>NC_039367.1:133613376-134213376 GCF_003573695.1 Papaver somniferum | reverse complement strand
ACAGGGCCAATTGCCCAAAATTCACAGGCGGCCAGTTGCTAAAATCAACAGGGCCAGTTGCCCAAAATTCACAGACGGCCAGTTGCCAAAATTAAGGTAGTTCTGGTTACCAGCCAACCATCATTGGCTAGTTGCCTATGATATATACTTGCCAAGATTGCAATCATCTCTGAATAGGTGGTATGAACTGACGAAGCAGCAACCAGCATTTTCAGATGATATGAACAATCTTGTAAATTTGTGCTGAACCGCATAGGGGCTGCCTACGTACCCTTTTCGTTGCTCAAAGGGATCAAGCACGACCGTAGTTCGTACTAGATAGTATGAATTGCCGATAATGGTAATAACTATCTCTTACCAGCAGACGATATGAGTTATCCAGTTCAGATAACGAACTTGTATTTTCGAAAGGTTCATGTAAACATATAGAGGTAAAATAAATTTATTAAGAAGCCAAAGACAGATTCAGTAAAAACCCAAGTTCTCAATAAATTCATTTTGAAGCACCATAAATACCACTACTAAGTTCATGCACTATATTTATTAAAAGAGAGTAATATAAATGCTCAATCTAGGCTAAGACGCAAGCCTTATAAAAATCCAAATCAAAATGCGACAAAAATATATTAAAATATTACTCGCCATCCTTGGTGAAGGAACAAGTCAGCAGGTACTACTAGTGTCGAAATCACACGATCAAAACTAGAAAATGAACGGCTAGACTCCTTGTTGCTTTTTGACTTCCTTTTTGTTTTACCATTCAATGTAACGAAATCTATCTTTTCCAAAACAATTAACAAAATCTACAAGGAGCATTACCTAATATTGATTAAGCATGGAAACATGCTGGCTCGTACAACAATATATAGCTCCATTCCTTTCTCAACGGTGCAGCATTAGTACGGAGTGGAAGCATTTCCCCCAACATGCCAGAAACAAATATCATGTCTATATACACAAACCACATAAATTTAATATTACGACGTACCGGAGCATAAATGAATAAAAATCCCATGTGAAACAATGCCTCATCCACCATCCATATACTTGAACCAAGAATGATTCGACATCCATCAGAATATTGCAAAACAACATAATCTAGCTAACCTTTGAAGTATAAAAATCAACTTAAGCTAGCATCGCCTAAATGCAAATGCAACAGTAAGTCTTGTCCTTGCCAAAATTCCATTTAAGTACTAAAACTTATATTTTTCACTTATCAATTGACATTAACCAACTAACACAATTATGCTAGATGACTAACTGATTCTCTAATATCATTTGTAAATAATTAATTGAAAATGGAGACCCTCCCAACTTCAGGCTACAATATAACCAGCTTCCCAAAAGTAAGTACAAGACCTTAGATATTAGGAGTGTAGGCAGACATAAAAAGAATATAAAGACACGACATTGTTAGACCTTGATCCCAGATATTCATCATACGCAAAATCAACCACAACAATTGAAAAGGGAAACGTCTACATTTTAGAGATGAAGAATATAGGTCTTCTTGCACATATACATATATATACGTACACCTACTAGCACTCTAAAGCTATGCGAATTGACATTTCTTCAAAGCCACTTTCAGCACTTAATTGCAATACCATTATATGCTGCCACCACTACCTTAGTCTCATTCATTTTCACACGATTCTCGACGCTAAGTGATGCGAACAGACTCGATATAAAACCATATACATATACATTTCAAAATCCTCAAGAGTAACAGCTGTATCTACTCATCCAAGTAAGATCAAATATTTTTATCAAACATTAAAGTAATTACCAACTAGAAATTTGGAAGAATGGCAACAGCTGAATGTAAATTGGGCATTCTTCGCCACTTTAACTCTTATTTCCTGAGAACTTACTTGTTATTTTCAACTATAAGTCTCTAAGACACAACTGGCAACCACCTCGTTCATTTTAGTACTCAAAAGAAACCAAACAACACCTCTCGCTACAGATCTACATGAATTCGGTGATCAGTAATAGACTACCGGCTGTATTATAACACAATTCTCAACTGTTCAATATTTCATACAACAGGCACAAATAAATTAACACGCGCTGTACCTACTATTAAAACATAAGCAAGATTAGAATGAGTGCATATTCAGACAAAATCTGTAATTGCACATACATCGACCAACCACTAAATTACTTAGTATACAGAACTCTACGGGATACTCTCTTACCGTCAGTTTCAAACGAACTACTCTAGAATAGATTACGAAATGCATAGGGCCATTCCCACATGTTAAAGGCCATATAAGGGAGGATATACTAAAATGCATTTATGCTTCACGGCACCAACTAGGAATATACATTTTTTTTCCACTAGGAAACTTCTTATGGTAACTCAAACTCACAAGTGAATTAAATTTGACGGGAACAAATTAAGCTAATCCAACAATCACTTTACATGGCTAGCTGCCAAAAGAAAAGCATGATACTAAGTTTTAACTATCAATTCAAAAAGCATCACTATATACGATCTACAGGGTGTAGAAAAAGAATAATTGTGAAAACCAAACATGCTATCAAGGAATTAATGAGATAATCCATATGAAGGTCAAATCAAAGGCCAGAAATCAATTTCCTTTTCAACTTTACCAGTGCCTAGAATCATTTGGATAGAACACAATATCGGTACACATAAAGTTACAAAAGTGGTACTGACTACAAGCCAACAGCATATGTGAAACTTGGTTAGAGTCTTTTAGTTTCCTTTCCAAAACAACTAATCAAATCAAGAATTAGGGCATTTAGAACGGTAGGCTATTATACCCAGGCATTACTAAGATACTAAAAGAAAACAATAAGAGCTTTTACCCATTTTACTCTTCTTTCCGGCTTTTAATCGAACATTTGAGGTGCAGTTTTGCTGTTTACGGAGGATGCGTTCTCCATTATTGATTTAAGCTCTTCTCACAGCTCCTTCCCTGCAAATTCCAATCCAACCAAAAACCCAAGTTTCTTAATGCTAAAAAGACTCCAAAACATTCAAGAATCAGAGACATCCATCCATAAAAGTTAATCGACACAATAATCATTCTTGGATTTTAAATTCACAGGAACCAAAAATGATAGTCAACCACATCTATTTATTGTTGAAATCCCGAGTCTTTATACTACTCAAATCCTCTACTGGCTTACACGCTTCATTCCTTCGTTGTATCAACTACCAAAACCTGTCCAAATGCTTCAAAATCAACCCTCGAATCCATTGAAAACAACATCTGTTCTCAACTTGGAAACTCAACTTAAGACAAGGTATGAGACTCCAGATTATAACAAATTCTTAACATCTACTCATTTCTCTTAGTCAAAGACGAGACGAGCGGAAGAAGAAGGTGAAGAAAAAGAACAACGCGCCCCCCCTCTCTTTCTCCCTGCCCCTTTTTAATTTCCCTTCCGTTCAAAACAAGGAGAGGAGTAACACATGTACCTAACGCTGCACAAGAACCGGTCAACAAGATCTGTACCGGCCTGGAACCGATAATATCGAATCGGAATCGAATCTGTATCGGAATAACCGGTACAGGGACCGAGAAGGAAAATTAGGAACCGGTGTAGACCGGTACAGACACTGGTTCTGGAATTAATACCTGCAGGAACCGGTCTTAAAGAACCGGTGAATGTCATCCATTGAGATCTTAACTTCTTTGTAATCCTGTCCGTTCATATTAGGTTTGTGTATTATAAGTTTATAACGTACGTAGCTTTCTCTCGATCCCTCATTTGTTTTCCCTCACAGATTCTCAATTTTTTCTCCTCCTTCGCTTCTTTTATTCTTCAGAGAACTAAATCATCACCACCATTCCATGCAATAGTCAACAACAACACCACGGTCCATCACCTTCTTCTTCACTTTTTTTTTTTTCTTCTTCTTCTTCTTCTTCTTCTTCTGTTATTTTAAGAAACTAATTGCATGTTTGATTTAGGATTTTTCGATTTGGGTTTTCTGTTAAAATCAAATAACAAGAGTTTGTAATTAAATCTCTGTAATGAAATAATAGATGGGTTTTGTAATTAGAGTATGATAATCGGTTTTGGCTATAAGTCAATTTTTGTTTTGAGCTGGTTTAGGGCGATTTTTGGGGTTTTATGATCTGAGAATGAATAGATCTGATGTTAGGTTGAAGTGGATTGATGGTGTATGGATTATGCTTGAAGTTCTGATGCTGGTGGTGTAGATGGGTTATGCTTGAACTGAAGTTCTGATGCTGGTGGTGTGGATGGGTTATGAAAATAATTCGAAAGATAGATTTTTTATCAGTATTTTGGTTTGAATCTGCCAGTGGTGATTGAACTGGGGTTGATTTGAGCAAGAATGGAAATTAGGGTTCTTAGATATAAAATTGAAGAATTGGGTTATGATATTTGTGTTCAAAGAAGAAGGAGATCGAGATTACAACAATTTTTGGGTTGATTGTATTTGTTGATTATTAAAACTTGATCTTTTTGTTGTGTTTTTGTTCATTGCTTCTGGAATTATTTTTAACGGGTAGAATAAAAGAATTGTATGTGTGTTTTTTTTGTATCATGAAATTATTTTTTTTAACGGGTAAAAATTCTGGTACCGGCTTGTACCAGACCGATACTTCACCAGGTACAAGCACAGGTCCTGAAATTGAGGTACCGGTCAACACCAGGTACAGGGATCGGTTCCATAAGAGAACGGGGCCGTACCGGAGTATGTGCAGCCCTACATGTACCCTTTGCATGGACGACTATTAAGGCACCTAGGTTTTAGATTTAGACAAACTCTATAGTTGGAAACCGTGCAACCCAAAATCGTTAAAGGCACATGACCATTAAATTTTCATTTTTCTTATTTTTAGCACACCCGGTGTAGAATTTGATTTCTAACTCTAATGGGTTCAGTTAAACCCGAGAAAAAGGTACGTATTGTCACAAATTTCTTTGGACATAACCAAATCACATGAAAACATGAATTTGTATCCAAAAAACTCAATTGAATCAACAACAAAAATGACCAACTCAATTGGTCATGCTCGCCATAAGAGAACTTACGGAGAAACACAGTATGTGCACAAAAATGTGGATCAGAGATCAACCAATACTGTGGAATACACAAGAATTCATTCTATTTTCCATCACTATTTGCACAATAGACATAATCCTTGTAAATAAAAGTTTTATCCTTTCTTCCATCAAATAATGACATAAAAGGCTTAAACTTTTGTAAGTCAAAAGTTCATTCGATCTTTTATCAATACTTTCATACCGACATAATAGAGATAACTTTTGAACAAGTATGGGACAGTCACAGGTTCATGGGCGTAAACAACATATCCCATAACAATTTGCAATATATAAAATCATAAAGATTAAAATTGAAAAAATCATCTTCCACAAACTTAGAATTTAAATAAATAAATCTAAAGACATGAAGATGAAAACGTTGGACATAGCTATGTGTACTCACAATAATGGCTATTCTAAACCCTAGTTATTCTTCTAAAAACACAAGGAATAAATTCTCATAAGAAGATTTACTAGACGCTGTAGAGCTTTCTCAGGGCATCTACAGAGAATTCGTTCCCATTATTGAAAAAACCATTGATAATCTGATCATTCAATTCCTCCAAATCTTCAGAAATATCAGTTAACTCACTAAGTTCTCTTTTCAGTCCACGCAGAGTGTTCTTTGTTAGAGACAACATTTGTTCATAATGAGAAATATCTTCTAAAGATGAAACGATTTGAGATTTTAAATCATTTCTTTTTCTGATGAAATCCTTCACCATAAACCTAAAGTTATTATCAGAATGACAAACAAACAATAGGCAGTTGGAGGAAGAACCTGGATTATTAGTCGTATCCTTTACCTTCCTTTTCCTTGAGGATTGAATTCCTTCACACAGATACATATTGACTACTTCTAAAGCATCTCTTTTTGTGGTACCTCTTGTTGTAGGGGCCATGAGATTGTATCTTTTGAAGATAGAAGGTAAAAAACAATGATATTCACAAATGAACATAAATAGACTTCTAGGATAGTAAAACCCTAAAGGAATTTGAAAAAGTCTCCATGGTTCATGATCCATTATCTACTTCAACAATAAGATATTTACTTGCTCAAAATAGAACATAAAATCAACAAAATATTTACAAGACTTGAACAACCTTGAAATAATCCTTATTTTTCAAGTCCAAAATAAGGATACAATTCATTACTATGATTTGGATAGTAATGCAGTGAACAAAATGTTCACTTCTTGTGTCACAAGGTGACATTCCAAGGTTTGTAGAATAAACAGACTTACCTCGTCTGACTTTGAATCTTTTGGACTTCTTCTTGTACTCAGGCGTCACTGACTGCTTCTCCAGAGTCAGATTCATCTTTTGCATGTCATTTTGAAGTTTGGCAATTATTTTGTTGTTCCTCTTGAATGTCCAACACTTACTTTGGACATGACTTGTACTTCCACAAAAGGAGCAAAGCAAAGAAGGTTTTCTTTGTAGAGATGGCTCATGTTTGTCACAACATACCGGATCGATTGATCCAGAGGCGGCTGGAACAAAAGATTTCGTTGTGCTCACTGTCTTACTTTTGAACCCTAAACCACTTGTGTTTCCAAAAGCCTTTTGACCAAATAACATTGCTGAAATTTTGTCTGAGCTTCCTGACAACCTTTGCAGGTCACACTTGAGAGAATTAATCTATTTTTCTTTTAGAAATAGGGTTTTGATGAATTCATCATTAAGACAGTCAATCTCAAGAGTTTTCACCTGTAGTGATGATTCAAGTTTATTCAACAACTCCTTCAGTTGAATATTTTCTTGGTGAATTTCTTCATACTTATCCAGAAATTCCAGGATCTCAGTCTCAGACTCACATTCCGAACTGGAATTTGAGTCGCATGGTATTTCTGCCGAGAAGGTTGAACCTTCCGTACACACTTCAGCAGTATATAAGACGTTGGGACACTGAGATATTTTTCCTTGACTTGAATCATCAGAAGCAATAGAGAGAGAAGATGATCTCTCAGATCTTTTTTTTTTCTTTTTACTATATCTTTGATCTTTTGTGTCATCGGTGATCTATTAGAATCGACGTGATTAGAACAACATTCATCAGCCCATGACAAGTTAGAAGCTTCACTTGCAATACTCATAGCATTGAACGCAGAAGTTCTGATTGTATTATGATCAAGATCAAGTAATTTAATCTTTCCCACAAGCGTACTTCTGGAAAGAGTATCAAGATTATTTCCTTCAACGATGGCATGTTTCTTAGAATCGTATCTAGATGGCAGCGATTTGAGAATTTTCATCACAATGTCCTTTTCAGGAATAGTCTTACCCAATGCAAAGGATGCATTAACAATTTCAGACACTTTGTGATTAAATTCATCAAATGAATCTTCATATGCCATACGAAGGTTTTCCCAATCGGAGTTAAGGTTTTGAAGCCTAGCTTCCTTTTCACTAGTATTCCCTTCGAATACGGTTTCTAAGATATCCCAAGCATCTTTAGACCGAGTGCACATAGTCACAGGATGCTGAAGATCTGGGGTAATGGCATGTATGATGGCATTCAAACCGTTGGAGTTTTACTTTGCAGCAAGTATCTCAGTAGCGTCATGTGCACCAATATCCTTAGGAACTGTCGCATTTCCTACTGCCATAATGGGAGCATCATAGTTATTAACTACATAAAACCATGACTGAAAATCACGCGCTTGAAGAAAGGCACGCATAGCAGATTTCCATCACAAGTAATTTGAGCCATCAAAGACTGGTGGTACTTTTATAGAGATAACACCTCTGTCCATATCATATCGCCACAAACACAGACTTATGAGGTCTTTAATGTGTTTCCCTGCTCTGATACCAATTGAAAATGCGGGGATCCAACAACCACACCCAACAATTCGTTTGGCAATCTGAGAGGACTTACTCCAATATACTTTCTAGAGAATCAACTAGACAGTCAGACTCAATCTAGAGTAAAGTATATCAAAGAGCTTAATATCTCTTACTCTTAATTCAATCCGCAATCAGCAAATAGAAATTTGCGAGCCCGATTGAATATAAGAGGAGTTACTTGAACGGTACCAAAGTGTTAGAGCACTGCTCGGTCGAAACTTCAATCTAGTTTGAGTGAATCTTATATCAGAAGAGAAGATTCTCAAGCATAAACAAACTAGGTGCAATCAAAGTTCAACAACCGTTAGTCAATCAAATCAATCGAAAACAAAAGATAAACTACAATTATCTAGTTTCCCACCAACGGTACTAATAGAGCTTCTGAATCCCAAAGAAGTCTTTAAACCGAGCGGCCGTAAGAGATTTTGCCTAATTAGGTTACTTTCCTCTCCGAATAGGCGGCTCCACCAGCAACAACACAACTAGGTAGTTTTGCTAACATCACAATTATTTATATACCAAGGAAGTTCGGACACCAAGAAATTTCCAAAACCGAAAATATTCTCAAGATATGCAATATATTACCAAATCCGGTTTCCATAAATCCTGGAAATGCTTTGTCCAAATATTAACCGAAATCTCTTAGAAAATCTCCAACTAGTAAATACACATTAATAATTTTTATTTTCCAAATATAAAATTAAAAACCTTAATTAAAAGATTCTCAATTTATTTTCGATCCGGGATTCTCCTTTGGCTATTAAGGAATATCTTTGAACAATAAAAGATAAGCGTTACTGCACATGTTCAAAGTATGTCGACATCTTTACTTTGTAAGTCCTTTTTCATACTTACGATCTTGGAACTGATTTGCCACACTTTCAAACAAGTTTAGAATTGGTCCATCTGACTTACAAGAACTACGTGATTGATTATCCTATCAAATTAATAAACATGGTTTTCACGGTTCTACCAAACAAGTTTCGGTTCTACCTCCATGTGGGTACTAGAATTAATCACGCTAGTTACCAAAACTTGGTTGACTAGGTACTAGGATCGGTTCCCACATATACATGGTATCTAACTTGTATTTGGTGCACATGTACATAGGATCGGTTCCCAATGTCTAAAAACGTGTTGCACATGTTCATAGGATCGGTTCCCAATAACTAGAAACTTGTTGCACCTCTTACAAGGATCGGTTCCCCTTTTGTGATCGGTTGCACCTCTTACTAGGATCGGTTCCCCTTTGCCTAGAGTTGGTCATACCAATTACAACAAATCGATCATACCATCTCAGGTGATTACTTAAGATCGGTTTCACTAATAAAAGTCATGCCAATACAAAATTCATGCCTTGTGAATAGTTTTACCAAGAACATAAGCAAGTCATGAGCGGTTATACTAAACACACATATTGGTAATTCAACAAGATTTGCAATGAATAACAATACCAGTAAGGCTAGTGATTTCCCTTTCGATTCATAACACAAGTTTATCAATTGTACTTCCTTTAAACTAATGTAAAAACATTGTTTCCTAGGACGAAATCTTCACCTCATACCCATACATAATCACAATAGCATCCATACGATTATGTCGATGTCTTATATACGAAGTTCAAAAGATAAGTGTTATACTTCGTATTGTATTCCTTAATACTATGTCTAACTAGAGTATAATCATTCACAGCTTCGCAGTTATGTTTTCAATATGCACGACTTGAAAGATACGTTAGGAAATGAAACAATTCAAGTCAAATATTACTAACCTCAAGTGGAAGGATGATGTCGTCGTTGTAGGTCCTTACTTCTTCACATTCTTCAAGTCTTCACGTAATACTTGTAATGTCTCATATCCTAATACTTTCAAGCTAACCTATACGAAGTTGACTCTAGTAAATAATCAAACGACTCTTTAAATGAGTTTTTATTCACTAAAATATGACAACCAAACTTGACATACCAACGCTTGGTGGGTTCAACCGAGCTATGCTCTAACACGCTTATAATAATTAATATTAATAATTAAAAAAAAAGTAAATGCCCGGTTTCCAACCATTTCTATATAATTAAAAGAGTAATTATTGTTAATAATAATAGTTGATAGTAGTAATGTTAATAATAATAATTATTATATTATATATATATATATATATTTATTTATTTATTTTTACAAGAAACTAGTTGGTAGTCGTGCAACAAGTTGCGCTCCAACCCCTTTTTGGATAGCCAAGCCTAATCTAATGAAAAGAAAATTGCGAACTTTAATATTAGCATCATGTCTAGCTATATAATTTTTCAATCTTAATAAAAACTCTATAGTTTCGACACCAAGATCACCTAAAGTAGTAAAAGCCAAGGACCAAAACTATATTCATTGGTTCTACATACATCAAGGTATTTACTCCTTTTACGCTCAACATCTTTAAGCAAAGCAAGACCTTGTGTAAAAGCTTCTACACCACCCCCGAAAAAAGGAGAAATCCCCGTCACATCCAAACATGTGCCACGGCCCTCCTCCCAATTGTAGACAAGAATGTCCGCTGGTGTGAAATCACGACCATCACGAGATAGGAAACCCAAAGACGCTTCAACTTTATGGTGCACACCTTCCCTATAACAAATATCTGCAAGGGTGTCGCGAGCAATATCATGTCTAAACTTGATTCCAACTTCGTTAGCACAATGTAAGGCGTGATCACCATATACATCCATATCCCTGTTATAACACAAGCACACACTTTTTTATGCAAAGAGGGGAATGCCTAGCCTATAACTAAGAATTGCACAAACTGACGTGGCCCCAGTTTTTGTCCTAGCCCATCCGCAGGAATAGCAAGTAAATAATCTCTAGCATGCTTGGTTTTATTATATTGCCAAAGCACCGAGTCATGCCTTGACATATTGAAAAATGAGGGCATGTCTTTCGTCACACCTGTAAAATAATATTATTATTATTTTTATTATCATAAAAAAATAACAAAAAAAAGAGTAATTACAAGTGGTTACTATTGCCCCCCATTTCATGAAGTCACTGGCGGCCCGTTATTTTGCTGTAATCAAGAAGGAATTGCCCATTAACTATTCATTATCTGCAAGAGATGCTGCACTCTGGCAATGTAATAAAGCTGACCATGCCATGGATTTTCTCAATGCTATACCCATTCAGGGCTTGAACCAATCTATAGGGCCTCGGCAGTTCCGTGCAGTTTTGAGCTACAGATTGGGTATTCCCATTTTTGCAGCGGATAATTTGTGTCCTTGTTGTAAACGGGCTATGGACATATTTGGAGATCATGTTATTCATTGTGCCAGCGAAGTCGGTGTTAAGCTTCGACATGATATGGTGCGTGATGCAATGGCGGACATATGTTATAAAGCTGGCTTGGCAGCTCGTAAAGAGGTCCTTGTGGGTTTCTTATCTGACTCGGCTCACGCTATCAGGTTCGCAGATTTGTTGGTTTATAATTGGGACAATGGACGGGACGTTTGCTATGATGTCACATGTGCTTTTCCATTCACTAGTGCCCGAACCACTTCCTTTACCCCAGGACAAGCCATTTCTTATGCAGTCACTCGCAAACGCAATAAGTACTTGGACAAGTGCTTAACACACGGGTATGAGCTCGGGATTTGGATTTTTCAATCCTTGGTGAGTTAGGTGATGATACTCTTGTTTTTTTTTTTGAGAAGGTTAAGGAACTATCTTGCTAGTCAAGATGCCAATTGTAAAATAGGAGGGTCTCTTTTTCATAGAATAGGTATTATTATTTAAAAGGGATTCAGTGCCCAGATTATTGCTAGGCTACCAACACCATCTGCTGATGATATGTAAGGATCTTGTTTCTACTTCTTTATAAAATACCCCTGGCGGTCCCTTTTTTATAATAATAATAATAACAAAAAGCTGTGATTGTAGAACCTTTTTGTATTCATTTCTTTGAGGCAGACAGTTCATGTTCAAGTTATCATAGAGACATGGACGTATTAGGTGACCATGCGCTACACTGTGCGAAGGATGTGGGGCCTAAATTCCGTCACGATCTAGTTAAAGCGTTATTGCTGATATGTGTTACAATTATGGTGTTGCTGTACGGAAAGAAGTTTCTTGAGGGTTTCTTTCGATTGTTGCTGCCTTAAAACCCCCTGACTTACTTGTCTACAATTGGGAGGATGGGAAAGACGTTTGCTTTGACGTCACAGGTGTCTCTCCTTTTACTAGTGCTAGAACTTGCAATATCACACCTGGTCATGCCATTAGTGCTGCAGTCACACGTAAATGCAACAAGTATCTAGAAAAATGTACTACACATGGTTACGGTTTTTGTGTATTGGATTTTTCAACTATTGGAGTTCTCGGTGAAAATATGATTCTATTTTTGAAGCGTTTGAGGAATTTCCTAGCCAACCACGATGCGAATCCTAAAATAGGTGGTTCTCTATTTCATAGATTAGGTGTTGTTATGCAAAAAGGTGTCCGTGCCCAGCTTGTTACTAGGATACCAACAAACTCTTTGTAATAACTGACTTTGTTTGCTTTTTCTAATAAAAGCCTTTGGCGGCGGTCTTTTTTTTTTATAATAATAGTAATAATTTTTCTTTTTAAAAATAATAATAATAAATCTAAAACCTAAAACCTAAATACAAGTCCGCGTCGGCGGCGCCAAAAATTGATGTAGTTTTGAAAGTGGTAGTAAAGATTCCTTCAACTCGGACTTGATGATATTCGATTTCAGACTTAATAATATAAAACACTAAAAATAATGAAAATATATACAAAAAGGTGGTACCAAGATTAAGAGTTACTAGGACTCAGAATTTCACCATTAATCAAAGTCGAGTGATGTATATATTGATTTTTATATATGATATCTCTTTTATGGACTCTATTTCTTTGCCAAGGTAGATTTCTAAAACATTAGATGTAACTCACAAGCACGGTGTATGAAAAGCTCTTAGTCTAAGCATACACCATCAAGTGAAATCACAACTAATTAATGAAAATCATAAATCAAGTAAAATAAGTTCAAAAACTCATAAAGAATCAATTATACTTACCAAACAATTGTGAAATAAGGCTTCTCCGTCATCTCAGTGTTGGGGTTTAGCTATGCATGATGAAAACACGCTCAAAAGATTTTTTTCATTGCTCAAAAGGTGTGTTTACAATGGTGAAAAGGAGAAAAGTAATAAAAACAGAAAACTGCAACGTTTATAAGCGTTACAAGTCAACAGTTACAATGATATTGTATTGTGACAAGAACGACATCGATGTATTGTAGTGGATTTTGCGACTGTCTTCTGCAGGCTTTTGTACTTTAGATCCTTCTTCACCAGCAGCAGCAGGAAACTTTTCTGCACTTCGTTTCTTCGGCTCTGTGGCCTCTGCCTTCACCCCAAACTCTCTGTATCCCCTTTATGAGTCCCAGACACCTCTTTTTATATATACAACAACCCAATTTTCTCGACTGTATCTTCCAAGAATAACTATTTTTCTTCTCGACCAAGTCACGGTAATTATTCCCTTTCTTTCCCCTATATCGCGTTTTTGGCTATTCAAAACTCTCTTTTTTATAGAATGAAATCTTCAGAGAATATCTTTCCTCAAATTACACGTAACTTCCATATCCATAAAATCCCGGAACAAACCTCTTCCATGTATTACCGTGAACACATCAAACCTTCCTCTTTTTACGTTTTCAAACCAACTACTTTCCTTGTCTCATCAAACCAGGCCCGAACCAACTTGGTCCGATGATAATCCACGAGAAAATCTCGTCCAAATATAAATCAGGGAAGTTCTCACTCTATAACTCTTTGTTTTCCTCCAATTATATTGTACAACCCAATTCGATCGATCTAATCACTCTTACCAACCCTGTTATGCTCCAAGAAGTCCATCCCACCAAAATTATGAGATTGAATCTCTTCAAAACTTGCCGAAAATTCAAACCCTAAATCTAACTTTGCTGCATAAACTTTCCCGCCTAAATAAAAATTTGAATTGGAGAGGATGACCTCCCCCTATCCAGTTCCGATCTGCTAATAGTATTGCCTTGGGGTGCCCTTATCCAACTGAGGTGCTTCTTATCCAAAATGGGGGTGTCAATAGTAAATCCTCCAGGTGCCTTTAGTAATTTTTTCCCGGATGTCCAAATACCACTTTTCGAGCCAATTTCTCCACACATGTTTATTACTCCAAAAATATTTACAAATGCATAAAATACCAAAATAAGTACAAAAATGGGTACTAACAATATAGAAAAACGAGATCAAAATAGACACATAAATGCGTCTATCACATAGATTATCTTAAAACCGTGATGATGAACTTAATCGTTTTCCATATATGTTGAACACGTTCATTTGTTGGCATCTATCAACGGGTGGTGAGAACGAATATTTGTATTCTGGCAATCGCCACTAGTCCCTTGTGGTTCATCGACTAGTTTGGTCTATACATACGAGTTACTCTGGTGGTGTAGGCTCAATGATGATAGATTTTAGCATTATCTCCAGCATGGATGTTCCGTGGAAGAATTCTCTGAACGATTGAAGTAGAGCTTGAAGTAATTGCACTTGTTGAATGTTCTGTTGTTGGCGATTTATTTGGATGTCACATGAAAGAAGTGAAGTTTGGAGGCATGTTGGAATATAAGTTGTTAGAGCATTTCTCGGTCGAACTCGCATGCGTTGCTATCTCAAGCATGTTTGTCAATGTTAGTGATCAAAACTATAAGTCTTGATTTCTAGCCTATTTATAGATGTCTCGGACTAGAACATAGATTGTGTAGTTGAGCTTAGACTTCACGGTGTTCATCATTGGAAGACGAAGAACTACTAAGGAGAGCTTGTGAAACTTCACCGATAAAAGGTATGTGGAGACTGAAACTCATCTGTCACTTGGAAAAGTCTATTTCTACTTTATCTCTTATATTGAGACATAAGTCGTATTACGATATAGTTTTCTATATACACATTTGAGATTTCGAGCTGTGTTTATCTCGCTTACATATTTATCGAAATATGTGTTGGTAAGCTTTCGCTTCGACCAAGTTCATCTTATATCATGTGAAAATTGCCGAGTAACATCTTACATGGTTTTTGTGATACAATCATTTGGTGTAGTCTTGGAATGTTTCATTATGATTATTTCAATATCTTGAAAATTGCTTTGATGCTAATAGTGTGTGAAAACGGCTATTGTCATCCTCTAAGAAAGTTTCAATGATTGAGATAAAGAGCTTAGAATCATGTAACCATATTTGGATATAAACATACTGTGTTATCACATTTGTGTGTAAGTCCAAAACCGGGAACCTGAAGTATGCATACCCATATGCGTACTGGCGGTTGTTGGATATCTGGGAAAGTATGCGTACCCGTACGCATACTGGCGGAAGTCTCACATCCGTGAATTTCTACTGGAGTTTGGAGTGTGAATAGGTATGCGCACCCGTACGCGTACTGGCGTAACCAAACTCGGTCCGGCTACTTAAGTATGCATACCCGTTTGCATACTTGAGTTGGTTACTTTCTAAAATCGGTTTTGTACATGAACCTAAACATTTATAAATTAAGGAATGCAATCTTTGCAAACTGTGGCTACAATGTTCATGTATTGACTCGAGTGAATCAAATCAATTTTGCTTCAATTGTGTTTTTGTATACTTCAATGAGAATATATCAATTGAACGGCTCTTTAACTAGTTTCATTTGAGTCATTTGAACTAGTTATGGTTAAAATGAATAAGGTTGATATCAGAGTAATCATATGGCTAACTTCGGTTAACTATTTGTGAGTCAACATGGTGTACACGTTTAGGTACGGTTACATAAACCTAAATGAGGGTACATTTCATTTGTCTGTAACAAGCTAAGTTCGATCTAACATTTGAAATATATTAGCTTGGTTGAATCAGGTTTTTCATCTAACGATGAATATTGAATGCTTTGTTACCAAGAAAACTTGGATTGCAAACCCTGATTTGAAAACTATATAAAGGAGAACTCTAGCAACTGGGAAACCTAATCCCCACACCTCCTGTGTGTTACTAGTTGCATAACTAGAGTCGATTCTCCTTTAACCTTAGGTTTCTATCGAGACCCTGTAGGTTAACGACTTCAAAGACTTCATTGGGATTGTGATGCCAGACCCAACTATTTTCTTTGTAGTTGCGCGTTCCGATCTTGCCCGATTTTATCGTATTGAGTACAATTAAAATAATTGACTCGAGATTAATTTCTCCGATAGGAAAGATAAAGTAATCACAAACATCTTCGTCTCATCGTTTGTGATTCCACAATATCTTGTTTCGCTAGTCGATTAAGATTATTGTGAGGTGATTGATAATACTAGGTTGTTCTTCGGGAATATAATACCAGTTTATTAATTGGTTCCTGTTCACCTTGATTTATCAAAAGACGGAATAAAAACTCTTGGGTATTTCTGTGGGCGACAGATTTGTTCAATGTATATACTTTTCTGTGTGAGACAGATTTGTTTAACAAGTCTTCGACTTTGGTTCGTAGCAACTCTTAGTTGTGGGTGAGATCAACTAAGAGAATCAAGTGCGTAGTATCCTGATGGGATCAGAGACGTAAGGAACGCAATTGTACCTTGAATCAGTGTGAGATTGATTAGGGTTCAGCTACAGTCCAGTCCGAAGTTAATTCGTAGTAGGCTAAAGTCTATAGCGACTTCATACAGTGTGGTGTTTAATCTGGACTAGGTCCCGGGGTTTTTCTGCATTTGCGGTTTCCTCGTTAACAAAACTTCTGGTCTCTGTGTTATTTCTTTTCCGCATTATATTTTATTATATAATTGAAATATTATAGGTTGTGCGTTTAGATCAATCAATTAGAATATCCAACCTTTGGTTGTTGATTTAAATTGATTGACACTTGAACATTAGTCTTTGGTACCGTTCAACTTGTTTCACATAATAATCAGGCTCACGAATTTCTATTTGTTTGATTTGTTGATTACATTGTGAAACAGAGATATTAAACTCTTTCATATACTTTACTCTAGATTGAGTCTGACTGTCTAGTTGATTCTCTAGAAAGTATATTGGAGTAAGTCCTCTCAGATTGCCAAACGAATTGTTGGGTGTGGTTGTTAGACCTCCCACATTTTCAATTGGTATTAGAGCAGGCAAACATATTAAAGACCTTATAAGTCTGTGTTTGTAGCGATCTGATATGGACAGAAGTGTTATCTCTATAAACGTACCACCAGTCTTCGATAGCTCAAATTACTTGTGGTGGAAATTTTTTATGCGTGTTATTCTTCAAGAGCGTGATTTTCAATCATGGGTTTATGTAGGTAATAGCTATGATGCTTCTGTTGTGGTAGTAGGGAATGCGACCGTTCCTAAGGATATTGGTGCATATGATGCTGCTGAGATACTTGTTGCAAAGCAAAACTCCGATGGTTTGAATGCCATCATACATGCCATTACCCCAGTTCTTCAGCACCATGTGACTATGTGCACTCGGTCTAAAGATGCTTGGGATATCTTAGAAACCATATTCGGATGGAATACCAGTGAAAAGGAAGCTAGGCTTCAAAACCTTAATTTCGATTGGGAAAACCTTTGTATGGAAGATGAAGATTCATTTGATGAGTTTAATCACAAAGTGTCTGAAATTGTTAATGCATATTGATAAGCACGAAAGTGCAACACATTTTCACCCATAAATACATTAGCTGGGACTCATTTTATCACTATTAATCTTGTTTTAAGTATTTTTAAGGAAATAAGTTCTCGTGGAAATGTTGCTCGAAAAGTTGATTTTGACACGCGAGGACACGTGTTATTCAGACTCTCACTGTTGGTTAAGGGGAACTCAATTACTAAGGGGCACCTTATTTGATAAGGGGAACCTTCTTTACTATTCAACACCTATTGCTATTGAAACTCCGGATTTGTCTAGGGGCACTTCATCTTCATCCTTTTCAAATCTGAAAATTGGCAGGAAAGAATGTCAATGAAGAAACAGATTTAGGGCTCGAGTTTTGGAGGATTTTTAGAGAGACTTAATCGCTGAAACTTCTTATGCGGACTTGTTTGGGCTTAACATGCATGGTATAGTCATTTGATTCAGCTGGATTTGGCTGGATAATCAGTTCGAAGTGAAACAGGGTAGTTAACCTTAACCTTCACCTGCGAAGATTTCTGGCAAGATTTCGGGGGAGTTTATGTTGGACTTTCTCTCGGACTTCGATTGCTTTGGGCATGTTTGGACAGAACAGGGTTGGTAATTTTCGTGGAATGGAAGGTAGAGGAAGTTGCCATTGATATCTCGTGAAACAGGGCAGTTGAGAATATCTCGGTCTTTTGATTTCAATTGGAAGATATGTAAGAAGATTTTTGTTGCAGATTTCCGTGGGATTTGAACAAGTATTATGTGCTCACTTTGTACACACGTCTTTCACGTGTTTTGAAGAAGAAAAATTCTGTCATTATGGTGTTTGTTTTAAAACAGGGAAGAAAACAAGTCTCGGGGTTTATCTGCTGTATTTTTGGAAGTTTGGTGCATGGATAGACCGAGCATTACTCCAACATGAACGTGTAGAAGAGAAATAAGGAGATTTCACAGCAACAGGAGCGCGTGAAAGAGCAAGTAAGGAGATTATTTCCTATGAAAACCCGAGAAGTTATGGCGGAATATTTTGAAGTAAATGCAAAGATTTCTTCGCCTGCTGAGTATAAAAAGGTGTAACGAGAGCCAGAGAAGGGATCGAGAGTTTGGGGAGAAGAATAGAGAGTTGCAGAGCAACTTCTCTGCTGCTACAGAAAAGAAGAAGAAGATGAACTTTAGACGCCTACCGACTGTCGCAGAGAACTGTTGTTTATAAAAAATACTCGTAACAGTCAGTTTGGTATGCTATTTTGAATTTATAACAAATCTTGTAACGGTGACTTCTGTAACACCAACACAGCTTTGCAGTTTCATTGTAATATTAGTTTTCTTCAATAAAAACACCATTTGAGCTATGAATTATATTTTTGAGTGTGTTTTCATTATGAGAAGCTAAACCCCAACACTGGGTCGACGGAGGAAGCCGAACTTCATACATGGGTGAATTTATTTTATTTTCTATATGACTTTTGCACTAATTAAATTAGAATTATGATTTGAATTAATTAGTTATCATTTTATTTGATGGGTCATGCTTGCTTATATGTTTGATGTCCCATGCTTACGATTTATAACTAATATTATGAGAATCTACCTTGGCAAAATAAGATTCGATGTTATTTTATTGATTAAGCGATAATTGTTGAGAATAAATAATTGAGCCTTATGTTATGAATGTGGTGGAATCCTAGACCCAGTAACTCTCTCTTTTATTATTTTCATTAAACCTTTAAATTTAATCTTCACAAGTCTTAGAGTTCGAATCTATTTACTACAACTTCATTGAAAAAAAGCTTATCACATCTTTGCATTGGGTAAGACTATTCCTGAAAAGGACATTGTGATGAAAATTCTTAGATCGCTGCCATTTATATACGATTCTAAGAAGCATGCCATCGTTGAGGGAAATAACCTTGATACTCTCTCCAGAAATACGTTGGTTGGAAAGCTAAAGATCTTTGATCATGAGCATACATCCAAAATCGGAAAGGATGTTACCTTCAAAGCACAAAAGGACACCAAATTACTTGACAAAAGTAAAAGTGTTTACGTCTCTGAGGATGATTTTTCTGAAGCTGACTCATCAGATGAAGATCTTGACAAGTCAGTCCCTTTGATCACAAGACAATTTAGAGATCTTCTATTGAAGAGAAATAAACGGTTCTCCAGAGACAAACCCAGATCATAAGTTAAACCTCACAATCGCATTCCTCTTAAAAACAGGGATGCTGAAGAGGCTGATGACGAGGATATGCCATAGTGCTTTAAGTGTAAAGGATTTGTTCATTTTGCAAATGAGTGTCTGAACCGTAGAAAATGCACTGGGAACAAAGGTCTTGTTGCAACTCTTGATGAAATGTTTGATCACTATGATTCCAATGAAGACGAAAAATCAAGTGTTGCACTTCTTTGTGAAGATATTTATTTTGATAATTGTATCAATACATACATCAATCTTGGTATTCTTCCATAAGAAGACTCAACCAATCTGGAAGAAAAAACTAACCTTTCTGTTGGAAACTCTCTGTCTGATTTTTCAGGTTCCACTTTGTGTCTAGCAGCTTGCACATCTCGGACGTCTGAGTCATCTTCTACATTGACATGTTCTTATTGTTCACTAAAAGGTCATGAACTTTCAAAGTGTTTCAAGTACAAACACAAGATGGAATATGTCAATAAACTTCAACGAAGAGCAAATCGCCTAGCAAACAAGCTTAAACTTGTTCAAAAAACCGCTGAGGTATGTAAGATTTTATACTCTTCAAAGAAGTTGGTTTCCAAAGATAGGTCAAGAACACTAGAGAAAAAAGTATGGTCTAAAAATTTTGATAGACAGGGTTCTATGAATTCCTTTCAAAAAGGTTATGGTGGACAGATGGTGTTCACCGCATCACAACTTGATTGTGTTGTTTCTGTGTATCTTGTCTCATGTGCCTGATCAAAAGAGACAAGATTGTGCACACCTCAGGCTTTAAGAAAAGAAAAATATTTCGTTATTTTCTTAGGTTTGTTGTATTTTGCAAATTTGGAATTCTTTTGTTGATGGTGGATTTTCAACAAAGGTCAAAATCGTAAAATCATGATACCGCATGTTTCTGACACGGCTTCAGGAACGCATGTGACAATTCATATTTTACGAGCCATGATGCATATGTCACTCGAAAGGCCTCCCCGGAGCATTCGATGCTGCTCATTTCATCATGACCTCTATGTAGAATAACATAATTGGGCAGTTCTCCGTATGATTGAGAACTTAACGCCTTCAGGACGTCGGTGACACTCAATGTTTCCTGACTACATAGAGAGACCCACCTCTACATAGAAGAACGATTGGGCGGTCCTCCTACATAATTGTTTGTTGAGAGGGCAAAACGCCTTCAGGACGTCGGTGACACTTACTGTTCCCTGACTATGTAGAGAGACCGTGTATAGATTCAGGCGGTTCTCTATACAGAATTTTTGAGAGGGAAAAACGCCTTTAGGACGTCGGCAACACTCGTTGTTCCCTGACTATGCACCTTTCAGCACGGGTATGACGCTTTACTGACTAATATCCCCTTCTGCAATAGATTAATTCTACCGTGACATTCACCACTGAATTCCTCGAAGATAATCTATTTTATCTCATTACTCCGATTTCATGATCGGATCCACGGATGATCTCATGGAATGGTAATATATAATTTTATTACTCTGATTCTATGGTCGAATCCATGATCCCATGGGATGGTAATATAACCACTCATTTTATTACTTTGATTCTATGGTCGAATCCATGATCCCATGGAATGGTAATACTCGTTTTATTATTCTGAATTCATGGTACAATTCACGGCTGATCCTATGGATTGATAATAAATAACTACTCACCTTTATTACTCATTTTCATGAATCATTCTCCACTGAATTTCATAAATTAGTAATAAATACTCAACAACCGGGCATCTGGACCATCACTGAGTAAGCCCCAAGAAAATGGTGCAAGTGTACTCGACAATGATGCACGACCGAGCACCTGAATGCACGAACGAGCATTCGAAAATATGGACAAATGAGGAATCCTACACAAAATAGGAGAGAGAAAATAATATTAAAATAATAAAAGTGGCGCCTAGGGGACCGGGCCCACCGGTCGGCCGGTCATGCCGTCGTGGCCGGTTCCCCACGCCCTTTTCCTTTATTTTAAATTATTTTATTATTTTCATGAACTCATGAAAACTCCTTCGTTCTAGCAATTTTCCTTGTTTCAGCAAAACTCATGGTTTCTCCATATTTTCAAGGTTTCATAAAAAATAATAAAAAATATGGAAAGGTGTTATGCGACCAGGCTACCTGGCCGCCCGCCATGCCCTAGCCATGGCCGGTCCCACACCTTATAATCCCTAGTCTTTCATAATTATTATTTCCCTCATCTCATGAAACTCCTCAGTTTGAGCAAAAATCATGGTTTCTTCATATTTTCTCAAATATTGCTCAAACCATGAAAAAGCCAAAAAGTCAAATGGTCACATGACCGACTAGGCTATTCATGAAAAATATTAAAATATCATTATTTTAATATTATCAAAAATTGATGAAACGAGCAAAGTTCTACTTTGCTCATTCGAGCAAAATCAAGAATTTCAGTCAAAGATCAAACTCTTCTGAAAATCCAACATATTGCTCAAACACACACCAGAAAATACTGAAACCCTCATGACTGAGACATGGACATTGTGGTGACACGGGCATGCTCCCTTGACCGACCAAGGGCGGCCCTAAGGCTTGCAAGGAGCCGGTTCCACACGTTTTCACGATTTTGACCTAATTTGCGCAATTGCTCATATTGGGTCCAAACTCTTTCCAACCAACTTGGAGTTTGCTCAAACGGCCATCAGCTGGTCCCACGACCACCAAGGTCCGGTCTCATTCCCTCTTGGCCGGTCCCTCACTTTTCCATAATTAGGTTTTATCTCCTAATGCTCAGTCTAACACTATTTCAATAAATGATGAAACCGGCATTTAATCATCATTCTTTCACCAACTGGACAACTAAGGACCCGTGCACGCTCACTCGTGCACTTGGGCGCCACATGGACGTCCATCATCCCATGTGGTCGGTCCCTCCATCACTCACGACCTATTTTCAGCAATTCATCAATTGACGGAAAATTCATCAAAAATTAGGGTTTCGAATAAACGCTCCAGAAATCATCATTCTGAGCAAGATTCAAACACTAATAAATTTATGTTGGTTCAGCAATCAACATCTGTATTAATCATATAATATTTGGTAGTCTACCAATATTTTAATTAATATCACGTTACTAATAAATAATCCGTCGAATTGAGCAATACTTTCTCAGTTACTCGAATATTGATCCAACTATCAATATTCAGTAATTTATCAATATTCAGTGATTCGTCGAATTGAGCAATACTTGCTCAGTAGCTTGAATATTGATCCAACTATCAATATTCAGTAATTCGTTGAATCGAGTAATACTTGCTCAGTTGCTCGAATTTAAAAGTATTTTTGCTCAGACGAGCAATATCAATACAAGAACACGTATGTTCAATCCATGAATCACTGAGCATTCGTCACTCATGCTCAATTCAACAAAAATTAGACTCACTGTCTAATCAGTCAACAACTGACTAATTAATACACGTCTGCCTTATAAACTTCACAAATCATGAGACATCAATCATGTCACATGGGGGGATATCAATTAGGGTTTTGGTCTGGCGGCCTACGGCACGTGGATTCATCCACGATGAGAAATGTGAGTAAGTCGTGCAAACAGTTAACCAAGTCTCCGCACGACCTGGAACTGGTTTCACCATGATTTCCCACTTTCCCACTCTTTCACTCAAGAAACCGTCACACTTGCAGGGATCAATGTGTTTATTCTGACAATATAAATAAGTCTCTGGATCCATGATTGAAAGAGAACAATTTTTTCGAGTCATCATTCTCAGAAATTCCATCAAGCGACCAGAACTTACTTTAAACTCAACAGTTCACAGAAAACTTGCAGAAACCTTCAACACATCCACAATCCTTGATCATCATTGATCCACACAATTCTCAGCTTCCCTCCTACATATCAACCCATCTCCCTCTTTGTGACCGAATTGACTCTGGAACGACCATTGACTTGGTTTAGGTCGGAGTCCTACAGATTGGTCTCTCGAATCTAAGCACTCCCTTTTCAGTGCATCTGTATGAGGTTGAGCAGTTTGCTCGGTTGAGGAGTCTCGGCAACACGTTCGTCTCCTCAATTCCTTAAAAACCAGCAAATCGTTTTTCCCCATCTACAGATTGGCGACCACAGTGGGAGATTAATCTCTCGGTTGCAATCTCAACTTTCACAAAATGGCTGGTCTTAGGTATAACTCAACTACCCCGAATTCCAGTCAGAATCTTTCGAATGGAAATGTTCCTCCTTCCAACACTCCACATAATGGCACAGTCGACGCGGAAATCCCAACCTTGATCGAGTTGGCACGGGTGCAGGAGATTCATACAAGGAACATGGACCTGATGAAAGAGACGCTAAACAACATATTAATTTCCTCGTCAGGCTGACATCAGATTTGAGTAGCGCCCCTGCTCAAGGAATTTCGATACTAATAGCTGATCCTTCAACCGATGATCATCCTCGAGCTAACGGTTTCACCACTTATGAAAATCCGGTGGAACAGGAAGTCACACATTTGATTGAGAATCTATGTGAACTCCTGCATTTATCTAGAGATCAGCGTACGAACACGTTTGCCGCACTCAACCAAATAAAATTTGATGCGCGAATAGTTTCATCATCTCTGTTAGTTAAACAAGTGTCCATGTTATCTGAACATTCGATCAACAACATCACTTTAACTGAGGAAGACCGAATGGCGGAAGAAGGACATAATCTAGCGTTGTTCGTAACTGCTTTTATCAAGGATTCTGAATTCATGAGAGTTCTCATCGATACAGGCGCTTCTACAAATCTCATCACTATGAAGACTCTCAAGGAGGCCAAAGTTCCGCAAAGCAAGATCGTTCATCATCCCATATTAATGACGGATTTTGAAAGAAGCCAGAGTCATACGTACGGGTATGTCTACGTGGATCTGAAAGTAGGGCTGATTCAATCCACTGTCAAGTTTCATGTAATCGAGAAAGACCCTGATTATCACATGATACTCGGAAGACCATGGCTTCATGACAATAAGGTTGTTCCTTCGACATACCAACAATGTATGAAAGCTTTGCTCAACAAAAAAATTGTCCGCAGCTTCAGTGTCTCCTTATGCTCCGGTTTATGATGCTGAGTTCCTAGAATCTCCAAAGAGCATCCCTGAGCCTCCAAGCAAGATCTGCGGTACTCCACTCCCAAGTTGGAAATCTATTAATAAAACTGACAAACTGTCATCAATAGATACTAAATCCATCAAACCGTCTACTACACCGCTCAAGCGTCGTCATGGTCAAGGTACGACTCATAATAAATCCAATTTTATTATTGATTATGATGCGAAAGGGAGAGTCATTTATCTCTGTCGAAAAGATTAGCAACTAACAGGGGAGGTCGATGAAAAGTCTCCCCGCCCTGAAGAATCATGCCAGAGTGAGCAATCGCCCGATGAAGAAATTCGAGATGCACCACGACAGCTGCAAGATGGCACGAATTCAAACGATCTTGAGACTATCAACATCGGAACATATGAAAAACCAAGGTCGATTTTAATCAGTTTTGCTCTCTCATCTGAGGAACGAGAAGGATTGATAGGTATGTTGAAAGAGTATCAAGATATCTTTGCCTGGACGTACGAAGAAATGCCCGGCCTAGATGACAAGTTAGTCACTCATCATCTACACATCACTCCCGGTTCCAAAACTGTCAAGCAACCGCTCAGGAAGTTCAGACATGACGTCGAGGAACAAATCAAAATCGAGATCCAGAAGCTACTAACAACAGGGTTCATCAGACCCATTCAACATCCAACATGGCTGGCGAACATTGTCCCAGTCAAGAAGAAGAATGGTCAAATCCGATGTTGTGTGGACTTCAGGAACCTGAACAAATGTTGCCCGAAAGACGATTTTCCTTTACCCAATATTGATATGCTCGTTGATGCAACCAGGGGTCACAACATGTTCTCATTCATGAACGGGCACAGCGGATACAACCAAATCAAGATGTACGAACATGATGCTAACAAGACCGCGTTCTAAACTCCCATTGGAAACTTTCATTATATGGTGATGCATTTCGGCCCGAAGAATACGGGAACTACTTATCAACGAGCCATGACTGCAATATTCCACGACATGATGCACAAACAAGTGGAGGATCATGTCGATGATGTGGTGGTAAAATCGAAGACTCGAGCATCCCATCTGGAAATTCTGAAGCAAGTTTTCGAAAGATGCAGAGAATATAAGTTAAAGATGAATCCTTTGAAGTGTGCTTTTGGTGTTTCTTCCGGAAAGTTTCTATGATTCCTAGTCGCTGCAGAAGGGATCAAGGTCGATCCAGACAAGACAAAAGCCATCACTACCATGCCTCCTCCACGCACTGTGAAAGAGCTCCAGAGTTTTATGGGCAAGGTAAATTATATTCGGCGTTTCATTCTTGGGTTGTCTCAACTCATCGCTTCGTTCACTCCTCTGCTGAAGAAGGGAGCAAGTTTTATATGGACGACCGTTCAACAAGAAGCATTCCAGAAGATACAGGAAATACTGTTATCACCTGCTATCATGAAATATCCGATGCAAGGACGGCCACTAATACTTTACACAGCTTCCAGTGACATCGCTATTGGAGCACTCCTCGCTCAAGAAGATGAAGAAGGCATCGAACGCCCAATTTACTACTTTAGTCGTACGATGAGGGATGCTCAACTACGATACCCAAAGACTGAAAGAGCATGTCTAGCATTGGTTCACGCGATCCAGAAGTTCAGGAATTATCTACTATCAAACAGGGTACTGGTGGCGAAAGCAGATCCTATAAAATTCCTACTGTCGAAACCTGCACTGATTGGAACACCGGCAAAGTGGCTACTTTAGATGTCATAGTTTGACATAGCATGTGCCCCGCCTAAAGCAATCAAGGGACAAGCGGTTGCAGACTTACTTGCTGCTTTCCCTGGAGAAGATATCATAATGCTACATGAAGAAGTGACCGGTGAGTTTCCAGAGATCTCAATCATCCAGGAGGAAACATGGCTATTGTATTTTCACGGATCCGCCACTTCGAGAAATGATACTGGTGGAGCATGAGTTGTGCTAGTATCTCCGTCCGGTGAAGTCTTATCACATTTTTTCAAGCTGGATTTCCACTGCACCAACAATTTGGCATAATATGAAGCTTTCCTCCTAGGGTTGTCCTTGGCCAAGCAAGCAGGAGCAATGAATCTGGAAATAAGAGGAGACTCAAAGTTACCGGTCAATCAAATGAACGGCGTGTACTATCTCAAAGAAGTAACACTTGCTCCATTCAGGGCTGAAGCACAAAAACTATTAACTCATTTCTCTGATGCAACAATTGTGCATACTGGCCGCACCAACAACAGACACGCTGACTGTCTAGCGAATCTTGCGTCCAAGCTGCAGTTGCGCTCCTTACGTCTCTGATCCCAACAGGATACTACGCACTTGATTCCCTTAGCTGATCTCACCCACAACTAAGAGATGCTACGACCCAAAGTCGAAGACTTGATAAACAAATATGTCTCATACAGAAAATTCTATAGGATTAAATAAATCTGTCTCCCACAGAAATACCCAAGAGTTTTTGTTCCGTCTTTTGATAAATCAAGGTGAACAGGAACCAATTGATAAACCAGACATATTCCCGAAGAACAACCTAGTATTATCAATCACCTCACAATAAACTTAATCGACTAGCGAAATAAGTTATTGTGGAATCACAGACGATGAGACGAAGGTGTTTGTGATTACTTTTCTATCTTTCCTATCGGAGATATAAATCTCAAGACAATTTTACAATTGCACTCAATCACGATAGAAACAACAAGATCAGATCACGCAACTACAAAGAGAATAGTTGGGCCTAGCTTCACAATCCTAATGAAGTCTTCAAGTCGTTAACCTACAGGGTCTCGAGAAGAAACCTAAGGTTAAAGGAGAATCGACTCAAGTTATGCAACTAGTTACACACAGGAGGTGTGGGGATTAGGTTTCCCAGTTGCTAGAGTTCTCCTTTATATAGTTTTTCAAATAAGGGTTTGCAATCCAAGTTACCTTGGTAACAAAGCATTCAATAATCACTGTTAGATGAAAAACCTGATTCAACCAAGCTAATATCTTTCAACCGTTAGATCGAACTTAGCTTGTTACACACAAATGAGATGTACCCTCATTTAGGTTTATGTAACCGTACCTAAACGTGTACACCATGTTGGTTCACAAATAGTTAACCGAGGTTAGCCATATGATTACTGTTATATCAACCTTATTCATCTTAACCATAACTAGTTCAAATGACTCAAATGAAACTAGTTAAAGAGTTGTTCAATTGCTATATTCTCATGGATTTATACAAGAACATAATTGAAGCAAAATCGGTTTGATTCACTCGAATCAATACATGAACATTATAGCCACGGTTTGCAAAGATTGCATTCCTTATTGATAAATGTTTTAGGTTCATGTACAACCGATTTGATAATTTGAGTTGGTTTAGTTTCCAAACTCAGCAAAAAATTTTGGATCGAAAACTTCCTCCAGTATGCGTACGGGTACGCATACTTAAGGTGACTAGTTAAGAGCTTGTTAATTCCCAAACTCAGCAGAATTTTTCGGTTGGAAAACTTCCGCCAGTATGCGTACGGGTACGTATACTTAACCTGTCTCCTTCACCAATTTCGTATACACATATGCATGCTCTTGGTTCCCGGTTTATGGATTTATACAATAATGTGCGAACATACTATATATGCTTATATCCAAAGATGGTTACATAATCTCAACTCTTCATTTCAATCATTGAAACATTCTTCTATAATGATAATAGCCGTTTTCACACACTATTAACATCAAAGCAATTTTCAAGATATTGAAATAATCATTATCGAAACATTCCAAGTCTTACACCAAATGATTGTATCACACAAACCATGTAAGATGTTACTCGGAAATTTTCTCATGATATAAGATGAACTTGGTCGAAGCGAAAGCTTACCAACACATATTTCGAGAAATATGTAAGCGAGATATACTCAGCTCGAAATCTCAAATGTGTATAGAGAAAACTATATCGTAACACGACTTATGTCTCAATATAGGAGATAGAGTAGAAATAGACTTTCCAAGTGATAGATGAGTTTAAGTCTCTACATACCTTTTGTCGATGAAGTTCCACAAGATCTCCTTAGTAGTTATTCGTCTTCAAATGATAAGCGCCGTGAAGTCTAAGCTCAACTACACAAACTATGTCCTAATCTAAGACATCTATAAATAGGCTATAAATCAAGACTTATAGTTTTGATCACTAACATTAACAAACATGCTTGAGATAGCAACGCATGCGAGTTCGACCGAGCAGTGCTCTAACAATCTCCCCCTTTGTCAATTTTAGTGACAATACTATCAATACATATGGATTACAAAATAAATAAAAAATTGTAACTTCTCATCCAAATGCTTGATCTCCTTGGCATCTTCAACACGACTAGAAATCTTCATCACTTCCAAGTACTCCATGATCCTAAAGGTTGTAAGTCCAGCATCATAGTTGTTGAAGATCCATAGCGATAACAATGAGAAAACAAATGCTTTAAATCATTGTTATAAAGTGTCATAGTATTATTACACAGCATCAAAGTTCAATTGTATCACAACTTTGACAACAATACTATGGTGATATGTATCACTCCCCTTTAGTCAATACTACATCTCGACGTTAAAACCACTCCCCCTTACATAATGATCTGTAAACCATATGTATTTGTAGTATCACACTACACATTAATTCTCCCCCTTTTTGTCAATATAAATTGGCGAAGGTACGAAAACTAGTGGGATCCTCATGAAATTTTCATATAGATACTTCATGACCAAAAGAGAATACTATATCAACTTATTTAGATGCCATCATAAAGCCGAAGCTAAATGCATTCATCAAGGAGTTTATAAAGATACACGATAACCCCTATAATATTCCACAGTCGGACTCCCCGCAAAGATTTGGCAATTAAGCACAAGTTCAAAATGAACTCTCCTCCATAAAATGTCATTCCCGAAAGAACAACAAAGGCAACCTTACTTTCACAAGAAAAGAAGGATTTCTAACAAACACTAGGATACTTGATAGAAACACATCTACTAGAAACAAATGCAAACAAGACTCAACACTGTTCTGGAATTCCAAACTCAATTTTACAAAAGATCGAGATAAAAGCAGGGGAAAGAGTTATAAGGAACTAATGAACCAGAACAACACCAATAGAATGTCGTAGGTGCTGAAACGTGGCAGTGTCTAATGGTTTGGTGAGTATATCAGCTAACTGTTGTTCGGAAGGCACAAACTCCATAGTGATAATACCATCTTCGTAAAGATCTCGAATAAAATGGTACCTGACGTCTATGTGCTTAGTTCTTGAGTGCTCAACAGGATTCTCACTGATGCAAATCGCACTTGAGTTATCACAAAAGATCTTCATTATTCCTGAATCAATTCCATAATCAGCAAGCGTTTGTTTCATCCATAGGAGTTGAGTACAACATGAACCAACAACAATATATTCTGCTTCACATGTTGAAAGAGATTGTGAATTTTGTTTCTTGTTATGCCAAGCTACAAGATTCATACCTACATAGTAGAATCCCCCTGATGTACTCTTTCTTTCTTCCACACACCCTTCCCAATCTGCATCTGAATAGGCAGTAAGATCAGTGTTAATATCGGATGTGTAAGAAAGACCATACCCGGCAGTGTGGTTGATATAGCGTATGATCCTCTTTGTGGCGGAAAGATGAGATTCCTTTGGATTTTCCTGAAACCTAGCACAACAACCAACACTAAAAGCAATGTCAGGTCTCGTGGCGGTGAGATACAAAAAACTTACAATAATAGATCGATAAAGTTTTTGATCCACATTTACACCTTTCTCATCTCTATGTAGTTTACACGTGGTAGGCATAGAAGTAAGTTTTGGAGTTGACTTATCAAGACCAAATCTTGAAACAAGATTTTTTGCATATTATTCTTGAGATAAGTAAATTCCATCCTTGTGTTGTTGAATTTGTAAACCCAAAAAGAATTTTAATTCACCAACGTTGCTCATTTCAAACTCCTTACCAAGAGAAACTTGAAAATCTTTTGCAAGTTTCTCCGATGTTGATCCATAGATGATATCATCTACATAAACTTGAGCAATTACAACATCTTTCCCACTCCATTTGGTAAACAATGTTTTATCAGCTCCACCTCTTGAGAAACCTTTCCTAAGAAGAGAAGTAGTTAGTTTTTCAAACCAGGCACGCGGTGCTTGTTTTAACCCATACAACGCCTGGTTAAGTTTAAGAACATGATCGGGAAAATCAGGGTTTTCAAAACCCTTAGGTTGAGCGACATATACTTCTTCCTTTAAGTTTCCATTTAGGAAGGCGGATTTAATGTCCATCTGAAACAGCTTAACCTTAAGAAAACAAGCATGAGCTAATAATAATCGAATGGACTCAAGACGTGCCACATGAGCAAAGGTTTCGTCAAAGTCGATCCCTTCAATATGTGAATATCCTTTAGCGACAAATCTAGCTTTGTTTCTGACAATGGTGTCAAATTCATCAGACTTGTTCTTAAATATCCATTTGGTACCAACAATATTTATATTGGGGGGACAAGGTACGAGTTTCCATACATCTTTTCTTTGAAACTGATTTAACTCTTCATACATTGCATTTACCCAAAAAGGATCACTAAGAGCTTCATCAATATTCCTAGGCTCTACTTGCGAGAGATAACAACCAAAATTGCAAATATTTTGAAGTTGACCTCTCGTCTTAGCAGTAGAATCCCTACCTCCTATAATATTGTTAGTATCATGATTACTTTGAACCCAAAGATGTCGTGTGGTGACACGTTCTTGTTCAAGAGGAACATCCTGACTAGAGCTTTTCTCCTCATCACTAGAGATATCAGGATCAACAACCGTTGAAACAACTTCTTCTAATTCTGACGTTTCTTTGATTTTCTCAATTGTCTCGGTTGGAGGCAATTCAGCAGGAGAGTCATCATGATGAAAATTACTTAGATCATTAATGATAACATTAGTTGATTCCATCATGACTTGGGTTCTGAGATTAAAGACTCGGAAACCACGACTGTCAGATGCATAGACGAGAAAAATACCCTCATCACTTTTTGAATCAAACTTCCCTCTCTGTTCTCGATCCTTTAGAATGTAGCACTTACTGCCGAACACTCTGAGATAGTGTAGATTGGGTTTCTTACCGTACCACAACTCATAGGGAGTGTTTAAGGTATTTGACCATAAGTAAACATGATTGATCAAATAGCAAGCTGTAAAAACAGCCTCACCCCAAAACCTTAACGGTAAGTTTTTGTTATGGAGCATTACCCTAGCCATTTCCTGAATATTTCTATTCTTCCTTTCTGCAACTCCATTTGCTTGTGGAGTGTGAAAAAGCGGGGGTCTAACAACACCACCCAATATTTCGATTAGCAATCTGTATGGACTAACTCCGAAACACTTTGCTAGAGAATCAACTAGACAGTCAGACTCAATCTAGATAGAAAGTATCTCAAGGAGTTATTATCTCAATCTCTAGATTTGATCTTTACTCAAGCAAATAGAAATCTGCGAGTCTTTATCAAAGAGAGATAACTTGGACGGTACCAAAGACCAATGTCCAAGGATCAATCAACTACAATCAACAACCAAAGGTTGGATTAAAGAAGTTGATGACCAGGAATGCACAACCGTATTATTTCAATTATATAAATATAATGCGGAAAATAAATAACACAGACACCAGAAGTTTTGTTAACGAAGAAACCGCAAATGCAGAAAAACCCCGGGACCTAGTCCAGATTGAATACACATTGTATTAAGCCGCTACAGACACTAGCCTACTACAAACTAACTTCGGACTATAGTCGAACCCAAATCAGACTCCCACCGATCCAAGGTACAATTGTACTCCTACGCCTCTGATCCCAGCAGGATACTGCGCACTTGATTCCCTTAGCTGATCTCATCCACAACCAAGAGTTGTTGTAACCCAAAATCACAGACTTGATAATAAACAAATCTGTCTCACACAGAAAAGTCTATAAGAGGATAAATCTGTCTCCCACATATAAACCCTAGGTTTTGTTCCGTCTTTAGATATAAAATCAAGGTAACAAGAGCCAATTGATAATCCGGTCTTATATTCCCGAAGAACAGCCTAGATTAATCAATCACCTCTCTACAATCCTTCCTGACTACACAAGCGGATTGTCGAGGAATCACAAACAGTGAGACGAAGATGTTTGTGACTTCTTTATCTTGCCTATCGGAGAACTCTCACGATCTCAAGCCAATCAATCGATTGTACTTGTACGATAGAAGATGCCAGATCAGATCACACAACTACGATAAAGTAGTATCGGTCTGGCTTCACAATCCCAATGAAGTCTTTAAGTCGTTAACCTGATTTTAGAGAAGAAAATCAAAGGTTAATGGAGATCGACTCTAGCGGGCGCACTAGTAGCACACAGACGTGTGGGGATTAGTTTTGCATAATGCCAGATTTCTCCTTTATATAGCTTTTAAATCAGGGTTTTTCCTTAGTTACAAAGAAATCCATAATCACCATTAGATGAAAACCTGATTTAGATTCAAGCTAATATTTCTCAACCGTTAGATCGAAAACTTAGCTTGTCACACACACTTGGGTAGACGTTTACTGGGTTCGTGAAAACCATGCCCAAACGTGTACGTGTATGTTGGTTCAACATAGTAACCCAAAAGGTTAACCATATGAGCATTTCATATTAACCTTGTTCTTCTTCACCATAACTAGTTCAATTGACTCAAATGAACTAGTTACAGAGTTGTTCAATTGCTATGAGATCTTATGTAACTACACAAGACACAATTGAAACAAAGATGATTCGATTCGGTTGAATCGGCTCATGAACATTATGGCCACGGTTTGCATAAAGCATTCCTTAGTAATTTAATGTTTCATGTTCAGAGCACATCTTTAGATCATAACCTCTTAAGTTCACAAACAAGTTCGCGGACTTAAGTTAATCGGTTGAGTTTTCCAAAATTAGCAGAAATTCTCGGGATGAGAACTTCCGCCAGTTCGTGGACTGGGTTCGCGGACTGAGTTCGAGGACTTAGCACACAAACAAGTTTTGGAAAATCCCAGCAGAAATTCTCGGTCGAGAACTTCCGACAGTTCGTGGACTGAGTCTGCGAACTAGGTTCGCGGACTTGGCAAGCCAATTCCACAATCCTCCCGATTTCTCTTGATCAACAAAGTTCGAAAACTTCGGTTCAAGGAATACATGGTTATGTAATCTAAACTCTCATTTCAATCATTGAGACACTCTCAGAGGACGCTATGTAGCCGTTATTCACAGACCGATTCACGTCAGAGCAATTCTCAAAGTGATTGAAACTCTTCATGACTTTCGTCACTAGGTGAAGATAAACTTGATCAAAGCGAAACGCTTTACCAACACATGAATTCTAGATAAAAGATAAGCAATGAATGCTCAGCTCGAAATGTCAAATGTGTATGATCTAGTCTATATAGCATACGAATTTTGTCTCATAAGAAGTATGAGATAGAAGAGATATACTTTTGAGTGATAGATAAGTTCAAGTCTCCACATACCTTTTTGTTGATGAAGTTCCACGGTTCCTTGTATAGATCTTCGTCGTTGTATGATGAATCGCCATGAAGTCCTTGAGCTCAACTACACTTTTCTATCCTAGTCTGAGACTTAGTTATGTAGGCTAGAAATCAAGACTTATAGTTTTGATCACTAACATTAAAAAACATGCTTGAGATAGCAACACATGCGAGGTTGACCGAGCTATGCTCTAACAAGCTCCCCCTTTGTTAATTTTAGTGACAAAACTATTAATACATATGGAATAAAAAAGATAAACTATAGTGGCTCATATTCCATAGTCTAATCTTCAACGTTCCTTGAAATCTTCGTCCTTCCAAGTACTCCAATGATCCAAAAGGTTGTAAGTTTAGCACCATCGTTGTTGAAGATCTGTAGCTATAACAATGAGAGAAATCGAGATTCTCGATCATTATTATACAGTGTCATAGTATTATTATATAACATCAAAGTCCAACAATACTACTACGGTGATATGTATCACTCCCCCTTAAGTCAATACTCCATCTCGATCATGGAAACCACTCCCCCTTACACAATGATCCGAAAACCATATGTATTTGTAGTGTGAACTACAATATTTCTCCCCCTTTTTGTCAATAAAATTGGCAAAGGTACAAGAATGGGATCATAATGAAATTTCCACAAGAGACATTTCATGACCAAAAGAAAAATACATACCAACTTAATTTAGATGCAATCTAATAGCCGAAGCTAACAACATTCATCAAGAAGTTTTAAGATGCAAGATAACACCTATAAAATTCCACAACTGCACTCCCAGCAAGATATTACCATTAAGCACAAGTTCAAAAGAACTCTCCCCCATTTGATGTCCTTCCCGAAAGAACAACAAGAGCGACCTTACTTTCGAAAGAAAAGAAGGATTTTTTAATTGGACACCAAAAACCATAAGAATGATCTTCTATATCCAAAGCTCAACCAAATTAATCACAAGTAAACACATGATTAATTCAATTGAAAACGCAACTAAATCAAACCACAAAAGTGATCAATTTAATTTAAAGTGCTCAACGTAAGTAAACTTACGGAGCTACGACTAAGGTAATCATACGGAGATGACTAACTTAATCGTTCACATACTCAACATAAGGAAGACCTTACGGAATATACGACTACATTAACCAATAGAACATGATTAGTATAGTCGTTCATATACTCAACACAAGAATTTGTGGAATATATGAAATATCAACTAGATTAATTTCAAGAGAACCTATAACTAATCTAATTGGACAACCAAACTAATCACCGAAGTAATCAATTTAATTATTTTGGGCTCAACATAAGAGAACTTATGGAACCCCAACTAAGTTCATCATAGAATATGAAAACCTTAACCGTACATGTAAACTCGACATAAGAAAGAAAACTTATGGAGTACAAACTAAATAACCAAACAGGTTGATTAATTTAGTTCCTAATGCTCTACATATAACATCTTATGGAACAACCAACAAGCCAATAAGAATAATCGACTTAGTTATATCGTGCTCAACATAAGACACTCAATGGAGCCTTCACGGTAAAACATAACAAGATGGATAAATGAAGATCAATACCGTGGATAACATACAAGGATCTATTATCTTTTCCATCATAACGATATAATAGACTTTATCCTTGTCAAACAAAAGATATCATCCTATTTTCCATCAAATACATGATTGCATAGGCATAACTTTTGTAATTGTCAAAAGTCCATTCATCCTTTCATTAATACGAATACCAATTCATGAACGAATTTACTTTTGACAGCATATGGGACCTTCAAGTTCACGGACGCAAACAATACATATCCCATAAACAATTGCAATATCACAAAATCATAAAGATTAATACTGCAATAACAATCTTTGCCCTTAGAAGGTAGAATCAATCTTTTTCGCACGGATTTATACCAAGAGTGGTTACCAAAAGCGTATAAAAAGATTTCCTTAACAGAGAAGAACATACAAAGTCATTGAAGACTATGCACCATAGTTCACATGAGATGATTGTGAACACTCAATAATATATAGCAATGTGAACTACTACCCATTCTCGAACTTCCTTCTTTGTGATTCACCAACATCACTCTTGTAACAGCCACAAAATAGCTTAGAATAGGATTTCTCCAAGAATCCCAGTGCCCAAGTCCAAGAGAATAGAACAAGTGCAAAGAAACGGAGCAAACACTAACAAACAAGAGACAGGACAAAGACCAATATTAACTCATCCAAATTCAACAATTCTCATCTCCATTTTGAAGGGAATTCAATAAGGAAGAGAAGCAAAAAGAATGAGGTAAATCCGAGTTCGGACGAAGAAGTTATGGCCAAAATAAATTTACCGAATATCGACGTCAAGTATGCATACAGGTTTGCGAACTTAAACCCCTGGATTTTGATTTTGAAAGCTGTTATGCATACTTAGTATGTGTACCATGTAGTCCAAACATCCCGAACTATTATTTTCAAACGTAAACATTTAAGAACCTTAAACACATATCAAGTTAGGTAGAAATGAATGATAAGCAAGATTATTATAAGTATTCTAAGAAAATAAAAGTACAAATCTTTCTCAATTTTATAGACATACCTTTTTAGATGAATCCAATCGAATTCTACCGGCTTACCGAACATAATTTGTGTGCCCTAATTCTTGTGCTTCCCTCACTGTATACAAAGCAGGGCATTCCTTGGTGAGGATGCACTTCCAACATAATAAAGTTGCGTTTGGGTGAATAAAGTCTTGCTCACCACAAGTGACCTTTGGATTATCATGAAAGGGATCACTTTTAAAACCTTTCACATCCAATTCCATTTTTCCAAAAAACTTGTTAAGTTCCAACATCATGGATACTGCCTTTTCCATAGTCATGGAGTTTTCTGGAAGATCATTCCTTTTCACACTCAAAAAATCATTGTCTTTCTTCGGCATCCACTTTTGAGTGCGTTTAAGAACATTCAGAACCTTATTCCCATCACTCTCTTCTAGAATTGTTGGAAGAGAATTGGATTGACTATTCTTTTACAAGTTAGTCTTTCTCCAATTGGGAGCATCGGGTCTTGTCTTTGTCTTTACGAAGTTATCCTTTTGATAACCATTACGATTATGAAAAGGATTCATACGACGTTTATAGGAAAATCTAGGTCTATCATAGCACTGATTCCTTTGCCTAAAGGTTGGACAGTTACAACCTGTAACGTTAAGAGGATCAGTCTTAACGTATGATCTTGGTTTCACAATTTCTTGTGATGCCCAAACAAGAACATCATGAAGTTTCTCATTCCTTATACGGAAACTACATCTCTTTTCTAGGTGACCTTTATTTCCGCAATAGCGGCAAACATAAGGAATGTTCTTACCTCGATCCGTGTGTGCTAACTTTGGAGGTTGATAAACTTTGTTCTTTTGAACCTTAACTGTCGGAGAAGGTATTTCACTTTTGCCATCAGTGGAAACCTTTTGTTGAGAAGAATCACTAGCCTTGACAAATTTTACCTCTTTGCTAGTACTTGGAGCATCTATTCCCTTATAGCCCAATCCTCGTGTATCATGATGATTTTTACTTGCTCCTAGCATAGTGGTTAATTTGCTTGAACTAGTATTGAACTTTTTCAAGTCATCTTCCAACATCTTGATTTTATTAAGAGCGGAAGCTAAATCAGCCTCAAGGCGTTTTTCTCGAGTGAGATAAGCGCTTTCTCTGTCGTCAAAACTTATTTGCTGGAAGTTAAACCTTGCTTCAGATTCTGCAAGTTTCTCTTCCAACAAAAAGTACTTTTGATAAATATTATCACATTCAAGTGACTTCATAAGTAGGTTTTCCTCAGAATCCTTGAGGATCGATTCGGTAGAACGATTCGAAAAATAAACACCTGCATAACATCTTCTCAATTTCTTGTTTTCTCGACAGAGAGGAGTCAGAAGAGGTGTGACATGAGAAGTTTTAATCTTCTTCATATTCCACGAATCCAAAAACTTAACATACTCCGAGACTTCCTCATCAACATCTCTATCAATATCTGAATCACCTTCATCAGAAAGTTCATCCAACTGTTCTTCTAGGAGAGTTTCCCAATCAACAGTTTTTACATCAAGAGAATGTTTGGATATTGACTTAGATGTGACAGTTCTCTCAGGTGATCCAATCTTTTAGAATCATCTGGTAATTTCTGAACTGGTACGTTATTAGAGATAGACTCGCCCATAATCAGATCGCTACAAACACAGACTTATAAGGTCTTTAACATGTTTGCTTGCTCTGATACCAATTGAAAAGGCGGGGGTCTAAAAACACCACCCAATATTTCAATTAGCAATCTGTATGGACGAACTCCGAAACACTTTGCCAGAGAATCAACTAGACAGTCAGACTCAATCTAGATAGAAAGTATCTCAAGGAGTTATTATATCAATCTCTCGGTTTGATCTTTACTCAAGCAAATAGACATCTGAGAGTCTTTATCAAAGAGAGAAAACTTGGATGGTACCAAAGACCCATGTCCAAGGATCAATCAACTACAATCAACAACCAAAGGTTGGATTAGAAAAGTTGATGATCACGAACGCACAACCTGTATTATTTCAATTATATAAAATATAATGCGGAAAAGAAATAACACAGACACTAGAAGTTTTGTTAACGAGGAAACCGCAAATGCAAAAATCCCCGGGACCTAGTCCAGATTGGATACACACTATATTAAGCCGCTACAGATACTAGCCTACAACAAACTAACTTCGAACTGGACTATAGTTGAACCCCAATCAGTCTCCCACCGATCCAAGGTACAGTTGTACTCCTACGCCTCTGATCCCAGCAGGATACTACGCACTTGATTCCCTTAGCTGATCTCACCCACAACCAAGAGTTGTTGTAACCCAAAATCACAGACTTGATAATAAACAAATCTGTCTCACACAGAAAAGTCTATAAGAGGATAAATCTGTCTCCCACAGATAAACCCTAGGTTTTGTTCCCTCTTTAGATATAAAATCAAGGTAACAAGAACCAATTGATAATCCGGTCTTATATTCCCGAACAACAGCCTAGATTAATCAATCACCTCTCTACAATCCTTCCTGACTACACAAGCGGATTGTCAAGGAATCACAAACAGTGAGACTGAGATGTTTGTGACTTCTTTATCTTGCCTATCGGAGAACTCTCACGATCTCAAGCCAATCAATCGATTGTACTCGTACGATAGAAGATGCCAGATCAGATCACACAACTACGATAAAGTAGTATCGGTCTGGCTTCACAATCCCAATGAAGTCTTTAAGTCGTTAACCTGATTTTAGAGAAGAAAATCAAAGGTTAATGGAGATCGACTCTAGCGGGCGCACTAGTAGCACACAGACGTGTGGGGATTAGTTATGCACAATGCTAGATATCTCCTTTATATAGCCTTCAAATCAGGGTTTTGCCTTAGTTACAAAGCAATCCATATTCACCATTAGATGAAAACCTGATTTAGATTCAAGCTAATATTTCTCAACCGTTAGATCGAAAACTTAGCTTGTCACACACACTTGGGTAGACGTTTACTGGGTTCGTGAAAACCATGCCCAAACGTGTACGTGTATGTTGGTTCAACATAGTAACCCAAAAGGTTAACCATATGAGCATTTCATATTAACCTTGTTCTTCACCATAACTAGTTCAATTGACTCAAATGAGCTAGTTACAGAGTTGTTCAATTGCTATGAGATCTTATGTAACTACACAAGACACAATTGAAACAAAGATGATTCGATTCGTTTGAGTCGGCTCATGAACATTATAGCCACGGTTTGCATAAAGAATTCCTTAGTAATTTAATGTTTCATGTTCAGAGCACATCTTTAGATTATAACCTCTTAAGTTCACAAACAAGTTCGCGGACTTAAGTTAATCGGTTGAGTTTTCCAAACTCAGCAGAAATTCTCGGGATGAGAACTTCCGCCAGTTCGCGGACTTAGCACACAAACGAGTTTTGGAAAATCCCAGCAAAAATTCTCGGTCGAGAACTTCCGACAGTTCGCGCACTTGGCAAGCTAATTCCACAATCCTCCCGATTTCTCTTGATCAACAAAGTTCGAAAACTTCGGTTCAAGGAATACATGGTTATGTAATCTAAACTCTCATTTCAATCATTGAGACATTCTCAGAGGACGCTATGTAGCCGTTATTCACAGAACGATTCACGTCAGAGCAATTCTCAAAGTGATTGAAACTCTTCATGACTTTCGTCACTAGGTGAAGATAAACTTGATCAAAGCGAAACGCTATACCAACACACGAATTCGAGATAAAAGATAAGCAATGAATGCTCAGCTCGAAATGTCAAATGTGTATGATCTAGTCTATATTGCATACGACTTTTGTCTCATAAGAAGTAGGAGATAGAAGAGATAGACTTTTGAGTGATAGATAAGTTCAAGTCTCCACATACCTTTTTGTTGATGAAGTTCCACGGTTCCCTGTATATATCTTCGTCGTTGTATGATGAATCGCCATGAAGTACTTGAGCTCAACTACACTTTTTTATCCTAGTCCGAGACTTAACTATGTAGGCTAGAAATCAAGACTTATAGTTTTGATCACTAACATTGACAAACATGCTTGAGATAGCAACACATGAGAGGTTGAACGAGATATGATCTAACAGAGTAATAGGTGGTGAGTATTGTTGAATAATTTCTAGAGAGTCACATTATTCAAATACCTTGGTGTCTTTGAATTCTGTGCCGCGATCGCTTCTAATTTTATTTAGTTTGTGACCTTGTTCATTCTGGATTCTATTAACAATAATCTTGAACTCATTGAGAGTTTCATTCTTGTGATCCAAAAATGCCACCCAGGTGAATCTAGTATAATCATCTACCATAACCAAAGCATACTTCTTCCTAGCCACTGTAGATTGTTGAATTGGGCCGAAAAGATCTATATGAATTAAATCAAGTGGAGCTTTGGTGAGAATATTTCAGGATGATTTGTGTGGAACTTTCGTTTATTTACCCTTTTGACAGGCACCACATACACCTTCAACCTTAGCAGTAATTTTGGGAACGCCTCTAACAAGTTCTTTGTTAATGATCTTAGCTAGAAGGCGATAATTGATGTGACCAAAACGCTCATGCCAAAGGTGTGTAGATTCAACCTTAGCCAAATTGCAACAATTACTGAACTGAGTATCTAGAAGATAACAATTATTTTTGCCACGTGATCCTTGAAAAATCATTTTTCCAGACTTGTCGACAATTTCACATCCTTTATCATTGAAGATAACCTTATGGCCCTTGTCACAGATTTGACTAATAGAAAGAAGATTAGCAGTCATGCCTTTAACGTATACGACATCATGAATTTCAGGAGCGCCAAGCAATTTGATCGTCCCTTTCTTGCTTATGTAACAACAACTTCCATCTCCAAAAGTTACAGGTCCACCATCAAAATATCTGGAGTTGATAAACCATGAGAGATCTCCAGTCATGTGCCTGCTACACCCACTATCAAGGAACCATTGAAAGAGTGATGTTGACTTTAGAGAAAAAGCTCCCATACTAGCACTACTAACCATTTTAGGCTTTCTTGTTAGTATTGAATGTCTTTTAAGAGATGACAAAAGTTGAATAGCTTTCTTATGAAAATCACTAGCGACCTTTAGTCTTCTCTTGAAGGACACACACACATGTTGAAAGTGATTGTGGGAACCACAAAACAAACATGTACCAACATCATAAACCTTGTTCGAAGAGTTCTGAGCACTGTCAGGTTTCACAAAGTCTAGACCTTTCATATCACCTGACATACGGAAATTCTTCAAAGAAGAATTAGAGTTGTCATTTAAAATCTTTGAAAAAGACTTTACAGACTTCAAATCCTTAAGCTTCGCAATTTCTGCAGCAAGATCAGAATTGATCTGGATTTGTTTGTCTAACTTTTTTGAAGATCAACAACTTCATCAGAGAAATATCGAGGTTTAGGTTTTTTGATATAACCTTCGCAATAAGATTCATCAATTTCTCTTATCCATCGAAATTTTTCTAGACACAAGAACTTCATGAGTTTCTTTAAATCAGGATTCTCAACCTTTTCGATGGTTTCTAGAACACACTCGACGTTGAGTTTACACATTTCTGGTGAAGTGTTTTCAGAGACAATATTGTCCATCATCAGATCGCTACAAACACATACTTGTAAGGTCTTTAATGTGTTTGCCTGCTCTGATACCAATTGAAAATGTGGGGGTCTAACAACCACACCCAACAATTCGTTTGGAAATCTGAAAAGACTTACTCCAACACACTTTCTAGAGAATCAACTAGACAGTCAGACTCAATCTAGAATAAAGTATATGAAAGACTTTAATATCTCTAACTCTTAATTCAATCTGCAATCAGCAAATAAAAATCTGCGAGCCCGATAGAATATAAGAGGAGTTAACTTGAACGCTACCAAAGACCAATGTTCAAGTGTCAATCAATGTAAATCAACAACAAAAGGTTGTATATTCTAATTGATTGATCTTAACGCGCAACCTATGATATTTCAATTATATAACAAAATATAATGCGGAAAAGAAATAACACAGACACCATAATTTTGTTAACGAGGAAACCGCAAATGCATAAAAACCCCGGGACCTAGTCCAGATTGAACACCATACTGTATTAAGCCGCTACAGACACTAGCCTACTACCAATTAACTTTGGACTGGACTGTAGTTGAACCCTAATCAATCTCACACTGATTCAAGGTACAGTTGCGCTCCTTACGTCTCTGATCCCAACAGGATACTACGCACTTGATTCCCTTAGACGATCTCACCCACAACTAAGAGTTGCTACGACCCAAAGTCGAAGACTTGATAAACAAATCTGTCTCACATAGAAAAGTCTATAGGATTGAGTAAATCTGTCTCCCACAGAAATACCCAAGAGTTTTTCTTCCGTCTTTTGATAAATCAAGGTGAACAGGAACCAATTAATAAACCGGAATTATATTCCCGAAGAACAGCATAGTATTATCAATCACCTCACAATAAACTTAATCGACTAGCGAAACATGTTATTGTGGAATCACAAACGATGATACAAAGGTGTTTGTGATTACTTTTCTATCTTGCCTATCGGAGATATAAATCTCAAGCCAATTTTACAATTCCACCCAATCACGATAGAAACAGCAAGATCAGATCATGCAACTATAAAGAGAATAGTTGGGTATGGCTTCACAATCCCAATGAAGTCTTCAAGTCGTTGACCTACAGGGTCTCGAGAAGAAACCTAAGGTTAAAGGAGAATCGACTCAAGTTATGCAACTAGTAACACACATGAGGTGTGGGGATTAGGTTTCCCAGTTGCTAGAGTTCTCCTTTATATAGTTTTTCAAATAAGGGTTTGCAATCCAAGTTACCTTGGTAACAAACTATTCAATAATCATCGTTAGATGAAAAACCTGATTCAACCAAGCTAATATCTTTCAACCGTTCAATCGAACTTAGCTTGTTACACACAAATGAAATGTACCCTCATTTAGGTTTATGTAACCGTACCTAAACGTGTATACCATGTTGGTTCACAAATAGTTAACCGAGGTTAGCCATATGATTACTCTCATATCAACCTTATTCATCTTAACCATAACTAGTTCAAATGACTCAAATGAAACTAGTTAAAGAGTTGTTCAATTGATACAAGAACACAATTGAAGCAAAATCGGTTTGATTCCCTCGAATCAATACATGAACATTATTGCCACGGTTTGCAAAGATTGCATTCTTTATTGATAAATGTTTTAGGTTCATGTACAACCGATTTGATAAAGTAACCAGCTTTAGTATGCGTACGGGTATGCGTACTTAAGCAACCGGATTTGAGTTGGTATAGTTTCCAAACTCAGCAGAAATTTTCGGTTCGAAAACTTCCGCCAGTAATTCCCAAACTCAACAGTTAAGAGCTTGTTAATTCCCAAACTCAACAGAATTTTTCGGTTGGAAAACTTCCGCGAGTATGCGTATGGGTACGCATACTTAACCTGTCTTCTTCACCAATTTCGTATACACACATATGCGTACTCTTGGTTCCCGGTTTATGGATTTATACACTAATGTGCGAACACACTATATATGCTTATATCCAAAGATGGTTACATAGTCTCAATTCTTCATTTCAATCATTGAAACATTCTTCTATAATGATAATAGACGTTTTCACACACTATTAACATCAAAGCAATTTTCAAGATATTGAAATAATCATTATCAAAACATTCCAAGTCTTACACCAAATGATTGTATCACACAAACCATGTAAGATGTTACTCGGAAATTTTCTCATGATATAAGATGAACTTGGTCGAAGCGAAAGCTTACCGACACATATTTCGAGAAATGTGTAAGTGAGATATACTCAGCTCGAAATCTCAAATGTGTATAGAGAAAACTATATCGTAACACGACTTATGTCTCAATATAGGATATAAAGTAGAAATAGACTTTCCAAGTGATAGATGAGTTTAACGCTCCACATACCTTTTGTCGATGAAGTTCCACAAGCTCTCCTTAGTAGTTCTTCGTCTTCAAGTGATAAGAGCCGTGAAGTCTAATCTCAACTACACAAACTATGTCCTAGTCCGAGACATCTATAAATAGGCTAGAAATCAAGACTTATAGTTTTGATCACTAACATTGATAAACATGTTTGAGATAGCAACGCATGCGAGTTCGACCGAGCAGTGTTCTAACAATTTGGAAATGGCTTGGTACGATATTTTGTTTTTTACATCCAAGATCTTTAGAGGATATGTTGTCATTGGCAGAGCACGTCCTGCAATCAAAGAAATGTGGAAAATTGCATCTTTTATAACAATGAAAAAGATTTGGTTCCAAAGAAACAGATGTGTGTATGATAAAGATAAAGTTAATGTAAAGGTCATCCAAGATATAATTGTGAAGCTTACTGCAGAATGTGAAATCAGAATGAAGGCACACATATGGAATACATCATATGATTTACAAGTTTTAAATTTTTTTGGATTGAAGTGCAAACATATTAGAACATCCAAAATACATGCAATCTTCTTCAATCTACCACAAATGGGACAAATTCTGCTATGCTGTGATGGTGCTTCTCAAGGAAATCCAGGTGCAGCTGGATATGGATTTATTGCCAGAAACAGTGAAGGAGAATGCATAGTATCAATTGCAGGTGGATTGGGGATAGCTACAAACTATTATGTTGAAGTTCTAGCTATTCTATGTGCTGGAGAACGGGCCATACACAGAGGATATACTCATCTGATTTTTACATCAGATTCACAGGAAGTTATTGAAGCTTTTAAATCTCATAGAATCCTTTGGTTTTCTATTAATAGATGGAGGAGAATCTGTACAAGTGTTGAAGATCTGAAACTATGTCACAGCTACAGAGAAATCAATTTCTCAGCTGACACTTTAGCTAAGAAAGGCTCAAGACTGAGACAAGGAGAGTAAGTTGTATACAATTCAAGACCACCTTTTTTACTCCAAATAGAAAATGAGAACCAAGCCTACTATAGATTCATTTAGGATGTGAAAACATAAAAAGGAGTGTAATAGTTTTAACTCTGTTTTTTTTTTTTTTTTTTTTTTTTTTTTTTTTTTTTTTTTTTTATTTTTTTTTATTTTTTTTTATTTGGTTCCCTCTTTTGTAATTTTGAAAATATTTGGTTATTAATAAAAATTATTATTGAGTAAAAAAAAAGAATACCAGCGATCCCCATGAGGAACTAGCCAAGGGAGCCGAAGCGGGGGGCCGATTATGTCGCAAGGGGTGCAAGCTAACTCTACCTTCTATGTCAATATTACGCCATCGGGGACTCGAACCTGGGACCTCCTGGAGCGCGTCAAACCTTTGAGAAAATTCAGATTCTTAACTCACACGGTTATTTGGGAAAAAATACATCAGGTAGACCATTCCTTTAATGATATTACGACTATTAAGATGTTGCTAAAAATACCTGGCTTATTAAGTAGATATTTACATTTAATATTATTCGTTCCATTTATGGGAAACAAAATATGGTATTTATATAGAATCAGTTTCATGAATAATTTTCTTAATATGGTTTCCACTAAAGAAAAAAAACGGTTTATACTCTTATACTTGTGGGAAATGGTGTTAGAGCATTGCTCGGTCGAACTCACAAGTGTTGTTATCTCAAGATTGTTGTCAAAACTATATCTTGATTTCTAGTCTACATTTAGTCAGTTTCGGATTAGGATAGAAGTGTGTAGTTGAGATTCGGATATCACTGTGTTCTACCGTTTGAAGGCGAAAATCAATATGGGCATTGTAGAACTTCAACATCAAAAGGTAAGTGAAGACTGAACCACATATATCTCATGTTTTCACCTTTCTATCTATGAGACATTGTCGCATGACTAAATTAGACAGTACATGCATAACAGAAATTTTGAGTGAACTTTATCTTGAATATTGTTCTCGAAATATGACTATTTATGCTTAAGAACATTTGTTCATACTTGATGAATTTGGTTAAAAACAATTTATTGTTCGTAAAATAAATCATGATTCAGGATGTTATTCAAGAATGTTTCGAATTGATTATTAAAGATATACAACACTACTGTTAATCTGGATACATGACAGTATGCATACCAGTTCATATATGGGAGAAATGTTACAAGTCCGGAGCCGCAATACATGTACCCAGTACATGTACCGGTGTAGATATAGTTCGATAGAAACTTTGTGATACGCATACCCGGTATCCATACCACAAAAAGTTTGTGACTCGTAAACCATGAACGGTGCGCATACCCATTATGCAAACTGTAAAAGATCTGTTGGTTTTACTACCGAAAACGGTACGCATACCCGGTATGCAAACCATAAAAGATCTGTGAGTTCCTGAACTTGTTATTTTTGTTAGAGCATAGCTCGGTTGAACCCACCAAGCGTTGGTATGTCAAGTTTAGTTGTCATATTTTAGTGAGTCAAAACTCATCTAAGAGTCGCCTGATTATTTACTAGAGACATTTCGTTTAGGTTAGACTAGAGTATAGGAATTTTGAGACATACAAGTATTACTCGAAGACCCGAAGAATGTGAAGAAGCAACGAGCTACAACGATGACATCATCCTTTCTCTTTAGGTTAGTAATATTGACTTTATTTTTTTCATTCCTAACGTATCTTTCGAATCGTGCTATATTGAAAGCATAACTGCGAAGCTGTGTATAGGTATATTACTCTAGTAGTGAGACATAATCACATGATCATAGTTTTAGGGAATTAGACTACGAGGTATAACGCTTATCTTTTGAACTTCATAGATATAACATCGACATAATCTTATGAATGTTGTTATGATTATGCGTATGGGTAAAGGTGAAGATTTCATCCTAGGAAACAATGTTTTACATTTGTTTAAAGGAAGTACATTCATGAACCTGTTTTATGAATCGAAAGGGAAATCGCTAGGCTTATTGGTACGACTATTCATTGCAAATCTTTGGATTACCAATATGTGTGAGATGGTAGAACCGATCATAACTTTGTTATGTATCTTGGTACAACTAATCACAATGCCTGGATTATGATTTGGTATGACTAGTTTTGATTAATTAGTGTAACCAATCTTAAGTAATCACCTGAGATGGTATGATTGATATTTGTAAATGGTGTGACCGATCCTAGTAATTGGTGTGACCGATCACAGAGAAGTTGTGTAATCGATCCTTATAATTGGTGTAACCGGTCCTAGTAATTGGTGTAACCGATCCTGGTAATTGGTGTAACCGATCCTAGTGACTGGTGTGACCGATCACAAGCAATACCATGTGTATATGGTAACCGGTCCTGGTAATTGATGTAACCGATCCTGGTAACTGATGTAACCGATCCTGGTAACTTGTGTGACCGATCACAAGTGTTCCATATTAGGGTATAACCGATCCCAGTGATTGGTAGAACCCATTGAACCCATGGATGTGATTTGATACTTGATCAATCACATAGTTGTCTTAGAATACAGATGAACCAATTGTAAACTTGTTTGGAAGTGTGGTATAATCGATTCCAAGATTGTAAATATGAAAGAGGATTTACAAAGAAGAGATGTCAACATTCTTTGAACAACTATAGTAACTCTTATCTTTTATTGTTCAAAGATATTCCTTAGTACTCAAGGAGATCTTGTTCCGAAATAAATTAAGAATCTTTTAATTAAGGTTATTAGTTTTATATGCTTTAACTACCAGCAATTAAATGCATATCTCTAGAGAATAAAAATTAGTAATGTGCATTTACTAATTGGAGATTTTCTATTGAGAGATTTCGGGAAATATTGGACAAAACATTTACTGGGATTATGAAAACCTAATGGGCATTTACTGCATATCTTGAGAATACTTTCGGTTTTGGAAATTCCTTGGTTTCCATACATCCTTAGTCTATAAACACCTAAGTTTGCATTTCTAGCAAAATATCCTAAGATCCAGACAAAATTCATCTTTTTGTTGTTTCTGGTGGAGCCGTATAATCGGAGAGGAAAGTACCATAATTAGGTGAAATCTCTTACGACCGCTCGTTTAAAGACTTCTGTGGGATCAATAAGCTCTACGAGTACCGTTGGTGGGAAACTAGATAATTGTAGTATTATTAGTTTTCGATTGATTTGATTGACTAACGGTTGTTGAAACTTTGATTGCACCTGGTTTGTTTCTTCCTGAGAATCTTCTCTCTTCTGATATTAGATTCACTCAAACTAGATCGAAGTATCGACGAGATCTTTAAAATTGTTTGTATATCTAAAGACATCTTGTGATAATCCATTGTTAACAGACTCTGTTCTGTGTGTGATTGATCACAAGATATTCAAGCGGTGTTGTGCAGGTTTAATTGAAGATTAAAGAAGATTTGAAGACGAAGAAGATTTCTTATTGGTTTCTCATATCTCCGTGTTGCACAAACCTTGATCGGCTGGGATCCAACTAGAATCGGATTTATTCGATTGATTAGTTGTGTGATATCGGCATTCATAATATATCTCTTTGAGATTTATTTGGATTGAGTGCGAACCTAAACTCTGCTACTTTGGTAGTTGTTGGATAGATTGATCTAACCAAGCAAAGGAGTTTATTAGATTAAACGTAAGAGCCTTTGCATATTACTTGAGATATCTTATATTAAAGAATCAATAGAGTTGTTACCAAACAGATTTGTTGTTCCTTTATTGTTTGGAATACGATCTAAAGAAATTGTTCCAGTGCGTGCACTCATCGAAGTCGGAAGCGCAGGGATACTGAGGAAACTAAGTGAACTAGGGTTAGTTGCTTGGTCTCAACTATACGAAGTTGGTTTAGATTTTGTATAGCGGCTTAATTCTGAGAGTATTCAATTCTAGACTAGGTCCTGAGATTTTTCTGCATTTGCGGTTTCCTCGTCAAAAAAATCTTGATGTGTCTTTTACTTTTCTATTTCCGCAATAATAATTGTTTATTATAATTAGAAGTAAAATACACAAACGTTAACTCCGCTTTACTTGATAGTGATCATATAGAGTTTGGTTAAGTCCGAACCTATTATCAAGCAATCACACTTTCGTACTCGTATTTTCTCGGATCTCGTATCCATAGACAATCACACAAAGTGTGAATACAGATTTGTAGTATTGTCTAGACTTTGTCCATAGACAATCATTTTCGGTAAGAGGACTTATAGGTGGATATTTTAAATATTATGGTGTATTTGGGTACCCTCGTCTTTTTAATTAGTGTCAGAGAAGGAAAACACGAAAAGATCTGACAATCTGTGTTTGGTGTTATCCAACCTATAAGACTGGAATCTAAAAATGGTTTTTATAGAACCTGAGAATGATTCAGTTAACGTAAAGCAAGACATCAAGAGTTTTGAATTAACACTTGATGATGACATCTATGAATCAATATCTGAAGACCTTCATGAAATCATCTCAAGAGAATCTACTAGACAAGTTAATCTTGTTAATGATGTAGAAACCGATGACAACTGGAAAGTATGTCTACAAAAGGGGTTGGATGAAATTTCCGATGATGATGATTCAGATTTTGAACGAGATGTAAAAGAGGATATCTCAGAATACTCTAAACTACTGGATCCTTTGAAAAACAAAAAACTGAGAACTTCGGATTTTCTTGGTGTTATGACTCCTCTTTGTCGTGAGAACAAGAAACTAAAGAAGATTTTTCAAGGATATTGTATTGGTTACCACACTAATGATTCTCTTCTTAAAGATCGTACATACGAGCTACATTCTAAGAAATTAGAATGTGAAAATCTTCGAAGAAATCTCTTTTTATCAGAAAAGAAACTTGTTGAATCTGAAGCAAAGGTTAATTCTCAACAAAAGAGTTTAGAAGAGAAAGAAGGTGAATATCTCTCACGAGAAAAACGCCTTGAGGCTGATCTAACTAGTGCTCTTGACAAAATCAATACGTTGGAAGAAGAAAATTTGTACTTGAAAAAGTTCAATGATAGCACAAACAATTTATCCTCATTTTTAGAAGCGGGGATATTTCATGGAGATACATGAGGATTGGGATATTGTAAGGAATCAAGTGTTTCCAACGATAAGAATGAGAAAAAATTTGTTAAAGCTAAAAATTCTTCTACACCAGAGGCTTCCACTGATGCCAAAGGTGCTCCTATTTCTTGTAAAGAAGAAAAGCCTGTAAAACCTAAGAATTGTGTTCAACCGAAAGCAACAACGTTGAAGAAGAAGAAGAAAAAGAAGAAAAATCTTCGAGCTCCAAGGAAAGAGGATCCACAAAAAGGTAACATTAAAACTCAGTATTCGTATGTTACTAAGCATTGTTATTATTGTGGTAATAAAGGAAACTTGCAATGGGGATGCAAAGTTCGTAAGATGCAAGATGCACTTTCTTTTGTATCAAACGAATTGGTTAAGTTTGCTCCCCAAAATAACTCAGATCTTTATTGTCCTAAGTTTATGCAAAAGAATTATTACAATGATAGTTCAAATTTTACCTATCGCTCGACAAGGTCATCTCATAAAATACCCGAATATAGAAAGAGAGATGACTTTGTAAATGCGAAGACAAGATCTGATGTTCATAATTGGAGAAAGGATGTTTCGCAGTGTATCCGAAAGGGAAATGGTCCTAATTGTATGAAGGAGAATGCCGCTCCTGCGAAAAACCATCTCTAAATTGATCCCGAAGTCCTCCATAGCCAAATAGGGACCAAAGATTAGTCACAAGAATGACACTCAATTGATTAATATTGAGAAACTTCTTGAAAGACTAAATAAAGACATCATGTTGTCTAAAGTCTCTTGTACTAGTGAACGTTGTGATAATGATACTCTTCATCACAAGTCAAAAAGGAAAAACAAGAGATGGAAAAAGAGAAAACAAATCAAGGAAGAGGTCAAGAGTGATTCTGTCTTAGTCCCTTGTGACAAAGATGATAAGTCTCAAATGAACACAACCTAGTTGTGTTGGAATGTGCATGCTCACCTTTGTGATCAATTTTATGAAGGGTTGGGAAGCACATGAAACTGAGCACATGACTTCTCCATTAGTATATGACTAATTAACATCTTCAGGAAGATTTTTCTCTTCTATACTCATACCTTCTCTGTCTATTTTTAAGCTTTTGATAGAAACGGTAATTTTGAGTTTATGATGTTGATATCTACTGATCATATATGTGTAGCTCTTGTTTTTATGGTTAAAACGATCCAAAAATCACTGAATTCGGACATTGTATGCAAAAGTTATGTCTAAAACAGTTTTGTGTTGGATTCATGTTGTAACCAGTCCTGGTAATTGGTGTGACCGGTCACAAATAATCACCATAACCGTTCCTAGTGATTGGTGCGGTTGGTCCATACGAAGGAGTGTAAAATTGTTTTGCCCATAACTTCTTCGTCCGAACTCGGAATGACCTCATTCTTTTTGTGTTGGTTTCAAAATTCAATTTCCTACAAGATTGAGGTAATTGCAATACTTGAGTTTCTAGTGAATATTTATGGTGTATTGCATTTGAGTTTATGGGATAAATCATTGTGTTCCAGTCTCATATATTGGCTCACTTCCTTATGGTTAGTGACTTTTGAGTATAGCCGATATTTGGATCATATCTTAGTGATTGCTATATAAAAATCATAAGAAAGTTATGATGTTGTATCTCATATGTAAGTCACATATACTAGTGTTTGTTTATGTTCTATAAACCAAATATTTGGTATACATATGAGAACTCTGGGTTTATGGGATGTTTGATTTATGTTTTTATTAACCTTAATATTCGATCTCATATGGTGTAACCATAACCCTTATGGTTTGTGTGACTTTTTGATTTAGCGGGATTAAGTTCTAGCCAATGTTGGTAGGCTTTATCAAAGGATCATAAGGTGTTCCAATTGAAACTCATATGTGAAAAGTCACAATATCTTGAATCAATTTGTGTTTAGCATAAACATACGTGTTTCGGGTTTTCAACTTTTGCTATTGGCACGCATTAGTTAAAAACCAATTCAAACTTTCTCTAGCAAAGGTTACTCTCGCTGTTGTTCTTTTGTTGCGAGAAGATGACAACATACTGCGGGAGAGTTCTTATGTGAACTTGCGCTTAATGATATATCTTTCTGGGGAGAATAAGATGTGAAACCTGAGGTAACAAATTTGTTAGTTAATCGTTTTCCTGTTTAAGAAAAGCCTGTTTATGTTGCATATATTTTGCTTTTGCTTAACAAAATTTCTGTACAATTGACATATTCCATTATGATGTGTATGGATGTGTGTGTGTGATTCAATTATTTCCGGTTAAGAAAAACTGTATCAATTTATTTGGCATATTGTTTGGTATCTTCTTTATTGTTGGGTATCAAGTGTTTTTTGCTTAACGAAATTTCGGTGCAATTGCGGTGCTATAATGTCTATGTTTGTTTCAATTGCTTCCAGTTAAGAAAATAATTGTGCAAGTCTATTATTTTGGTTTGTATGTATTATTTATGGATTAACAAAATATGGGATCATTTGTTTAGTCCATTTCGATTCCAGATAAGAGAAACTAAGTTAATTATGATCTTAGTTAGACTTATCAAATTGAAGGATTCGATTATTCAAGTCTAATCGAATGCCTTGACAAGAAAAACTAGTTAACTGACCTAGTGTTTGTCTTTACTAAAGAGAAAGGTCTAAGTTATTTTCTGAATAATTAGAACCCGATGAGAGAAATAAAGTTAATCCTGATCTTTATTTTGGTCTTATCAAAATAAGCGATTGTATGTGTACAATCGTTTTAACAAGGGAACTAAGTTTCTTAGTCAATTTGTTAAACTATTAGGGAAAATTGTTTCGGAAAATAGTTTTACTTGATAACATATTAAAACTAAATTACCTGTAGTTTTGGTTTTAATATTGGTTGTCTAAAGTGGTATGTGAAACCTTTGTGCTTAACTCCTATATGTTGTTTACAAGTCTTTTGGATTTGTAAGATCCTTTTGGTTTGACCCGTATTTGCTCGAACCTTTGTCATTTTGTGACAAAAAAAGGGAGAAATATATGGAGTAAACAAGTGATTTGAAATCACTAAGGAAATGACAATTTTGCTTAAACGTTATATCTAACGAAAGAGTAAAGCATTGACTAAGGGGGAGAAACATATCATATTGTTGTGTAGTCATTCTGTACTACAAAAGTGGAATAACAAAGATGTTCGGATTGAATATCTACCTATCTTACCTTTAGGGAGAGTACAAGCTTTGTTATTCAGATGTCAACATTAATTGAGTATATGCAGGTTACCGTGCAGTTGAAACTTAGAATCAAGTGTATGTATAATGAATTCTTGTAATTTGTTTATCCATATGTATTAAGAGTTTTGTCACTAAAATTGACAAAGGGGGAGATTTTTAGAGCATAGCTCGGTTGAACCTACCAAGCGTTGGTGTGTCAAGTTTGATTATTATATTTTAGTGAGTCAAAACTCATCTAAGAGTCGCGTGATTATGTACTAGAGACAACTTCGTTTAGGTTAGACTAGAAAGTCTAGGAATGTTGAGACATACAAGTATTACTTGAAGACCTGAAGAATGTGAAGAATCAACGAGCTACACCGACGATATCATCATTCCTCTTGAGGTTAGTAATATTGTCTTGAACTGTTTCATTCCTAACGTATCTTTCAAGTCGCGCTATATTGAAAACATAATTGCGAAGCTGTGTATGGATATACTACTCTACTAGTGAGACATGATCACATGATCATATTATTAGGGAATTAGACTACGAAGTATAACACTTATCTTTTGAACTTCGTAGATATGACATCGACATAATCTTATGAATGCTGTTATGATTATGTGTATGGGTAAAGGTGAAGATTTCATCCTAGAAAACAGTGTTTTACATTTGTTTAAAGGAAGTACATTCGTGAACATGTTTTATGAATCGAAAGGGAAATCGCTAGGCTTATTGGTACGGCTATTCATTGCAAATCTTTGGATTACCAATATGTGTGAGATGGTAGAACAGATCGTAACTTTCTTATGTATCTTGGTACAACTAATCACAATGCCTGACTTATGATTTGGTATGACTAGTTTTTATTAATTAGTGTAACCAATCCTAAGTAATCACCTGAGATGGTATGATCGATATTTGTAATTGGTGTGACCGATCCTAGTATTGGTGTACATAGAAGTTGTGTACTTGATCCTTGTAATTGGAGTAACTGGTCCTAGTAATTGGTGTAACCGATCCTGGAAATTGGTGTTAGAGCACTGCTCAGTCGAACTCGCAAGCGTTGCTATCTCAAGCTTGTTGTCAAGTTTAATTTCCAAAACTATAAGTCTTGATTTCTAGTCTACTTATAGCTAAGTCTCGGATTAGGATAGAAAGTGTAGTTGAGTATTAGACTTCACAACATTCATCGATCAAGGACGAAGAACTACCAAGAGGAGCTTGTGGAACTTCATCAACAAAAGGTATGTGGAGACTTGAACTCATCTATCATTCAAAAGTCTATCTACTTTATCTCCTATTTGAGACAAAAGTCGTATAGCTATATAGACTTCAATTATACACATTTGATATTTCGAGATGAGTTTAACTCGCTTACATATTTCTCGAAATATATGTTGGTAAGCTTTCTCTTTAACCAAGTTCATCTTATATTCTTGACGAAAGTCAAAAGATGATCATGTGAAAATCGCCTTGTAACATCTTACATGATTTGTGTGAGGCAATCATTTGATGTAAACTCGGAATGTTTCGTATTGATCATTCGATCACTTGAAAATTGCTTTGAAGCTAATAGTTTGTGTGAGACAGCTATTGTCGTCTTCTAAGAATGTTTCAAAGATTGAAATGGGAGTTTAGAACACTTAACCATAATTGGATTTAAGCATAATATGCGTACTTTCATATGTGATTGGTCCAAGACCGGAATGTAGTATGCATACACGTGTGCGTACTGGCGAGGTCAGGCAAAGTCCGAGAGCTAGAGCATGCGTACCTGTACGCGTACTGGCGAAGTCAGTTGAAGTCCGGGTACTATAGTATGCGAACCTGTACGCGTACTGGAATCAACTGAAGTTTGGAAGTGTACGATAGTATGCGTACCTGTTTGCATATTGGCGAACACAGTCCAAGTCCGGCTACTTAGGTATGCGTACCCGTTTGCATACTTGAGTACGTTATATTCTAAAATCGGTTTGTTCATGAACTAATACATTTGTATATTAATGAATGCAATCTTTTGCAAACTGTGGCTATAATGTTCATGAATTGATTCGAGTGAATCAAAATCGATTTTGCTTCAATTGTGTCTTGCACACTTCTATGATAATATAAACAATTGAACAACTCTAGAACTAGTTTCATTTGAGTCATTTTAACTAGTTATGGTTAAGATGAATAAGGTTGGTATGAAAGTGTTCATATGGCTAACTTCGGTTAACTATTGTTGAGCCAACATGGTGTACACGTTTAGGTACGGTTACCCATATCTAAATGAAGTCACTTTTCATTTGTGTGTAACAAACTAAGTTCGATCTAACGGTTGAAAGATATTAGCTTGAGTCTAATCAGGTTTTTATCTAACGGTGAATATTGAATGCTTTGTTACCAAGGTAACATTGATTGCGAACCCTGAAATGAAGACTATATAAGGGAGAACTCTAGCAACTGGGAAACCTAATCCCCACACCTTCTATGTGATTGATAGGTGTGATAAACACCTTGATATTTATCTACGGTTTATGCTTTCTTTGTGAGTTTTCATGTAAATTATGTATCTTATGTGTGCTTTTGAGTGTTATAGGTACTTTGGAGTCATTCAGAGCAAAAGAAGAAGAAATTAGCCATTTGGAGCGAAAATGACAAAAGAATCAATTCACATGCGATATTTGGAACAGATTAATATTGCGCAAGAAGGAGCGATGAATGAATTGTCAGTTTTCTGAGGCTGAAAGGCCTAATATTCGGACTGGTTAGCCCTTACCCAGTAGTGTAGGGTACCTGGATAAGTCTCGTATCTATTACCAAACCCAAGTGGGGTGGTGTGACTGGTGTCTTTATTACAAACCACCTGAAATTCAGAGAAGCGTAGAAAGAGAGGCGCGCTGTTGTCTGTTCTCTAAGAGTTAGAGATGCAGTAAAAGGAAGAGATTCACAGAGAAATCTAAGCAGAAGGAGTTGGTGATTGATTGAGATTTTGAAGGAGGATATCGGATGAAGAACAGATCTGTGTTGTTAATTGAATCTGAGAAGATGTTAGGGTTTTGAATTCGAAATGGATTTGGGAGTTTCATAGAAATTAGAATCCTCAGATGGAAGATAATGAAGAAATCAAGAATGGGTTTTGGTCGAATTTTAGCAGAGATGGAACTGGAGGTGAAATCAGGGTTTTGAGATGGAGAGTGAGATTATGTTTCTGCTGCAGACGAAGTTGGTGATTCTGTTGGTGCTGTATTTGGTGGAGGCTGTTGAATTGTGAGATTCAGGAGATAGATTTGAGTTGATTAAGGTGTTAAATGTCATGGGTATGTGTTGGATTCAAGCTACGGGGAGAGGAACTCGAGAATTGAAGCCAAGAAAGTTACACAGATAGTGAGCTAACGGGTCTGTGGAATTGGTGGTGGTCTTGATGAAATTGCAAACTGGTTGTGCTGTTGTTGCCATGGGACTGAAATGGGCATGCTGGATGAGAAGCTGAGGATGGCAGAAGAATCATTGGTTTCCTGCAATGGGTTTGTATGGATGCAGTTACAGATGTGTGTGTTGGTTTGCTAAGATTCAAAAGAAGAAATTAGAAGTTGAAATGAGTTTTTGGTCATGAATTGGAGAATGGGTGAAGCTCTGTTGGTGATACAAACTGAAGGAATTGTGTATGAATGCTTTGCAGGAGATTTTGTGTTGCTGCAATGTAAAGAATGGCCTGAACTGGGTTTTGCAGCTGCAAGGAGTTAACTGGAGCTGTAAGAAATGAATTGAATGGATATGTATGTGAAGCTACAGGAAATATGAAGTTGCGGGGAAGCGGCGCGCTGAACCGCAGTGTGCAAGTGAGCTGGAGTTAGGTTGTGGTGTTCTTTAGATGAATGCCTAGGTTCAGGTGGCAGTTGCGGTACTGTGGAGCTGTTGCAGTTGAGACATTGCAGGTCATGGGTTCTGCCAGAAGTTACAAGGTTGTGCTGATGCTATAGAGAACAACACAGAGACATGGAGGAAGTAGGTTCTGATGGGTGTTTGCTTTGTGTTGGTGACTGAGCTGCAGATAATGGAAGTTGTGGATTACAGGGAAGATGCAGATGTTGTTGTTGTTGATATAGAGACAATGATGGAGTTTGTGAACTGAATTGAAGCTACTGAAACTGGTGGTTATATGAGATCAAGGAATGGAACTGATGTTACAGAAGGCAGTTCAGGTGCGGGCTTTGACAATGGTGATTGCAATGGAACTGTGGGGTTTGTGCTCAACAAGAAACTGCAGGTGGAGTAGGTACTGGATGTCTAAAAGGGTTTCAGGCAAGGAGATGCAGAGAGCTGGCTCTGCTGGTTGCCATGCCATTGCAGGAGGTTGTGTTGGTGATTATATTAGATAAGATGGAGCGGGCGATACAATGTTGTCAAGAGTTGGCTCAGATTTGCATTTCAGGAGTATTGTGCTGCAATAGATGGAACTTCAGGTTGCAGGGGAAGTAATGTACAATGATGGTGCAAAATGGCTTAGGCCTGTGCAAGAGAAGCTGGCAGCAGGCCAAGATGGAGTAGCAGAAGACTGTGGCCTGAGCAATTGCTCAGGCCTGACCTTACTCAGACCAGTTAGCCTAGTCAGTTCACCTGACTATCTGACTCATGTCTGACATGGTTATGACTCGTTACTTTGACCGAGTCGACTCATTCTATCTGACCAAGTTGACCAACTATGACTGGTGACCGAGTGAACTTTGCCAGGCACCTGAGCTACTTGCCGGCGACTTTCAGGCCAACTTTCGGCACCTTCACCAGTTTCCCGGCAACTACTTTTGGGACATAATTTTACATGGGTATTTCTCACATATGGGCTTGGTGGACATTTTGTATTGGACTTGGGAGATTGGACCTAATTTTAGAAGTTGGAGAAAAGTTACAAAAGAAAGAGTCTTCTACTTCTTTGGACATGACGTATTTTTTTACTTGGAGTTTTGGAGAGCGGCAATTAGGGTTTGCTTTCGTTTATTTTTCATCTTCTTTATTTCATTTTTGATTATGATTATGATGAACTCAAAAACTATGAGTAGCTAAACAACTATTATTGGTTATGGGATAAAGTTGATTTCACAACATGATATTGCTTCAATGAATTAGTTTTGTCTCAATAATTTATTGTTTATGATTCATGATTTATATTGTCATATGAATTGATTGTTTGTTTGGTTGAGTCCGGAATCAATCCGATTTGCATTCATTTCTAAAGCTATATTAGGGTTTTCAAAACGAAAAAGTTGTTTATCCCTGATTCTAAGTAGCATAATTGTGGGTAGTGCTTGTAGTGATATATCCTACTAGTCACAAATGAATCATAACCTTGGGTAAATTGAATTAGTGCTTTTACACGTTTGATTGCCTTGATTAGTCTTATTCCATAGAACTTAGTGCTTTTAGGGAGTTAAACTTAATTGTGCTTCTACACTTTAGGTTGTTTTCTAGGAAGAATTCACATATGCATCTTTTAATGTGGTTGTGATGAAATCAGGGAATTAGTGGGATATACTTGCGATCAAGGTATTTTCAGGACTTTTAATAAATGAGAGATTAAAATATCAATTCTAGTCATTGATGAAAATACATGTTTGTGAATGATACTATCCCGTAACCAATATCTTCTTCTATTGATTATTCCAATTATTACTTTGCTTTCGATTTATTTTTATTGCTTTGCTAAAACAAAAATTCCCCCATTGGTTACTAAGAAACTGAAATTTTTATAACAACAATGCCTCTCTATGGGAACAAATTCTTTCTTACCACGTACTTAATTTATATTAGTAGAGTGAGAAAGTGAAATTATTTTTGACGCATACGACAACGATCAAATTTTGGTGCCGCTGCCGGGGAGGCATCGGCTTGTTATATAGTTTTGGTTCCTTATTTTTACGTTGTTTTTAATTTCGTTTTGAGAATTGTGTTTCAGGTACCTTACTGAAATACAAACTGGGAGAAGCAATGGGTGATGCAAATCGCACACTCAAGGAGCTAGCTTCTCAGAAGTTGGATCAACAACAATGGTGTATTGAAGCAACTTCCACTTTTGATATCAAGCCAGGTTTAATCAGTCAAATACCAAAGTTCCATGGATGTGTATGGGAAGATCCGAACAAGCATCTTATGGAGTTTCAATGGTTGATGACAAACATGATACCTAATGGGGCTAATGCAGATGAAGGAATGTTGCGTGCTTTTCCTTTCTCTTTACTCGATGCAGCTAAAGATTGGTTATATTACTTACAGCCTGATAGTATTACAACATGGAATGGGTTAAAGAAACTTTTCTTGGAGAGATATTTTCCTGCGTCAAAAGCGACTCAAATTCACAAGGAGATTTGTGGGATGAAACAAAGTGTGAGGGAATCGTTGTATGAATGTTGGGAACAGTGCAAGAGATTGGTAGCAAGCTGCCCTCATCACCAATTTAGTGACGCAATGAATATCCAATACTTTTATGAAGGTCTCCAAGCAAGTGATAGGAATCTTATTGACGCTGCAAGTGGTGGTGCACTTATGAACAAGACGGTGACACAAGCTAGAGAGTTGATTGAGAGTATGACAGCAAATTCTCAACAATTTTCAAGTCATGGATCAGAATCACCTACCAAGGGAGTTAATCAAGTTGACGAGATTATTGAATCACGTCAACAAATGAGCAATATGATGGCAATGATGCAACAAATTGCAGCAGTGGTTGTAAAACCATCACGCCCAGCTTATGAGAACGTAGAGCATGTCAATACTATATTCTCAACTCAGCCCTATGGTATTTACTCCAACACTTACGAGCAAGTTGCAAGTACAAGTTCTGTTTACAACCATCCAACTGAGTTCCAACAACAAGTGCAACAACCGTAACAAGCTCAAAATTCAGAATTGGCAAAGATGGTTACTTTGGTGGGAGCTCTAATGTCCGTGGTACAACAAAATCAACAACTAGCAAACTTAAATCAGCAGAAAACGGATAATGCAATTAAGGAGTTGCAATCACAAGTTGGTCAACCACAACAACAACAACCTCAAAATCAAGGGTCCAATGTGGAAGAGTTGCTGAAATCTTTTATGCAAAGAACGGAGGGTGCGGTCAAGGACTTGCAAATACAAGTTGGTTCGATGGACGAGGAGATTAATCAGTTGCATGCACAAAATGGTGAGAAACTCCCTTCCCAACCTCTTAACCCAAGAGATGGTGTCAATGCTATTACGTTTGGAAGTGGTACACGACTTGTGCAACCTGAAATTACTGATTCGGGGAAAGAAGAAGCCCCAAAGGAACCAGTTTTGGAGGAAAAGGATGTTGATTTCTCCCAAACTTTCGAGGTACCTATTTCAAACTCTAAAAATCATATTCCTACTTATGTTCCTCCTCTACCTTTTCCTGGCAGGTTCGTTAAAGCTAATAGAAAGGTGGAGCAAGATATGGATATTTGGGATGTTTTTAAGAAGGTCCAAGTGAATATTCCACTCATTGAAGTAATTAGGCAATCTCCTCGCTATGCAAAGTGTGTAAAGGAATTGTGCGCTAACAAGCACAAGCTAACCGGTAATGAGGTAATGAGTGTGGGGGAGAATGCTTCGGCATATCTTCGAAAGAAACTCCCGCCTAAATTAAAGGATCCCGGTAGTTTCACAATTCCATGCACAATTGGTAAAACGAGGTTTACAAAAGCTATGTTAGATTTAAGAGCTTTTATTAATGTTATGCCTACTTCTATTTATGATGCTTTAAACCTTGGTCCTCTTAAGAAAACCGACATAGTTATTCAATTTGTCGATAGATCTAATGTTTACCCGAAAGGGATTGTTGAGGATGTTTTGGTGCAGGTAAAAGGACTAATATTTCCAGTGGATTTCTACGTTTTAGACATGAGTGATGTGAATTCATCCCCGTCTACACCTTTACTGTTGGGTAGACCATTTTTTAATACCGCTAAAACGAAGATTGATGTCCACAATGGCACCTTGACTATGGAATTTGATGAAGAAGTCATACACTTCAACATCTTTGAGGCGAGGAAACACGCAAGTACCATTCAATCAGATTTCCATAATGTGTTGGAAGCCGGCTATGGCGCAAAAAGCAAGGAGATAGTCGGGCTGACGACTTTAAACCAAGCGCTAAATGGGAGGCAACCGATTGGATGAGTATTTCTTGTCTTGTCTTATTTTTATTTTTGGTTCTTGTCTTGTATTTACTTTTTCTTGTCGCATATCATTATCAGATTTCCCACCTTGACTTGCTTTGGATGACTCAATTTACATTGAGGACAATGTAAAGATTAAGTGTGGGGGAGTGGTTAAGCATTTGCATTGTAAAATTTTCAAAATTTTCAACTTTTGTGTAAATTAGTGCATGAATAACTCCAACTTGTAGTTAGGTTAGAGTCACATAGTATACATGTCGCTAAGATTACATCGAGATTCTCATAAGAGTGACTGAACTTAGAGATGACAGAGAACATGATCGGATTCTTACTTGTATGAGAGTTAAAGTTGGATTTAACCATGTCATTGGCAAATAAGGTGCAGACTGAATTCGGTATTAGAGTTGTGGTCCCCTATAGTGGAGACTACCCATGTTACATCATGAGAGGCACCGACCTTCACTTTTTGTACCTGTCTAAATTTGTGCTTTTAGAGTGTGTGTCACCGTATGTAAACTCCGGGTAGATTGGTGAGCTACCCAACCTCCCACCAATAGAAGCACTATTTTGATCTCTTAGAGTGTTATTTTATCAATCATGATGGTTTCATCGAATTGCTAACTTACATACCACTTGTAATCTTGTTCGCAGTTAACACCATCCACTTTATCTCTCTCTAAACCAACAGATCCATAGAAACACCATCATCATCAACAAGAGGAGCATCACAAATTCGAAAGAAAGTTGAAGATGTTCAAGGTTTACAAGCAACAATACAGAAATGAGCAGATTTCATATTCAAGTATAGCAACAAGACAAGGAGCAAAAATTTTACAAGTTGAAGACTATTGTACAAGAGCGAATTTTATCAAGATAAGAATTCAAGAAGTTTATGATATCGAGACATACAGGTTGTAAAGAATCGAGCGGTAAAGTACTTACACCATGACCTTTGTACTTGTATTTTTATTTTATCTTTATTTTTATTTGTTAATTTGTATTTTATTTTCTCTTGTCTCAAAAAAAAAAGAAAAAAAAAACTTGGGACATGGTCATCATTATGCTAGGTCCCTTGCAAAAAAAAAAAAGTTTATTAGGTCCATCATTAGTTTTAATATTTTGTTTGTTTTTGTATTTACTTTATTATCTTGCATCTCAAAAAAAAAAATAAAAATTCATTGCATCATATTTGGTTTGTTTAGTTCGTTTTTGGTTTTGTATTCATTCAATAAAGCCAATGGAAGAAAAAATATTTATAATGGAGTTTCAAGCAACAAGGAATTAGAGGAAAGAATCACATTGTCAAGATTCTACGAAGTTCAAGATTCCATCATCAATAGTTGAAGACCGAAGATGAAGATGAAGACAAGGATTGAAGACCGAAGACGTTTCTATGGATGCTGTGAGAGTGGTGCTAACTGCACATCGAACGGATAACAAGGTAAGTAAGCATATTCCCACCTTCGTTAAGTGGTTGATTTCCTTTCTTAGAGATCGTCAGAAAAATGGGTTTTCAAAATGAATAAAAGATGTGGGTTTTCAAAACGATTCGGAGGGTTCTTCCTTCCTACTATTCAATGTGTCGCAGGATTCTCTCTTCATTCCTACCTGGACACATGTGTGACCCATAAAAAGCTATTTATTATTGAGAGCAACTTCATAAAACCCTTTCTTGTGAGGCAGAGTCCAGACTTTTGATCACTCCGAACTCGAATTTCTTTCGATACGGGATGGTTATTTCTCTCTCAACTTTTAAGGATGAGATTGTGTTCATATATGTGTCTAACTTCTTATGACTAGTGTGCAGAATCTCTATGTCTTCTTAGCGCGTTGGATGCTATCATTTCGGAGAACTAGTAAGTTGGTAAAGTAGGTTTTGTGGGTATATCTCTAGTAAGCCCTCACGAGACTATAACTCGTCCACTAGGGACACATAGGGGTTCAAAGGCTTGTTATACGTGCTACGTGTGACTGTAGCCTCGACGACACGGAGTTGTATGTATGTTTTAGAAATAGTTTTGTTTGATTTGCTCGAGGACTAGCAAAGTTTAAGTGTGGGGGAATTTGATAGGTGTGATAAACACCTTGATATTTATCTATTGTTTATGCTTTCTTTGCGAGTTTTCATGTAAATTATGTATCTTATGTGTGCTTTTGAATGTTATAGCTACTTTGGAGTCATTCGGAGCAAAAGAAGAAGAAATTAGCCATTTGGAGCGAAAATGACAAAAGGATCAATTCACATGCGATATTTGGAACAAATTAATATTGCGCAAGAAGGAGCGATGAATGAATTGTCAGTTTTCTGAGGCTGAAAGGCCTCATATTCGGACTGTTAGCCCTTATCCAGTAGTGTAGGGTACCTGGATAAGTCCCGTATCTATTACCAAACCCAAGTGGGGTGGTGTCTTTATTACAAACCACCTGAAATTCAGAGAAGCGGAGAAAGAGAGGCGCGTTGTTGTCTGTTCTCTGAGAGTTAGAGATGCAGTAAAAGGAAGAGATTCACAGAGAAATCTAAGCAGAAGGAGTAGGTGATTGATTGAGATTTTGAAGGAGGATATCGGATGAAGAACAGATCTGTGTTGTCAATTGAATTTGAGAAGATGTTAGGGTTTTGAATTCGAAATGGATTTGGGAGTTTCATAGAAATTAGAGTCCTCAGATGGAAGATAACGAAGAAATCAATAATGGGTTTTGGTCGAATTTGAGCAGAGATGGAACTGTAGGTGAAATCAGGGTTTTGAGATGGAGAGTGAGATTATGTTTCTGCTGCAGACGAAGTTGGTGATTCTGTTGGTGCTGTATTTGGTGGAGGCTGTTGAATTGTGAGATTCAGGAGATAGATTTGAGTTGATTAAGGTGTTAAATGTCATGGGTATGTGTTGGATTCAAGCTACAGGGAGAGGAACTCGAGAATTGAAGCCAAGAAAGTTACACGGATAGTGAGCTAATGGGTCTGTGGAATTGGTGGTGGTCTTGATGAAATTGCAAACTGGTTGTGCTGTTGTTGCCATGGGACTGAAATGGGCATGCTGGATGAGAAGCTGAGGATGGCAGAAGAATCATTGGTTTCCTGCAATGGGTTTGTATGGATGCAGTTACAGATGTGTGTGTTGGTTTGCTAAGATTCAAAAGAAGAAATTAGAAGTTGAAATGAGATTTTGGTCATGAATTGGAGAATGGGTGAAGCTCTGTTGGAGATACAAACTGAAGGAATTGTGTATGAATGCTTTGCAGGAGATTTTGTGTTGTTGCAATGTAAAGAATGGCCTGAACTGGATTTTGCAGCTGCAAGGAGTTAACTGGAGCTGTAAGAAATGAATTGAATGGATGTGTATGTGAAGCTACAGGAAATATGAAGTTGCGGGGAAGCGGCGCGCTGAACCGCAGTGTGCAAGTGAGCCGGAGTTAGGTTGTCGTGTTCTTTAGATGAATGCCTAGGTTCAGGTGGCAGTTGCGGTACTGTGGAGCTGTTGCAGTTGAGACATTGCAGGTCATGGGTTCTGTCAGAAGTTACAAGGTTGTGCTGATGCTATAGAGAACAACACAGAGACATGGAGGAAGCAGGTTCTGATGGGTGTTTGCTTTGTGTTGGTGACTGAGCTGCAGACAATGGAAGTTGTGGATTACAGGGAAGATGCAGATGTTGTTGCTGTTGATATAGAGACAATAATGGAGTTTGTGAACTGAATTGAAGCTACAGAAACTGGTGGTTATATGAGATCAAGGAATGGAACTGATGTTACAGAAGGCAGTTCAGGTGCGGGATTTGACAATGGTGATTGCAATGGAACTGTGGGGTTTGTGCTCAACAGGAAACTGCAGGTGGAGTAGGTACTGGATGTCTAAAAGGGTTTCAGGCAAGGAGATGCAGAGAGCTGGCTCTGCTGGTTGCCATGCCATTGCAGGAGGTTGTGTTGGTGATTATATTAGATAAGATGGAGCGGGCGATACAGTGTTTTCAAGAGTTGGCTCAGATTTGCATTTCAGGAGTATTGTGCTGCAATAGATGAACTTCAGGTTGCAGGGGAAGTAATGTACAATGATGGTGCAAAATGGCTTAGGCCTGTGCAAGAGAAGCTGGCAGCAGGCCAAGATGGAGCAGCAGAAGACTGTGGCCTGAGCAATTGCTCAGGCCTGACCTTACTCAGACCAGTTAGCCTAGTCAGTTCACCTGACTATCTGACTCATGTCTGACATGGTTATGACTCGTTACTTTGACCGAGTCGACTCATTCTATCTGACCAAGTTGACCAACTATGACTGGTGACCGGGTGAACTTTGCCAGGCACCTGAGCTACTTGCCGGCGATTTTCAGGCCAACTTCCGGCACCTTCACCAGTTTCCCGGCAACTATTTTTGGGACATAATTTTACATGGGTATTTCTCACATATGGGCTTGGTGGACATTTTGTATTGGATTTGGGAGATTGGACCTAATTTTAGAAGTTGGAGAAAAGCTATAAAAGAAAGAGTCTTCTACTTCTTTGGGTAGGACGTATTTTTTTTCCTTGGAGTTTTGGAGAGCGGCAACTAGGTTTGCTTTCGTTTATTTTTCATCTTCTTCATTTCATTTTTTATTATGATTATGATGAATTCAAAAGCTATGAGTAGTTAAACAACTATTATTGGTTATCGGATAAAGTTGATTTCACAACATGATATTGCTTCACTGAATTAGTTTTGTCTCAATAATTTATTGTTTATGATTCATAGTTTATATTGTCATATGATTTGATTGTTTGTTTGGTTGAGTCCGGAATCAATCCGATTTGCATTTATTTCTAAAGCTATATTAGGATTTTCAAAACGAAAAAGTTGTTTATCCCTGATTCTAAGTAGCATAATTGTAGTTGTGCTTGTAGTGATATATCCTACTAGTCACAAATGAATCATAACCTTGGTTAAATTGAGTTAGTGCTTTTACACGTTTGATTGCCTTGATTAGTCTTATTCCATAGAACTTAGTGCTTTTAGGGAGTTAAACTTAATTGTGCTTTTACATTTTAGGTTGTTTTCTAGGAAAAATTCACATATGCATCTTTTATTGTGGTTGTGATGAAATCAGGGAATTATCGGGATATACTTGCGATCAAGGTATCCTAGGACTTTTAATAAATGAGAGATTAAAATATCAATTCTAGTCATTGATGAAAATACATGTTTGTGAATGATACTATCCCGTAACCAATATCTTCTTCTATTGATTATTCCAATTATTACTTTGCTTTCAATTTATTTTTATTGCTTTGCTAAAACAAAAATTCCCCCATTGGCTACTAAGAAACTGAAATTTTTATAACAACAATTGCCTCTCTGTGGGAACGAACTCTTTCTTACCACGTACTTCATTTATATTCGTAGAATGAGAAAGTGAAATTATTTTTGACGCATACGACAGCGATCAGTGATACTAGTTGCAACTAGAGTCGATTCTCTTTTAACCTTAGGTTTTTATAAAACCCTTTAGGTTAACGACTTGAAGACTTCATTGGGATTGTGAAGCCAGACCCAACTATTTTCTCTGTAATTGTGTGTTCTAATCTTGTTGTTTTCTACCGTGATTGAGTACTATCTTCTTTAAGATTTGCTCGATATTTAATCTCCAGTAGGCAAGATAAAAAGTAGTCACAAACATCTTCGTCTCATCATTTGTGATTCCACATTATCTTGTTTCGCTACCATACGATTAAGATTATTGTGAGGTGATTGATATTTCTAGGCTGTTCTTCGGAAATATAAGTCTGTATATCAATTGGTTCCTGTTCACCTTGATTTATCAAAATACGGAACAAAACTCATAGGTATATCTGTGGGAGACATATTTATCTATTCAATATACTTTTCTGTGTAAGACAGATTGGTCTATCAAGTCTTCGACTTTGGGTCGTAGCAACTCTTAGTTGTGGGTGAGATCATCTAAGAGAATCAAGTGCGTAGAGTCCTGCTGGGATTTAGAGACGTATGGAGCGCAACTGTACCTTGATCAGTGTGAGATTGGTTAGGGCTCAACTACATTCCAGTCCGAAGTTAACTTGGAGTAGGCTAGTGCCTGTAGCGGCTTAATACAGTGTGGTGTTCAAATCTGGACTAGGTCCCGGGGTTTTTCTGCATTTTCGGTTTCCTCGTTAACAAAATTTCTAGTGTCTGTGTTATTTCTTTTCCACATTATATTTTCTATATAATTGAAATATCACAGATTGTGCGTAAGTTCAATCAATTGTGAATCCAACCTTTGGTTGTTGATTAAATTGATTGACACTTGGATATTGGTTTTTGATACCATCTAAGTCATTTCTTATATTCAGTCGGGCTCGCAAATTCCTATTTGTTTTATTGCGGATTGAATTGAAAAATAGAGATATAACTTTTTGATATACTTTTCTTAAGATTGAGTCTGACTGTCTAGTTGATTCTCTTGAAAGTATATTGGAGTTAGTCCATACAGATTGCTAAGCGAAATATTAGGTGTGGTTGTTAGACCCCCGCTTTTTCAATTGGTATCAGAGCAGGCAAACACGTTTAAGACCTCACAAGTTTGTGTTTATAGCGATCTGACTCTATGGACAGAAGTACCATCTCAATAAATGCACCACCAGATCCAGGGATTTCAGAATTCTCTTCCATGACTGATTTAATAAAATCTGTAGAAGAAATTCTATCTAAACCTCCACCAAGTTTAAAATCCCTTGGAGTGTTTTCAGGGCTTGAAAGAAACTTGAAAGCTTATCTCTTGATGTTGTGTTATACCTCCAGAAAGAAAAAGAATCTCTTGGCAAGCTAAATCAAGTTATGATGATTAATACTCATGTCGAGGTTGATATTGATTTACTAATTAGTGAGAGAAATGTTCCTCCTCTGTGTAATCCACTTGGTTGTAGCAAACTAAACGAATTACAAGAGGATTTTAAATCTCAGTCATCTGACGATATCACCTCAAAGCATGAATCATTTCATTGGTAAATTCCTGATGCACTTTATCAAGATAATAGTATTGCCCACTTCTGTGAGAAAGTCAGAATGTGTCTTTTTACTAAAAGAGTTACTCTGTGCAGTACTAAACATTATCTGCAGCGACTGTGTGTTATAAGTTGGAAACGAAGAAATCAGGAACACAAATTATCTTGTTCTCTTTTTAAGTTCTTTGAAAAACTTGTTGTTAGAGCATTGCTCGGTCGAACTCGCATGCGTTGCTATCTCAAGCATGTTTGTCAATGTTAGTGATCAAAACCATAAGTCTTGATTTCTAGTCTATTATAGCTAAGTCTCGGATAGGATAGAAAGTGTAGTTGATCTCAAGGACTTCATGGCGATTCATCATACAAGTAGAAGAACTACTCAAGGAACCGGTGGAACTTCTCGATAAAAAGGTATGTGAAGACTTGAACTTATCTGTCACTCAAAAGTTTATCTCCTACTTCTTGAGACAAAAAGTCGTATGCTATATATATAAACTTAGATTACACACATTTGGTATTTCGAGCCGAGTATACCTCGCCTATCTATATCTTGAAATATGTGTTGGTAAGCTTTTCGCTTCGACCAAGTTTATCTTTACCTAGTGACGAAAGTCATGATATGTTTCAATCGTCTTGAAAATTGATTTGACGAGAAATGGTGTAACAACTATATAATGTCCTCTAAGAATGTTTCAATGATTGGAATGAGAGTTTAGATTACATAACCAATGATGGACATAAGCATTGTTGTGGAAACACATTTATGTATAAGTCCTATTCCTTGAACCAAAGTTTGTGAACTTTGTTGATCAAGAAACCGGAAGAATGGCTTGTTGCCAAGTCCGCAAACTGCCGAACTTCTCATCCCGAGAAATTCTGCTGGAGTTGACAAACTAGTTGCGTGAATACCAGTCCGCGAACCCAGTCCGTGAACCGGCGGAAGGTCTCTTGCCGAAATTTTCTGCTGGAGTTTATAAACACTGTCGGTTGCTTAAGTCCGCGAACCTAGTGTGCGAAATTAAGAAGGTTATATATCTGAAGATGATTTCTGAACTTAAACTTTAAAAAGACTAAGGAATGCAGTTTTCAAACTGTTGCTATAAAAGTTCATGAACCGATTCAAGTGAATCAAATCATCTGTGCTTCAGTTGTGTCTTGTGTAGTTACATAAGATTTCCTTGCAATTGAACAACTCTCTAACTAGTTCATTTGAGTCATTTGAACTAGTTATGGTGAAGAAGAACATGGTTGATATGAAATGCTCATATGGCTAACCTTTTGGTTAACTATTGTTGAACCAACAATGTACACGTTTGGGTACGGTTAACAAACCTAGAAGCGTGCAGTTCATTTGTGTATAACAAGCTAAGTTTTCGATCTAATGGTTGAGAAATATTAGCTTGAATCTAAATCAGGTTTTCATCTAACGGTGAATATTGATTGCTTTGTTACCAAGGCAAACCCCTGATTTGAAAGACTATATAAAGGTGACATCTAGTATTATGCAAAACTAATCCCCACACCTTACGTGTGATACTAGTTTGCGTACTAGAGTCGGTTCTCCTTTAACCTTTGGTTTTCTTCTTCTAAAACCAGGTTAATGACTTAAATACTTCATTGGGATTGTGAAGCTAGACCGATACTACTTTTATCATAGTTGTGTGATCTGATCTTGCATCTTCTATCGTACGAGTACAATCAGATTGATTGTCTTGAGATTTGATATCTCCGATAGGCAAGATATAAAAAGTAATCACAAACATCTTCGTCTCATTGTTTGTGATTCCACAACATCTTGTTTCGCTACCATACGATTAAGATTGTTGTGAGGTGATTGATTAATCTAGGCTGTTCTTCGGGAATATAAGATCGGATTATCAATTGGATCCTGTTCACCTTGATTATTATCAAAAGACGGAACAAAAACTTTAGGGTTTTTCTGTGGGAGACAGATTGATCCTTTGATAGACTTGTCTGTGTGAGACAGATTTGTTTATTGTCAAAGCCTGCGATTTTGGGTCGTAACAACTCTTAATTGTGGATGAGATCAGCTAAGGGAATCAAGTGCACAGTATCCTGCTGGGATCAGAGGCGTAGGGAGTACAATTGTACCTTGGATCAGTGGGAGACTGATTGGGGTGCAACTACAGTCCAGTCTGAAGTTAGCTTGGAGTAGTCTAATGTCTATAGCTGCTTAATACACTGTGTGTTCAATCTGGACTAGGTCCCGGGGTTTTTCTGTATTTGCGGTTTCCTCGTTAACAAAATTTCTGGTGTCTGTGTTATTTCAATTTCCGCATTATATTGTTTTATCTTTATAATTGAAATAATACAGGTTGGGCGTTAGATCAATCAATTGGAGAATCCGACCTAACGGTTGTTGATTGATATTGATTGACATTTGGATATTGGTCTTTGGTACCATCCAAGTTGTTCCTTGTATTTGATTAGTACTCGCAGTTTCTGTTTGAGGAAATCAAATCAAGAGAGAGATACAAACTCGTTGGTATACTTTTAATTGATTGAGTCTTGTTGATTCTCTTAAAAGTATATTCGAGTTTGTCTATACAGATTGCTAAGCGAAATATTGGGTGGTGTTGTTAGACCCCCGCTTTTTCAATTGGTATCAGAGCAGGCAAACACGTTTAAGACCTTACTTGTCTGTGTTTGTAGCGATCTGACTCTATGGACAGAGGTGTTATCTCTATTAACGTACCTGGTAGGCTTCTAAAAGGTCCTAAAAATTATCCCCGGCCAAAAACTTGGTGGGCCCGGAGATATGTATAAAATTAAGCGCAATAAAAACGGGGGCCTACAGTAATACCGCAAGTGCACGGTTGTCGGTTGTAGCTCGTGCAAATACGGGTCGATCCACAGAGATCGGGTGTGTTTTGGAGTGTTTCTAGCTAATTGGGTTCCTAAATTGCTATTGGGCTATGAAGCCTTTTGGCTTAAATTGGGCTTTGAGTACTAATGGGTTTGATAACAATAAAATGAACTGAGCTTGGGCTCAGTTAGTCTCTGAAGTGTAACTGGGCTTTGGCCTTACAGTGAGTTCAGGCTTTTGGGTTAAGCCCACAATTGATTGAATTGGGCTCAGCTTTTGAATTTGGTTCAAACCTGGGCTTGGTCTTGAACTGGGCCTCAATGAACTAAACCTTGGGCTTTTGTTTTGGTCTTCTGATGAGCTCAAGTTGTGCTCTGGGCTTTTGGGCTCAATGGGATTGAGCTAAAAATGGACTGTGGCTGGACTTGAGGATCTGTGGCTTAGTGAACTATGGGCTTGGGGAGGAAGCAGCAACAGCAGCAGTGGGGGAAGGAAAGCAAAACAGTGGCCAAAGGCCAAAGATGGAAGCAAATTAACAGGATATGAAACCAAGCACATTAACAGTAACTTAAACAGGATATGAAAATACATGAAATTAAAACTAACACACATGAACAGAAATGAGTTTGAGCTGAAATTGAAAAGAGAAAAAAACATTAACAGGACATGAAAGTCCTGGATGCTGGCTATTCCAAGCATAGTCTTTACATCACACCCACAAGGCTATTTATAGTCCACAACACAATTAGGGTTCTACCCATTTTCCCAAAATAACAGTAGGCTAGGGTTTGTGATTACTCACCCAATTTGACACAACCACTCCATTTTGATGTCGACCCATGCTTCTATTTGTTCTCCTGTATCACCTCCATGCATCAATTGCTTCTCTAGCACACGTTAATCCATCAACCCATAACCTAGGGTTTAGGTTAGGTAATAAGTTGATGGGATAAAGGGCTAGAAGGATGGGGGAAGCTATCAATCACGTGTAGGATGATAGGGTGGCAGTGTGTGAGCTCGAGGTGGTTGTGGCAGGGCGTTTGGTGGCGCGGCAGGGTGATGGTGATGGAGTTGTTGCAGAGGAGCTCTCTGCAGACGGAGTGGAGGAGAAGAGCTCGATGTTTTTGGGAGAAGGGTGCGTTTGGGTAGCTGGTATAGGATTTGGTGCTCCAGTGTGTGGCGGCTTCATCGATTTTTGATGTTCAGCGAGACTAAGCCGTGAGATGTGGAGCTGGTACGTAGATCAGACGGTGATGCGGAGGCAAGCGAGGAGCGACCGTCCGATGACGGGATACAACGAAACGAACGGTGCTAGATTAGGTTAGGTGCTGTAGTGTAAGGCGGAGATATCAAACTTTGATGAACAGCAAGGGAGCATCCGTTGGATTCAACTACCATCTAATCTGAAGGCTTGGAATTTCAGCGCTGTGGTGCTTGGCAGAGACTTCAGATTTTGATGCTCTATGAAGGAGCGACCGTCGGATGCTTCTGAGAACTGATCTGATGGCTGAGAACGGAGGCGTTTTTGTGTGTGGAAAATGAGGTTGTGCGCACCATTCTTCGCGGCTTCCTTGCGTGATTTCTCCTGGCTTTTCACTACTTTTCTGCTCTTTTTGCTCCGCGACTCATCCGAACTTTATTTATTACCTAAAAATGCAAAATTAATTAATAAAAATATTTATTCTTGAAAACAATGAAAATACAGAATATGGGATAAAATGTAGAATTAATGCATAAAAGATGAGTTAAATGCCAACAAAAAGGGATAAATATATGCAATATTTGGCACTCATCAAATACCCCCAAACCTGAATTTTACTTGTCCTCAAGTAAAACAAAACTAAGGAAATCCTAACTATACCACTGTCGCTGGTCTCTCGAATGCATTTAGCGTATGCACTAAGCCTTTTAAACCACTAAGTGTCCCTAGTGGACGAGTTGAAGTCTCGTGAAGGTTTACCAGAGGTGTGCCTACAAAACCTAAGGACAAAATATAAGCTCATATTCCATCAAATGTGACATGTGCAAAACAGTTTAAGCTCACAGCAAAATGGAGATGTCAATCTAGCTATCGAAGGCACAATCCTAGCACTGATAACAAAAAAAGAACATGTGATAAGAGTGTAAAGTGTGTCTACACATGTGTAAAGAAAGATATGAAGTTATGACTACTAATCACCAAGAGATAGTTTCTCAGGCTAAGAACTGAGGTCGAAATCTAGCTAGCTGTCCGGACTTTACGAGAATTGTGAATGAGTTGGAGGTATTTCACAATTACTCGCGTTGTACATCAATGGCATACACCCTCCTTGCTTACAACACAAAAACACAAAAGATGACTATTTACATGACTCTTAATTACATTGACTATTCTCTTTTTATTTTTGGAACAAGAGATGATGGGATTGATAAATACTTGATTTTTTGGTATTTTTATTTTTTTTTTTCTTTCTGAATATATACATCGATTTTTTTTTTTTTTTTCACAAGGAAACACTTTTGATACATAACAAAAGGAAACAAAAATTACATGACACTTTGCAAGAGGTAGCCCTTTTTGATGCACCCAGTTAAATTCGATGGTTGTTTTTCTTAATGTAACCTCCAACTTCTATCCCAACCAACCAAAGAACAAGCTAGTCAAGTTTCGTTCAGTATTCTAAAGTGATTGGCAATCGTAACTTCCTATCAAACACCTTGAAGATCGAGGCCATACATGTATTGGTAGATCGTGCGCGTGCAAATTTCTTATCACTATGTGAATTGTGCTAGAATCAGGGTGCCTAAATATCTAGACTAAGACTCCTAATAAAAATACATATTTGCACAAGAGTCAACATTTCAAGGTAAATGAGCTCCATTTTTATGATTTTTCATTTTTTTAATTTTTTTTGAATTTTGATTTTTCAATTTTTTTGGAATTTTTCAATTTTTTCAAAAAGAAGAAGGAGTTCGTTTTCAATTATGTCAAATTATCATGGTATCTACTCTATACCCCCAAACCTAAACTAAACATTGTCCTCAATGTTTCAAAATATGGAAAGAATTAAAATGCAACATATGGAAAGGGACATGCTGAGTAGAGTAAAAGGAGAGAGAATACCCGATTTCGGCGAAAGCAGAATTAAAACTCCGTTATTCAAGGCAAAAATCCAACATATTTCAGCCGAGATCATATTGGATTAGCAAAATATATACAAAAGGAACAAAAGGGTTTTTAAGAAATTTTATCTACTGGATTATATACAAAAAAATCACCATACACCAAAAGTCTAAAGAGTTGAGGATCAACCCAAAAGAAAAAGTGTAGAGACATGGAAAGTTTCAAAACACTAAAATTGGACTTAAATGGGAGAAAAATAAAACTTTTTTTTTTTTTTTTTTTTTTTTTAAAAAGAAAATAAAATTTGGTTTTTGAATGGGAGCAAGCCCACTGTTTGTCCTCTAATGGAATGGAAGGAAGGCTGCGGTTCACGAAACACTAAGTTTTAACTTTGAAAGTTGAATTTGGCCCAGTTGGTTAAGGCCCGACGTTTGTTTTAAAACTTTGGTTTCGAGGTCTACTCTTGAGTGGAAGCAAGCCCACATTCGGTTATAAGCTCAGCTGGGTTTAAACCCAGAGTCCAAAATACAAGTCCAATGGAAGAATTTAAACAAGCCCACACAAAATAAATACAAGCCCACAAATAAATTATTACAAACCCAACAGAAAATAAGAGAAGCCCAAAAATTGGCTTTAATATTACAAGCCCACAATTAAAAAAATTGGAAGCCCACAATTCGGGTTCTCTTAAATGGGTTACCTTTTAAGCACAGCCCAGCTGCTCTGATATTGTTGCAAAAACCCAGTTGGGTTTTGGTTCTTTTCCTTGGTGGCGTCCCAGCGGAGGAAAAACAGGTTCAGATCAGCAGGTCCAACAGCAAATGAAGTGAAGCAGATGCAGATGCAAATGCTATGCAGTGAAATGCAAAATAGCTAAGAAAAACTACAAGAAAAACACAGCACCAATCCCCGGCAACGGCGCCAAAAACTTGGCAGGCTTCTAAAAGGTCCTAAAAATTATCCCCGGCCAAAACTTGGTGGGCCCGGAGATATGTATAAAATTAAGCGCAATAAAAACGGGGGCCTACAGTAATACCGCAAGTGCACGGTTGTCGGTTGTAGCTCGTGCAAATACGGGTCGATCCACAGAGATCGGGTGTGTTTTGGAGTGTTTCTAGCTAATTGGGTTCCTAAATTGCTATTGGGCTATGAAGCCTTTTGGCTTAAATTGGGCTTTGAGTACTAATGGGTTTGATAACAATAAAATGAACTGAGCTTGGGCTCAGTTAGTCTCTGAAGTGTAACTGGGATTTGGCCTTACAGTGAGTTCAGGCTTTTGGGTTAAGCCCACAATTGATTGAATTGGGTTCAGCTTTTGAATTTGGTTCAAACCTGGGCTTGGTCTTGAACTGGGCCTCAATGAACTAAACCTTGGGCTTTTGTTTTGGTCTTCTGATGAGCTCAAGTTGTGCTCTGGGCTTTTGGGCTCAATGGGATTGAGCTAAAAATGGACTGTGGCTGGACTTGAGGATCCGTGGCTTAGTGAACTGTGGGCTTGGGGAGGAAGCAGCAACAGCAGCAGTGGGGGAAGGAAAGCAAAACAGTGGCCAAAGGCCAAAGATGGAAGCAAACCAGAGAGGCAACAGAGTTGCAGGAACAGCAAAAACTAAACAGATTAAAAACTAAACAGCAACAAAACAGTGAACAAAAACAAAACAAAATGGAGCAAAGTGAAAGTGACACAAAGGCAATTAGCCTAAGGCAGGGGGGATGGTGAAGCTAACATGGAGCAAAACTAAGGCAAGAATACAGGCATACTAAAAGAATGGGAAGAGAATTAGCTTGCTATGAGCACTAATTTCTCCCAATGCTCAATCAACAGTGCAACCTAAGCATACACAAATAGAATGGCAAGATAATCAGCTTGCTATGAGCACTGATTTCTTCCATTGCACAATCAGTTCAATGCTTCAAAGGTATCTAGCCTAGCATTCCATCAAACTAACAGCAAATTAAACACATTAACATTACACAAACATCAACAAGAACATAACAAATTAACAGGATATGAAACCAAGCACATTAACAGTAACTTAAACAGGATATGAAAATACATGAAATTAAAACTAACACACATGAACAGAAATGAGTTTGAGCTGAAATTGAAAAGAGAAAAAAACATTAACAGGACATGAAAGTCCTGGATGCTGGCTATTCCAAGCATAGTCTTTACATCACACCCACAAGGCTATTTATAGTCCACAACACAATTAGGGTTCTACCCATTTTCCCAAAATAACAGTAGGCTAGGGTTTGTGATTACTCACCCAATTTGACATAACCACTCCATTTTGATGTCGACCCATGCTTCTATTTGTCCTCCTCTACCTCTCCATGCCTTCAATTTCTCTCTAGCACACGTTAATCCATCAACCCATAACCTAGGGTTTAGTTTAGGTAATAAGTTGATGGGATAAAGGGCTAGAAGGATGGGGGAAGCTATCAATCACGTGTAGGATGATAGGGTGGCAGTGTGTGAGCTCGAGGTGGTTGTGGCAGGGCGTTTGGTGGCGCGGCAGGGTGATGGTGATGGAGTTGTTGCAGAGGAGCTCTCTGCAGACGGAGTGGAGGAGAAGAGCTCGATGTTTTTGGGAGAAGGGTGCGTTTGGGTAGCTGGTATAGGATTTGGTGCTCCAGTGTGTGGCGGCTTCATCGATTTTTGATGTTCAGCGAGACTAAGCCGTGAGATGTGGAGCTGGTAGGTAGATCAGACGGTGATGCGGAGGCAAGCGAGGAGCGACCGTCCGATGAAGGGATACAACGAAACGAACGGTGCTAGATTAGGTTAGGTGTTGTAGTGTAAGGCGGAGATATCAAACTTTGATGAACATCAAGGGAGCATCCGTTGGATTCAACTACCATCTAATCTGAAGGCTTGGAATTTCAGCGCTGTGGTGCTTGGCAGAGACTTCAGATTTTGATGCTCTATGAAGGAGCGACCGTCGGATGCTTCTGAGAACTGATCTGATGGCTGAGAACGGAGGCGTTTTTGTGTGTGGAAAATGAGGTTGTGCGCACCATTCTTCGCGGCTTCCTTGCGTGATTTCTCCCGGCTTTTCACTACTTTTCTGCTCTTTTTGCTCCGCGACTCATCCGAACTTTATTTATTACCTAAAAATGCAAAATTAATTAATAAAAATATTTATTCTTGAAAACAATGAAAATACAGAATATGGGATAAAATGTAGAATTAATGCATAAAAGATGAGTTAAATGCCAACAAAAAGGGATAAATATATGCAATATTTGGCACTCATCTGTACCACCAGTCTTCGATGACTATAATTACTTATGGTGGAAAATTGCTATGCGAGCTTTTCTTCAAGCACGTGATTTTCAATCATGGGTATATGTTGTTAAGTGCGTTGATGCTCCCGTTGTGGCAGTTGGAGATGTAAACGTTCCCAAACCTATTGGTGAATACACCCCTGCTGAGATAAATGTTGCAAAGAAAAATTCCGGCGGTTTGAATGCTATCATACGTGCCATTACCCTAAATCTTCAGCACTATGTGTCTAATTGCACTTGGTCTAAAGATGCTTGGGATATCTTAGAAACCGTATTCGAAGGTAACTCCAGTTAAAAGGAAGCTAGGCTTCAAAACCTTAATTCCGATTGGGAGAACCTTCGTATGGCAGATGAAGATACGTTTGATGAGTTTAATCACAAAGTGTCTGAGATTGTTAATGCATCGTTTGCATTGGGTAAGACTATTCCTGAAAAGGACATTATGATGAAAATTCTCAGATCGCTGCCATCTAGATACGAGTCTAAGAAGCATCCATCGTTGAGGGAAATAACCTTGATAATCTTTCCAGAAATACATTGGTTGGAAAGCTAAAGATCTTTGATCGTGAGCATACATCCAAAATCAGAAAGGATGTTGCCTTTAAAGCACAAAGTAACACTAAATTACTTGATAAAAGTAAAAGTGTTTATGTCTCTGAGGATGATTTTTCGGATGAAAATCTTGACAAATCAGTCTCCTTCATCACAAGACAGTTTAGGGATCTTCTATTGAAGAGAAGTAAACGGTTTTCAAGAGACAAACCTAGGTCGTCAGATAAACCTCACAATCGCGTCCCTCCTAAAAACAGGGATGCTGACGAGGATGATGACGTGGATATGCCATAGTGCTTTAAGTGTAAAGGTTTTGGTCATTTTGCGAACGAGTGCCCAAATCGTAGAAAATACACTGGGAACAAAGGTCTTGCTGTAAGACTTGATGAGATGTCTGAGATCTACAATTCTGATAAAGACAAGAAGTCAAGTGTCGGTCTTCTATGTGAAAACATCGATTTTGATAATTGTAGCAATACATATATCAACCTTGATACTTTCGGTGAAGAGGAGAATCCAATCAAGCTGGAAGAATCAATTGACCCATCCTTTGGACACGCTGGTTTTAATGTTTCAGGATCCACTATGTGTCTAGCTGCGTTCACACCATAGATGCCTGAATACTATCCAAGTTTGACGTGCTCGTTTTGTTCTCAGAAGGGTCATGAACTATCAAGATGTTACAAGTACAAGCATCAAGTGAGGCACGCCGACAAACTTCAACGAAGAGCAAATCGATTGGCAAGGAAGCTTAAACTTGCCTAGAAGACTGCTGAGGTATGTAGGATTTTATCTTCGACTAAGAAGTTGGTTTCCAAAGACAAAATTAGACCATTAGAGAAGAAGGTATGGTCAAATCGTTTTGATAGACAGAAGTCAGAGGATTCCTCTCAAGAGGAAAATGGTGGACAAATTGTTGTTCACCACAACACAAATTAATTGTGTTGTTTGGTAAATCTTGTCTCATGTGCCTGATCAAAAGATATAAGATTGTGTACTGCTCAGGCTTCAGAATTTTTTTCTTAGGTTTGTGTTTCTTGTCTATAAAATAAAGTAAAGGGTTATTGTCGACAATTCTACTCTTTATAGGGTTTAGAATTGGGCGTCCACGAACCTGTGTAAAAGGTTGCGAACCCTACATTCCTTTTTCCTCTATGATATCCTTTATATCTTAAGACTGCTTGTTGAGATTGTGAATTCCACTCACAAAAACCAGTTGTTTATAACTGTTCTCCAAGCATCATGTCTTTGGATGGAAAAGATGTCAACATGATTGTTAAGGCATCAATCAAAGAAAAAGATAAATCTCCAGTAACTCCTTCCCTGAAAAGAAAAAGGAGAAATACAAGAAAGCCAAGGGTTGTCCATTCTAACTCTCAGAAGTTTTCCGATGTTCTTGATGAGTTGAAGGAAGTAAGAAAAGAGATTAGTGAAATAAAGGCTTGTGGTTTAAGATCTTTGGAAATTCAGAAAGCCCTGGTTCGACATCATCAGCCAAGACGGTTTGTTTGTATTGACTCCTTCCTCCACGAACCTTATATTCCAATGGTTGTTGACGACAAGGAGTTCGGGAATGATAAATAATTTCTCAAAGACATTGTTGCCTAGTATGTCTTCTTTTTGGTTTAGTTGGAAGAATAACTAGTGCTTTGAATATCAATGATTGTGACTACACATAACTATTATTTTTCATCTTCTTGTATTATTTTTTAGGTTTATTGGTTTTAAATTCTAAAAATATTTGGAGGATGATGTTTTTGCAGTATTAATCTTTATGGTTTGTGATATTGTAACTTGTTATGGGATATGTATGTTTTCGTCCGTGAACTTGAAGGTCCCATACTTTGTCCAAAGTAAAGTCATTCGTGTTCGGTATTCACGTACTGATAAAAGGATGAATGGATTTTTGACAAATACAAAAGTTAATCCTATATTGTCAATTATGTTGATGGAAGATAGGTTAAAATCTTTTTTTTTTCAAGGATTATGTCTATTAGTGTTGTTATGCAAATAATGATTGAAGATAGAATGAATCCTTGTGTATTCCGCAGTATTGATCATCTCTGATCCATATTCCTATGTATTACTGTGAGGCTCCGTAATGTGTCTTATGTTGACCACGATACAACCAAGTTGAATATTTTTGGTTAGCTTTGTTGGTTGTTCCGTAAGGTACTTTATGTTGAGCATTTTGAACTAAATTAATCATCTTGTTTGGTTATTTAGTTATTGCTCCGTAAGTTTTCTTATGTCGAGCAAAACAATTGACAATTAAATTGATTACTTTCGTAATTAGTCTGGTTGTGTATTCCAATTAGATTAATTATGGGTTCTCTTGTAATTAATCTAGTTGAGTATTTTTGTGTCTCCATGAGTTTTCTTATGTTGAGTACAAACAATTGAACTGATCACTTTTTGTGTTTGATTTGATTTCGTATACCGATTAAATTAGTCACGGGTTTTACTTGTGATTAATTTGATTGAGTTTTTGGATATAAAAAATCATTCTTATGGTTTTTGGTGTCGAATAAAATCCTTATTTTCTTTTGAAATTAAGGTCGCTCTTGTTGTTCTTTCGGGAATGACATCAAATGGGGGAGAGTTCTTTTGAACTTGTGCTTAATGGTCATATCTTGAGGAGTGTGCGGCTGTGGAATTTTAGAGGGGTTATCTTGTATCTTTAAACTCATTGATGAATGCTATTATCTTCGGCTATATGATTACATCTAAATAAGATGATGTGTGTTATTTCTTTTTAGTCATGAAATGTCTCTTACGGAAATTTCATTATGATCCCGTTCTTGTACCTTTGCCAATTTTATTGACAAAAAGGGGGAGAATTAATATGTAGTTCACACTACAAATACATATGGTCTTCGGGTCATTATGTAAGGGGGAGTGGTTTCCATGTGAGATGGAGTATTGACTAAGGGTGAGTGATACATATCACCATAGTATTATTGTTGAAGTTGTGATACAATTGAACTTTGACGCTGTGTAATAATACTATGACACTTTATAACAATGATCGACACCGATGCTTTCTCATTGTTATAGCTACGGATCTTCAACAGCGGTGATGCTAAACTTACAACCTTTAGGATCATTGGAGTACTTGGAAGTGACGAAGATTTCAAGGAATGTTGAAGATTAGACAGGTGGAATAGGAGCTACTTAAGTTTCTTTATCTTTGTATTGATAGTTTTGTCACTAAAATTGGCAAAGGGGGAGATTGTTAGAGCATTGCTCGATCGAACTCACATGCGTTTCTATCTCAAGCATGTTTGTCAATGTTAGTGATCAAAACTATAAGTCTTGATTTCTAGTCTATTATAGCTAAGTGTCGGACTAGGATAGAAAGTGTAGTTGAGCTCAAGGACTTCATGGCGATTCATCATACAAGTAGAATAACTACTCAAGGAACCGGTGGAACTTCTCGACAAAAAGGTATGTGAAGACTTGAACTTATCTGTCACTCGAAAGTCTATCTACTCTATCTCCTACTTCTTGAGACAAAAAGTCGTATGCTATATATATATAGACTTAGATTATACACATTTGGTATTTCGAGCCGAGTATACCTCGCCTATCTATATCTCGAAATATGTGTTGGTAAGCTTTTCGCTTCGACCAAGTTTATCTTTACCTAGCGACGAAAGTCATGATATGTTTCAATCGTCTTGAAAATTGATTTGACGAGAAATGGTGTAAAAACTATATAACGTCCTCTAAGAATGTTTCAATGATTGGAATGAGAGTTTAGATTACATAACCAATGATGGACATAAGCATTGTTGTGGAAACACATTTATGTATAAGTCCTATTCCTTGAACCAAAGTTTGCGAACTTTGTTGATTAAGAGAAACCGGAAGAATGGCTTGTTGCCAAGTCTGCGAACTCAGTCCGCGAACTGCCAAACTTCTCATCCCAAGAAATTCCGCTGGAGTTGACAAACTAGTTGCGTGAGTACCAGTCCGCGAACCCAGTCCGCGAACCGGCGGAAGGTCTCTTGCCGATATTTTCTGCTGGAGTTTGTAAACTCTACTGGTTGCTTAATTCCGAAAACCTAGTGTGCGAACTTAAGAAGGTTATATATCTGAAGATGATTTCTGAACTTACACTTTAAAAAGACTAAGGAATGCAGTTTGCAAAACGTGGCTATAAAAGTTCATGAACCGATTCAAGTGAAATCATCTTTGCTTCAATTGTATCTTGTGTAGTTACACAAGATTTCCTTGCAATTGGACAACTCTCTAACTAGTTCATTTGAGTCATTTGAACTAGTTATGGTGAAGAAGAACATGGTTGATATCAAATGCTCATATGGCTAACCTTTTGGTTAACTAATGTTGAACTAACAATGTACACGTTTGGGTACAGTTAACAAACCTATAAGCGTGCAGTTCATTTGTGTATAACAAGCTAAGTTTTCGATCTAACTGTTGAGAAATATTAGCTTGAATCTAAATCAGATTTTCATCTAACGATTAATATTGATTGCTTTGTTACCAAGGCAAAACCCTGATTTGAAAGACTATATAAAGGAGACATCTAGTATTATGCAAAACTAATCCCACACCTTACGTGTGATACTAATTTGCATACTAGAGTCGGTTCTCCTTTAACCTTTGGTTTTCTTCTTCTAAAACCAGGTTAACGACTTAAAGAATTCATTGGGATTGTGAAGCCAGACCGATACTACTTTTATCGTAGTTGTGTGATCTGATCTTGCATCTTCTATCGTACGAGTACAATCAGATTGATTGGCTTGAGATTTGATATCTCCGATAGGCAAGATATAAAAAGTAATCACAAACATCTTCGTCTCATTGTTTGTGATTCCACAACATCTTGTTTCGCTACCATACGATTAAGATTGTTGTGAGGTGATTTATTAATCTAGGCTGTTCTTCGGGAATATAAGACCGGATTATCAATTGGTTCCTGTTCACCTTGATTATTATAAAAAGACGGAACAAAAACTTTAGGGTTTTTCTGTGGGAGACAGATTGATCCTTTGATAGACTTGTCAGTGTGAGACAGATTTGTTTATTGTCAAAGCCTGCGATTTTGGGTCGTAGCAACTTTTAGTTGTGGGTGAGATCAGCTAAGGGAATCAAGTGCGCAGTATCTTGCTGGGATCAGAGGCGTAGGGAGTACAACTGTACCTTGGATTAGTGTGAGACTGATTGGGGTTCAACTACAGTCCAGTCCGAAGTTAGCTTGGAGTAGGCTAGTGTCTGTAGCGGCTTAATACAGTGTGTGTTCAATCTGGACTAGGTGCCGGGGTTTTTCTGCATTTGCGGTTTCCTCGTTAACAAATTTTTTGGTGTCTGTGTTATTTCAATTTCCGCATTATATTGTTTTATCTTTATAATTGAAATAATACAGGTTGTGCATTAGATCAATCAATTGGAGAATCCGACCTAACGGTTGTTGATTGATATTGATTGACACTTGGATATTGGTCTTTGGTACGATCCAAGTTGTTCCTTGTATTTGATTAGTACTCGCAGTTTCTGTTTGAGGAAATCAAATCAAGAGAGAGATACAAACTTGTTGATATACTTTTAATTGATTGAGTCTTGTTGATTCTCTTAAAAGTATATTCGAGTTTGTCCATACAGATTGCTAAGCAAAATATTGGGTGGTGTTGTTAGACCCCCGTTTTTTCACTTGTAAAAGCAGTTTTTTGGGTTTATATCAATACTGGAAGTTGTAAGAGTTGTTGGAAAGAAACTCTCTCTTGGTGTCATGGTGAGCAAGACATTGTTCACCTCAGCACAACTTGATTGTGTTAGAAGTGCATCCTCACCAAGAAATTCCCTTCTATGCATACGGTGAGGGAAGCACGAGAATTGGGGAGCACATGTTGCGTTAGGTATGATTTTGAATATTTGGTAAGGCTGTAGAATTCAATAGGATTCTTCTAAAAGGTATGTATATAAACTTGAGAAATATTTGTGTTTTTATATTTTGCCTAGAGTACTTATAATGATCCATGTACCTTGCTTATCGTTCATTTCTACCTAACTTGATTTGTGTTTAAGGTTCTTAAACGTTTAGGTTTGAAAATAATAGTTCGTGATGTTTGAAATTCATGGTACACATACCAGGTATGCATACCATCATTTAAAATCAAAATCCAGAGATTTTAGTTCGCAAACCCGTTTGCATACTGCTTCTGGTCACGAAACTTCGTTTGCGAACCGGTATGCATACTGGCTTGTAGACGTTGATATTCGGTAAACTTGTTTTGGCCGTAACCTCTTCGTCCGAACTCGGAATGACCTCATTCTTTTTGCATTCTTTTCCTCTTTGAATTCTCTTAAAAATGGAGATGATAATTATTGAATTTGGATGAGTTAAGATTGGTATTTGTCCCGTCTCTTGTTTTTGAGTGTTTTGCTCCATTTCGTCGCACTTGTTCCACTTCTCTTGGACTTGGGAACTTGGATTCTTGGAGTAATACTATTATAAGCTCATTTGTAGCTTTTACAAGAATGTTGTTGGTGAATCACAAAGAAGGAAGTTCAAGAATAGGCAGTAGTACGCATTGCTATGGGATTCTTGAATGTTCACAATCATCTTATGTGAACTATGGTGCATGGCCATTAATGACTTTGTATGTTCTTCTTTGTTAAGAAAATATTTTTATACGCCTTTGGTATATATTCTTGGTGTAAATCCATGTGAAAAAGATTGATTCTACCCTCTAAGGACAAATCATCTTATATGTGCATTACGAGTTTGTCTTGATGCCTAGGAAACTTCTTATGAGAATTTATTCTTATGTTTTAAGAAGGATAAATAGGGTTTGGAATAAAAAAAATTGAGATTACACACTGCTATTGCCAACGATTTTCATCTTGCAATGTTTTTGAATTTATTTATTTAAATTCTAAGTTTATTTGGAAGATGATTTTGCAGTATTAATCTTTATTGGTTTTATATATTGCAAAAATTATGGATATGTGTGTTTGCGTCCGTGAACTATGATTATCCCATATATGTCAAAAGTTAAGTCTATTATATGTCTTTATGCAAATATTGATGGAAAATATAATGAACTTTTTATAACAAAGATTAAGTCTATGATATCATTATGCAAATATTGATGAAAATAAAATGAATATTTATATATTTCACAGTATTGTTCTTTCCCTGATCCACTTCTATGTGAAAGTAATGTTCGGCTCCGTAAGTTCCCTTATGTTGAGCATTTCCGATTAAAATAATCATGGGTTCTCTTGTGGTTAATTTAATTGAGTTTTCTGGATACAAATTCATGTTCCATGTAATTTGTTAATGTCCAAAGAAATCCTTCTTTTCTTGCAAAAGTAAGGTCGCTCTTGTTGTTCTCTCGGGAATGACATTTTATGGGGGAGAATTCTTAATTGAACTTGTGCTTAATTGCCAAATCTTTGTGGGGAGTGCGGTTGTGGAATATTGTAGGAGTTTTCTTGTATCTTTATAAAATCCTTGATGAATACACTAAGTTTCGACTATGTAAAATCATCGAAACAAAGTTGATATGTTCTCTTTTGGTCATGAAGTATCTCTATGGAAATTTCATTAGGATCCCACTAGTTTTCGTACCTTTGCCAATTTTTATTGACAAAAAGGGGGAGAATTAATGTGTAGTTCACACTACAAATACATATGGTTTACGGATTATTATGTAAGGGGGAGCGATTTTCATGTGAGATGAAGTATTGACTAAAGGGGAGTGATACATATCACCATAGTATTGTTGTCAAAGTTGTGATACAATTGGACTTTGATGCTGTGTAATAATACTATGACACTGTATAACAATGATTGAGAGCTACTATTTTCTCATTGTTATAGCTATGGATCTTCAACAACTATGATGCTGAGTTGAACACATTCAGAATCACTGGAGTACTTGGAAGTGACGAAGATTTCGAGTAATGTTGAAGAACCAAGGAAATCAAGCATTTGGATTGAGAGAAACAAAGTTTATTTATTTTGTATTCCATATGTATCGATAGTTTTGTCACTAAAATTGACAAAGGGGGAGATTGTTAGAGCACTGCTCGGTCGAACTCGCAAGCGTTTCTATATCAATCTTGTTGTCAAGTTTAGTTGCCAAAACTATAAGTCTTGATTTCTAGTCTACTTATAGGTAAGTCTCGGATTAGGATAGAAAGTGTAGTTGAGCATTAGAGTTCACGGCATTCATCGATCAAAAACGAAGAACTACTAAGGGAGCTTGTGGAACTTCATCAACAAAAGGTATGTGGAGACTTGAACTCATCTATCACTCAAAAGTCTATCTACTCTATCTCCTATTTGACACAAAAGTCGTATATCTATATAGACTTCAATTATCCACATTTGATATTTCGAACTGAGTTTAACTCGCTTACATATTTCTCGAAATATGTGTTGGTAAGCTTTCGCTTTAACCAAGTTCATCTTATATTCTTGACGGAAGTCAAAAGATGATCATGTGAAAATCGCCTTGTAACATCTTACATGATTTGTGTAAGACAGTCATTTTATGTAGACTTGGAATGTTTTGTATTTATCATTCGATCATTTGAAAATTGCTTTGAAGCTAATAGTTTGTGTGAGACAGCTATTGTTGTCTTCTAAGAATGTTTCAATTATTGAAATGGGAGTTTAGAACACTTAACTGTAATTGGGTTTAAGCACAGTTATTGTACTTGCATATGTGATTGGTCTAAGATCGGAATGTAGTATGCATACACGTATGCGTGCTGGCGAGGTCAGGTAAAATCCAGGAGATAGAGTATGCGTACTTGTACGCGTACTGGCAAAGTCAGTTGAAGTCCGGGTACTATAGTATGCGTACCTGTACGCGTACTGGAATCAACTAAAGTTTGGAAGTGTACGACAGTATGCGTACCCATTTGCATACTGGTGAACACAGTCCAAGTCCGGCTACTTAGGTATGCGAACCCGTTTGCATACTTGGTAGGTTATGTTCTAAAATCGGTTTGTTCATGAACTAATACATTTATATATTAAGGAATGTAATCTTTTGCAAACCGTAACTATAATCTTCATGAGTTGATTCGAGTGAATCAAAATCGATTTTTCTTCAATTGTGTCTTGTATACTTCTATGAGAATATAAACAATTGAACAACTCTAGAACTAGTTTCACTCGAGTCATTTGAACTAGTTATGGTTAAGATGAATAAGGTTTATATGAAAGTGTTCATATGGCTAACTTCGGTTAACTATTGTTGATCCAACAAGGTGTACACGTTTAGGTACGGTTACCATATCTAAATGAAGTCACTTTTCATTTGTGTGTAACAGGATAAGTCCGATCTAACGATTCAAAGATATTAGATTGAGTCTAATCAGGTTTTCATATAACGTTGAATATTGAATGCTTTATTACCAAGGTACTATTGATTGCAAACCCTGATTTGAAGACTATATAAGAGAGAACTCTAGCAACTGGGAAACCTAATCCCCGCACCTCCTGTGTGATATTAGTTGCAACTAGAGTCGATTCTCCTTTAACCTTAGGTTTTTCGAAAACCCTGTAGGTTAACGACTTGAAGACTTCATTTGGATTGTTAAGCCAAACTCAACTATTTTCTCTGTAGTTGCGTGTTCTGATCTTGCTTTTTTCTATCGTGATTGAGTACTATCTTCTCTAAGATTTGGTCGAGATTTAATCACCGATAGGCAAGACAAAAAGTAGTCACAAACATCTTCGTCAAATCGTTTGTGATTCCATAATATCTTGTTTCGCTACCTTACAATTAAGATTATTGTGAGGTGATTGATATTTCTAGGCTGTTCTTTGGGAATATAAGTCCGGTATATCAATTGGTTCATGTTCAGCTTGATATATCAAAAGACGGAACAAAAATCATATGTATATCTGTGAGAGACAAGTTTATCTATTCAATAGATTTTTCTGTGTGATACAGATTGGTTTATCAAGTCTTCGACTTTGGGTCGTAGCAACTCTTAGTTGTGGGTGAGATCAGCTAAGGGAATCAAGTGCGTAGAGTCCTGCTGGGATTCAGAGACGTAAGGAGCGCAACTGTACCTTGATCAGTGTAAGATTGGTTAGGGCTCAACTACATTCCAGTCTGAAGTTAACTTGGAGTATGCTAGTGTCTGTAGCGGCCTAATACAGTGTGGTGTTCAAATCTGGACTAGGTCCCGGGGTTTTTCTGCATTTGCGGTTTTCTCGTTAACAAAATTTCTGGTGTTTGTGCTATTTCTTTCCGCATTATATTTTCTATATAATTGAAATATCACAGGTTGTGCGTAAGTTCAATCAATTGTGAATCCAACCTTTGGTTGTTGATTAAATTGATTGACACCTGAATATTGGTTTTTGATACCGTCCAAGTTATTTCTTATATTCAATCGGGCTCGCAAATTCCTATTTGTTTGATTACGGACTGAATTGAAAAATAGAGATATAACTCTTTGATATATTTTTCTTAAGATTGAGTCTGAATGTCTTGTTGATTGTAATTCCCCGATTTCGGCAGTGGTTAGCCGGTGGAATGGAATATAGGTAATGGTTTGTCCTTTCCTAACACCGAGGCATTTTCAGCACAATTGGTTCAAGAGTTGGCAGAAAACTCTTCAGTTAAGCGTGCTCGGGCGGGAGTAATCCAGGGATGGGTGACCATCCGGGAAGTTTCTACTGGATTACTGCATCGATGCCCGTTGAAAACCCCACACTGCCGGATGACCGTAGTGGCTAAGTGGGGACAATATCGGTGGAGGGACGGGTCATTACATTGATTCTATTGAAAGTATATTGGAGTTAGGCTATACAGATTGTTAAAATAAATATTGGGTATGGTTGTTAGACCCCCTCTTTTTCAATTGGTGTAACCGATCCTAATGACTGGTGTGACCGATCACAAGCAGTACCATGTGTATATGATAACCGGTCCTGGTAATTGATGTAACCGGTCTTGGTAACTTGTGTGAAAATCACAAGTGTTCCATATTAGGGTATAATCGATCCCAGTGATTGGTAGAACCGATTAAACCCATGGATGTGATTTGACACTTGATCAATCATATAGTTGTCTTGGAATACATATGAACCAATTCTAAACTTGTTTGGAAGTGTGGTATAATCGATTCCAAGATTGTAAATATGAAAGAGGATTTAAAAAGAAGAGATGTCAACATTCTTTAAACACGTACAGTAACTCTTATCTTTTATTGTTCAAAGATATTCCTTAGTACTCAAGGAGATCCTGTTTCAAAATAAATTAAGAATCTTTTAATTAAGGTTATTAGTTTTATATGCTATAACTACCAGCAATTAAATGCATATCTCTAGAGAAATAAAAATTAATAATGTGCATTTACTAATTGGAGATTTTCTATTGAGAGATTTCGGGAAATATTGGACAAAGAATTTACTGGGATTATGAAAACCGAATGGGCATTTATTGCATATCTTGAAAATACTTTCGGTTTTGGAAATTCCTTGGTGTCCATTCATCCTTAGTCTATAAACACCTACGTTTGCATTTCTAGCAAAATATCCTAAGAGCCAGGAAAAATTCATCTTTTTGTTGTATCTGGTGGAGCCGTCTAATCGAAGAGGAAAGTACCTTAATTAGGTGAAATCACTTACGACCGCTCGTTTATAGACTTCTGTGGGATCAAGAAGCTCTACGAGTACCGTTGGTGGGAAACTAGATAATTGTAGTGTTATTAGTTTTCGATTGATTTGATTGCACCTAGTTTGTTTATTCTTGAGAATCTTCTCTTTTATGATATAAGATTCACTCAAACTAGATCGAAGTATCAACGGGATCTTTAGAACTGTTTTAGATCTAATGACATCTTGTGATAATCCATTGTTAACAGACTCCGTTCTGTACGTGGTTGATCACAAGATATTCAAGTGGTGTTGTGCAGGTTTAATTGAAGATTAAAGAATATTTGAAGACAAAGGAGATTTCTTTTTGGTTTCTCATATCTCTGTGTTGCACAAACCTTGATAGGCTGAGATCCAACTAGAATCAGATTTATTCGATTGATTAGTTGTGTGATATCGTCATTCATAATATATCTCTTTGAGATTTACTTAGATTGAGTGTGAACCTAAACTCTGCTACTTTGGTAGTTGTTGGATAGATTGATCTAACCAGGAAAAGGAGTTTATTAGATTAAACGTAAGAGATTTTTCATATGATTTGAGATATCTTATCTTAAAGAATCAATAGAGTTGTTACCAAACAGATTTGTTGTTCCTTTATTGTTTGTAATACGATCCAAAGGAATTGTTCCAGTGCGTGCACTCATCGAAGTCGGAAGCTCAGGGATACTGAGGAAACTAAGTGAACTGGGGTTAGTTGCTTGGTCTCAACTATACGAAGTTGGTTTAGATTTTGTATAACGGCTTAATTCTGAGAGTATTCAATTCTAGACTAGGTCCCGGGGTTTTTCTGCATTTGCGGTTTCCTCGTTAACAAAATCTTGATGTATCTTTTACTTTTCTATTTCTGCAATTATAATTGTTTATTATAATTAGAAGTAAAATACACAAACGTTAACTCCGCTTTACTTGATAGTGATGCTATAGAGTTTGGCTAAGTCCGAACCTATTATCAAGTAATCACACTTTGGTAGTCGTATTGTCTCGATCTCGTATCCATAAATAATCACACAAAGTGTGAATACCGATTAGTAGTATTGTATCGACTTTGTCCATAGACAATCACTTTCGGTAAGAGGACTTATAGGTGGATATTTTAAAGATTGTGGTGTATTTGGGTATCCTCGTATTTTCAATTTGTCTTAAAGGTATCCATACCCGGTACACGTACCATGATAAAGATATTCACGAACAGGTATAGTACACGTACTTACCCTGTCGAATATTTTCAGAAGCATCAGTATTATTTCTACGAGATAATCAGCATTTGAACAACTCTATAAAAACACTACCTAGACATTTTTGATCATATGTGTGATTCAATAAAAGTCTTAAAGTGTTATATAAAACTGGTTAAGGTTATCGTTCAAGTGGCTAATTTTGGCTAACCTACCTGAACAAGTTATTGTAACGGTTCAGTTACGGTCCATCCTAACCAGAGTGTATATTCTACTATGTTAATCTCAAACTCAAGTTTTTCATCTAACGGTGATTATTGATTACTTGGTTCCAAAGCTATCTTAGCTTAAACCTAAAGCAACCTTGATCTTGAAAGTCTATAAAAGGAGAACCTCTAACAAGTGGGATCTTTAAATCCATGACACTATTCTTGTGAGTCCTAGTTGTAAACTAGAGTCGACCTCTCCTTCAAACCTTTCAAGGGTTTAGCGACTAATAAGACTTCACATGGGGATTCGTGAAGATGAGTCCAACTACCTTCGAGTATCCTGATCTTATTTTGATTATTGAGCTACTCAGTCAAACAAGATAGATAGAAATCACAAAGTATCTTCGTTTCAGACTTTGTGATTCCACAAGTTTCGACTTGTGAGGTGAATAATAATCTAGGCTGCTCTTCGGGAGTCATAAGATCAGATTTGAGGTTTGCTAGACTTTGTCTATTGCAATCAATTTACTACCTCACCTTGATCTTTGATCAAAATGGAAATCACACATATAGGATTATCTGTGGGAGACAGATTGTGATGGATCAGAAAATCTGGACGTCCAGCGAACCAGATTTCTGCCCCCTTAGCAAACTCTGACTCTCCGATACGCCACTCTAGTAACCAGACCTTCAAATTCTTCTGAGCAACTCGAATTCGAATTACCCAAACTGCATTATAAGCAAACACACTTAGCATTTATTCTCTAATTATGAGAGACGACCAGTTGCAAATTATAATAGACTTATATGGCCAGTTGCCACAATGGAAGATGGCCAGTTGCCAACTCCAATAATATACTCCCAGTTGCCGATTCTAACAATTTATATGACCAATTGCCAAGGTTAAAGGATGGCCAGTGGCCAACCCACTATCGGCCAGTTGTCGATGATAAAGGATGGTCAGTTGCCAACCCACTATCGGCCAGTTTCCAACGATAAAAATTGGCCAGTTGCCAATGTTAAAGGATGGCCAGTTGCCAACCCACTATCGTCCAGTTGCCGATGATAAAGGATGGCCAGCTGCCGACGATAAAAATTGGCCAGTTGCCAATATCAGTGTTGCAATTATCTCGGAGTTGCAATCATCTCGGAATAGATGGTATGAACTGCAAAGCAGCAACCAACTCTTTTCGGACAATATGAACAATCTTGCGGAGTTGTGCTGAACCGCATAGCGGCTGCCTACGTACCCTCTCTGTTGCTCGAAGGGATCAAACATGACCGTAGTTCGTCAATATTTAATTAGATAGTATGAATTGCGTGGCAACAACTATCTCTAACTCATGACACCAGCAGTATCTCATCAAGTCACCAACAGTATCGCAAGGAACTGAAGAATCTAAAAAATCCATGCATATATTTAAACAGCAAGAAAGTAGCTAAATCTAACTCAAAGCTCAACCAACCCACAAGAGTAATTAAGGTCCTATTCTATCTTGTTACCAAATTCTAAACATAGTATCGAAAGTAATCATGCTGAGCCATACATCTTATGTCCATGCGCAATTCTGTTTCATTAGCACTGAATCTCTGAAGTCTAAAACGAGATACTCTAAGTACGATCCGCACAATATGCATAAAAGTCTATCAAAATTGAGAAGTTCTAGTGAACAAAAACTGCAAGGAGACCCTAGAGGCAAATGGTTACCCAAAGAGAGACGGAACATAAATGAGAATATAAAGTTGGTGGATATACAATAGCCTGCAAGACAACATGGATCACCAAAATTACAATGAATGAAACCAACGAATCCCCCAAATTTACCATTAACTATATTAATCTTGCCCGAATATCAAAATATTTACTAATTTAGGGAAAATGGTCGAGTATGTTAAGCCACTATCAAAATGGGCATCCTATTACTTTACCTAATTAATCACAGTGAAGTACAAAATAAAAGCAACTCTACAAATACTTAGCATAGCTAAAAGACTTGGTCATAATTAAAAATGAAAATGACTAGGTGCATAAGAGGGGTTCATTTTCGTGCCAGGAAATAAGACATACAACCTAGTTCACATAGTAAGTATACATTTTCAAACTAGACGAAGTTGGTCAATTCCAATAGCTTAAGACTGAGTTTGGTAATGCTGTGGCTTTTGCAGAAGCGTTTTTCTGTTGTGTTGTGCTGTGTAAAAAAAACAGTTAGGTGTTTGATAAACTATATACTAAAAGCTAAAGCTGATTAAAAAAGTTATCAAATTGTGTTTGGTAAAATATTAGTTCAGTTATTGTATTCGTAGCAAATGATTAAAATAGACATAATATTTTAATGTGAAACCACCTTACGGGATAAAAAAAAATCAAATTAAGATCAAGCAATTATTTAATATTGGCTCTTATTTTTATTTTTGATTAAATTTTTTATTAATTTCACCACATATATATTTTCTTTTAAGCTCCCATTAAACTTTTAGCGATTTCATCTCTCAACTTTTCCATTTATTTTGAAAATAATAATCTTTAAAGAGCATGATATAGATTGAAAATAACAATCTTTAAGAAATATGATATGGAGAATAAGATATTGATTGTAAAAGACTTAAGGGCAATTTTGGTCATTTATAAAATAAAGTAGGGATATAAAAGAAAAATGAAGTCTTAAAATTAGGTGGGACTAGAGCTTATGCTTTTGGAGCTTTATGCTTATGATTTAAGGACTAGTCTTACAAAAAGCACTTTAGAATTTTTTTACCAAACACCAATATGGAAAATTATTACTATATATTATATATTTTCTGAAAGTGCTTTTGGATAAAACAGAAAAAATCATTACCAAACTAAGCCTAAGCATTACCAAAATACAAATGGAAATTTAGATGGCCAACATACTGTAAAAGAAAAGATTGAGAATATTAATTCATACAGCTGAGGGCAATATATCAATAGAACATACTCACCCACAAATGATAGCATGATATACTTATATGCTAAGAAGGGCAGATGTTTAAAAAGAAAGAAAAAGAAAACAAGTCAGTAACCCAACTAGCCCTCCAAACTTCTGATTTTGGAAGTGGCAACACAAGTTGCAGGCTATATTAATTTACCAACGTACAAGTCCTGATCGATAGTACGACAGTTCCAATTGTTGTTGAGCAAAATCATATTCTATCAAGAACATGGCACCAGTACTTGCGAGTCGCAACAACATTTCCAGTAAACGATTTCACTAAAAAAATTCTCTGGATTAGAAACACCTCCATTGGCCATTTCCTCATTAACTACACAAATTAGCATCCATTTATCCCAACTGAACTTGCAACTATCATCTTGTGTTAAACAAGAATATATTCTTGGTAATTCTCTAAAGTATACTAAGAAAGTCAAATGATAATTAATTAACTTTTCAATAATAAGTTAGGAAAGGTATGTGATCTACGTGACCATACTTAGCTGACAAATGAACAACATGGAGATCTAAGTACCCTTCCCAATTTCTTAATGTTTATAAGATTCTATAGTTACGATTATATGCTTTTTGTACCCCAGAGTGGTTACTGAACCATTAAACTATTCCTAACAAGTGCTAAGTCAGTGTATAAGGATTCCAAGTCAACCAGACATGAAAAAGAACTGAGACCTAAATCTCCAATATACAAATCCGTCTCAATAATAAAAACTAACTCGGACAATAAACTACCATTAACAGTAAAATACGAATATCATGTGAACAAGAGCTTTGGCGTCCAAAATGAACACTAAAATCCTATTGTTATTCATAAAAGGTAAAGTGATACCAATATCTAAATTCCCATTATAGATATATAAAGCTCTCTTTCTCTTCATAAAATCTCAAGACTTGTATTGGCAGAGCGATTGGAGAAATATCAATTTGTATATATCAAAATTCTCAAAACTATCTTTCATTTTGACATTTCGTAAACCACATAGCTAACACATACCATAATGATGAAAGAATCAAAACTCACCAACATATCATCCCTACCATTACTGAAATGAGGGAGGAAGTGATATGAACGTTTACCCGTTTTCTTTTCTTACGAGCATTCTAGCGAATAAGTTGCAGGAGCCTTGTTGTTGCAGGAGCCTTGTTATTGCTAGAGGGATATAATAATACTGTGTGTTTTTAGAGTGTTCTCACGTGTGTCTTGCTTGTGTGAGAAATGTCTTTCATTGGTTGAGTGTGAGTTGTCTACAGCCTGTCATGTACTAACACGTGTTACTCTTGTATTAGTCAGGTATGTCCTGTCATATAAATACAGGCTTTGTCTAGTCATTGGGTTGTAATGAAAATCATTTGTTTTTATCATCTTTTGTAATGATATTATGGTATCAGATGAATAATGCTTCTGCCACCGCCATTAATGACATTCTAAAAACTTCAGATCTATTTTCTTGAATTCAATCAAAGCTTTAATCGCTCATCGTACTTCAATTCAATCTTTCTTCTCATTTCTACACAGCTTTTCTATCCATTCTTTACTTTTTTCTTTCAATGGAAGCATACGAATCAAGAATTTCTCAAGTTCCTCTTAATCAAATCTCACAATTTCTCTCCTATAAACTCAAGGATGACAACTTCCTCACCTGGAAATCACTTCTTCTACCACTTCTTCGTCGATACAGAGTCGATGGTTTTCTTGATGGATCTTTACCATGTCCACCTTATCTACTTAATAATGGTGTCAATCCTGGTTATACAGCTTGGCATGATGATGATACTACTCTTGTGATCTGGATTCAGATGTCTATCTCTGAATCTGTGATTCCATATGTTGTTGGAGCTGATTCTTCAAAAGATTTATGGGACAATATTGAATCCAGGTATGCAAGAAGCTCTTCTACACATTCAATTCATCTTCGTCTCAAACTTCAATCCACAAAACTTGGATCAGGTACTGTTTCTACCTTTCTGAGTGAAATTAAGAAGATAACAGATGAATTGTTTGCTGCTGGTTCACAAATTAATGATGATGAATTGGTAGTTACTACACTCAATGGATTAGGACCAGATTATAGTTCTTTTTTTACATCTATTCGTATTCCCAATCCACCAATCTCATCAAAAGAACTTCATAATCTGCTTCTCACTGAAGAAATAGTTATCACTAATAAGCAAAAGAACTTGCTTACTGAGGCCAATTCCAAGGCTTTTGCTGCTACAAGACCTTATGTTCAAAACTATAGAGGCAGTGGTAGAGGTTATCATCACTCTTCAAGATATGCAGTTCCTTACTCCGGATACACCAGACCACCTCCATCTTTTTATCCAAGAGGTTATTCTCAATTTCAGATGCATCCTACTTCATCATCACCACCACCACCACCTAATTTCAATCCAAGACCTCACTATGGTTCAGCTCCTTCTTCTTCTGCTCCACCACCAATAACTGACAAGATTTGTCAGATCTGCAACAGAACTGGTCATCTTTCTTTGGAATGCAGACACAGATTGAATTTTTCCTATCAGAACAACTATACTCCTCACAATCTCAGTTTCATGCTTGTTACTGCCAATATCATGGGTGAAAATCCTTGGTATGCTGACTCTGGAGAAAATAGCCATATCACTAATGATGAATCTGAATTACCTGAAGCAACATCTTTTGAGGGAGCAGATGAGATTCAAGCATCTAATGGAGAAGGTATGCCAATTACTCATATTGCTCATGTGTCTAAGAAAACTTCTTCTCATTCTTTTAATCTAAATAATGTGCTTCTTGATCCCAAGTCATCTCAAAACTTATTGTCAGTACATAAATTCACTAGTGATAACAACTGTTCTATCACTTTTGATTCTATTGGTTTTGTTGTTAAGGATTACTCAACTGGGAGGATCATTTTACAAGGGCCACATAAAGGAGGACTCTATCCAGTTAACTTTGCCAAGTCTACTAAGAATAAAGCTTTCTTTAGCAACACTAATTCAGCTTCAGTTTGGCATCAAAGGTTGGCTCATCCATCCTTTCAAGTACTTCAAAAGTGTGCAGGGATATGTAACTGTCTAGTTTAGTCAAAACACCACTATTTTGTAATGACTATCATCTAGGGAAAAGTCATAAATTTCCTTTTACTTTGTCTTCACCTAGGGCTCAATCTCCACTAGAACTAGTGCATATGGACTTACGGGGTCCTAGCCCTGTAATCTCTTCAAGTGGTTTCAGATATTATGTCAATCTTATAGATGACTATTCAAGATTTTGTTGGATCTTTCCTTTGTATGAAAAGTATGAATTCAAAGATATTTTTCTACATTTCAAATCTATGACTGAAAAGTTACTGCATACTTCAATTGTTAAAATCAGAATTGATGGAGGAGGGGAATTCTTAAACAATGAACTCAAAGGATTTCTTAGTATACATGGAATAATTCATGAAGTTTCTTGCCCTTATACTCAAGAACAAAATGGACTGGCTGAGTCCAAAGACAGACATCTTGTAGATACAGGGAGAACCTTTTTAATTCAATCAGGTCTCTCAGACAAATTTTGGGTTGATTCTTTTCATACAGCCAATTATGTTATTAATAGACTGCCTGTTAGAAGTTTGGATTTTCTATCTCCTTTTGAAAAGTTGTTTGGTCAAAAACCAGATTATTCCTTCGTCAGATCTTTTGGTTCACCATGCTTTCCATGGAGAAGGCCTTATACTACACATAAACTACAACCAAGGAGTGTACACTGTGTTTTTATTGGCTACAGTTCTATGCACAAATGATACAAATGTTTAGATATTAAAACAGGGAAAGTGTATATCTCCATACATGTAGTTTTTAATGAGAATTTCTTCCCATTGATATCTCCAGATACATTACTTCCTGGTATTGCAAGTTCTTCAGCACCAACTGATATTGCATCTACAGCTTCATCTGACAAGGTTTCTGCACCAACACCTGCAACATCAACTTCACCAGCTGTATCCATTGATATTTCACCTACTGATGCTTCACACATTGTTCAGTCATCTGATTCTTCAACTACAACAAGTTCTGAAACTACTTCAGCTTCTGGTATTCCTTCACTTGCCAATTCACACTCCATGGTAACAAGGGGTAAAAGAGGTATTTTTAAACCCAAAATCTTTAATACAAAGTATGTACTATCAGCTAATCTTACTTCTGCTATCCCACCACCAACACCTACTTGTTATTCTAAGGCAATTAGAATGCCTCAATGGAAACATTCTATGGTAGAAGAACATACAACTCTTAAGGATGCAGGCACATTTACACTTGTTGCACCAGATCCATCTTATAATGTTGTAGGCTGTAAGTGGGTATTTAGAATCAAATATAAGGCTGATGGTTCTTTAGATAAATGAAAATCTAGACTGGTGGCCAAAGGGTTTCATCAACAAGAAGGAATTGACTATACAGAAACCTTCAGTCCTGTAGCCAAACCAACAACTATTAGACTAATCCTTTCATTGGCAGTTCACTTCAACTGGGAAATGAAACAATTAGATTTTAGTAATGCCTTTTTACATGGGGATTTAGCTGAAGCTGTCTATATGCAACAACCTCCAGGTTTTGTTGATCCAACCAAGCCCCATTATGTATGCAAACTTCATAAATCAGTATATGGCTTGAAGCAAGCTCCCAGAGCTTGGTATGATAAATTGTTACAAATTCTTATCTCTCGTGACTTCAAACCCTCCTTAGCAGATGCTTCCTTATTTGTTCAAAAGTTTGGCTCAAGGATTACAGTTCTTCTGGTCTATGTAGATGACATTATTATCACCGAGAATTCAACTGAGTATATTTCCCAGTTTATCACTCACCTTAAGACATACTTTCCCATCAAATATTTGGGCTCTCTTCATTATTTCCTTGGTCTTCAGGTGAAAAGAAATTTTGACAATCTTTTTCTTAGTCAAACCAAGTATGCCTTGGACTTAATGGAGAAATTCAATATGACTGGTGCTAAACCCTGTAGTACACCAGTCTCCCTCTCTACTCCACTCACTGCTTCAGCTGGTACTCCCTTAGCAGACCCAAGTGAATACAGATCATTAGTGGATGCTCTACAATATCTTACTTGGACAAGTCCTGAGATTGGTTTTGCTGTGAATCAGGTATGTCTTTATATGCAAGCTCCCACTGATCAACACTTTATTGCAGCTAAGAGAATTCTAAGATACATCAAAGGCAGCCTAGATTATGGTATACTGTTTTCCAAAGGTCTTCTTACATTACATGGCTTTAGTGATGCTGATTGGGCTGGTTCAATTGATACAAGAAGATCTACAGGAGGATTTTGTATATTTTTTGGTCCCAATCCAATTTCATGGTCTAGCAAAAGACAAGGTAGTGTTTCAAGAAGTTCTACTGAATCAGAATACAGGTCTCTAGCCAATACCACAGCTGAAATTGTTTGGGTTTTTCAGCTACTCAAAGATCTTCATCTCTTGCTCCCTGCTCCTCCATTGATTTCTTGTGACAATCAAAGTGCAGTTTCTCTATCATCTAATCCAGTGTTTCATAGTAAAATGAAATACTTGGCCATTGATTATCATTTTGTCAGAGAGCTTGTCCAGAAAAAAAATATTCAGGTCACATACATTTCAACTTGGGATCAAATTGTTGATATTCTAACCAAGGGATTGGCAGGACCAAGGTTTTCTACACTCAGAGACAAGCTGAAGGTGATCTCTAGCAGCAACCTCCAGCTTGAGGGGGGATAATAGTACTGTGTGTTTTTAGAATGTTCTCACGCGTGTCTTACTTGTGTGAGAAATTCTTTCATTGGTTGAGTGTGAGCTGTCTACAACCTGTCCTGTACTAACACGTGTTACTCTTGTATTAGTCAGGTGTGTCCTGTCATATAAATACAGGCTCTGTCTAGTCATTGGGTTGTAATGAAAATCATTTGTTTTTATCATCTTTTGTAATGATACTAGGATAACCCTTTATTGTTGTATCTAAGCCCTCTTATAATTTCTAGCTTCCTGCAAACTCATATTAGGAACGTACACAAGTTTCCTATTCAATCATGAACCTTAAAGAATCAAAATTCATAGACATTCATCACATAATCTGAACAGCAACAGACCACTTCTCTTAACTGGATTCCAAGCTGATTTTTCAATTTAAATCCAAATTATCCAAATTCATACCAAGTTCTAACCCAAATTCTGTGATGCTAAAGTAAAACGACTAAGGACCCATGCTTTACAATTTGGTTACTCAAACGTTATAAATAGATTTGAGGAAAAAGCCCCAAATTATATATGAACCCTAATTTTGTTGCATACACAACAACTTCAATTAAAAGAAAAGTTTACAAGAAAGTACAGAATCGAACAAGCATATCCAGTTTGACACAAAAACTCGCCAATCCATAAGAATCCCTCTTTAAATTGAGTAAAGATAATGATGAGTACAAAATAGTTCATAACCTAAAAATTGGGGGAAGAAAACCCCTTACTCCGCTTATGGAATCAACCAACATCCACAATATCAGCATCAGCAATTGCACTTGTTCCTTTCTCCACAGAATTCGTTCACTGATTTCCATCTTTTTTCTTTCAATTTTTCACTTATATCCAGAGAAGAGAAAGATGAGACCTTAAAAGTTCCCCGGAGAAAAGAACGAGGTCTCTCCTCTTTTTTTGTTGTGTTCCACTTCACTAAAACACCCCCTTTTACATGTTGTACATGTGTCTAGCATTCACAAAAAAGTTATTAAAGTACCTAGAGTTTCAGTTTAAGGCAGACTTTTCTATTTAAGCATTAACATTTATTTTTGAGGCAACCTAAAAGTGTCAAGGGCGCTTAAGTATTAGAGTTTTGTTGTAAATCTAGAAAATAAAGAAGGAAAGACACAAAGTAGAGACGAAGAAGGAGAGAGAATCTTATTAGATGTGTATTACTTTACAAAGGTTTGAGACTCTATTTGTAGAGTTTACATGATTGATGCCCAAGTAATAGGGTCCAACTAAAGTGGGCATCTACCTAATAAACTTCCGTTTATAACACTCCCCCTAGATGACCATTGTATCTAAGTAATTGCCTCATTAAAACCTTGTCAGGAAACTCCAAAGGGACAAAACCTGATCGAAGCAAAAAGAGTACAATTATGAAAAAACTTAGAACAGATTTGGACATGCATATGTTGCCTCATTAAAACCTTGACAAGGAAACTCAGTGGGACAAAACCTTGACGAAGGAAAAAGAGTACAACGTGATAGTCTAGTAAAATACCTTTTACTATGGTGCTCCCCCTGATGAGTACTTCAGTTAAATATTGGCTTGCAAATCTTTGAGTCGACACTTCTCAATTTCGATAAACGAATTTATTGAATGCTGGAGATAGAAGTTCTTTCGTGAGAAATTTCTCAGTTGATGAAGTCTTCTTTTGTGTTAGTCTTCTAATGGTAGTGTTCTCGAGTCTTCACGCTTTTTAAGTACATTGAGGACTTGCTTCTTGGATTGCTAGATTCTCGAAGATGATTTGCGGAAGTAGTTGATGTAATTTTTCCAACAAAGGGCCAATATTTAGTTATAGTTGCATAGGTGAACAAAAGTTGTGATCATACCATATATGGATTAGAATAATATCCAAATTCATAGGAGATTGTTATGTTGATGTGGTGATGGTGGGAATCCACCAAATAACTGAAATTGATACAACTCCCCCTTGGATGACCACCATGTTGAATTAATTTGCCTCACTAAAACCTTGCCACTAAAACCCAATGGGAAAAATTTTGGACGAAGGAAAAAGAGCACAAATATCAACATTTAGAAAAAAAATTAAACGTCAACGAGATGTTGCCTCATTAAAACCTTGTCAGGAAAACCACATGGGACAAAACCTGAAACGAAGGAAAAAGAGTACAACTTTTGACGATTTATGGATGCTAACTCAACTATATGAGTATTGCAGAAAACGAGCATCAAAATCATAACTCTAGTCAACCTCAAAGACGAGTTTAAGCTAGCATAATTCTAACTGCAGATTTAAGAAAAAAAAATAATAGAATTTATGATGCCGAAGCGTGGATTTCAGTGTTTTTAAGGACTTCTCAAGAGACCTATAATGTTGAAATCATCAACTAATTAATCCGGATTTTTGGTTGTGTACCAAATTTCTAAAAAAACATAAAGGATTGATAAACCTGATATAGTCGATTCAGGTGGCTGCATGGATATAGATTGAATCCTTCAAGGATTACAAATCCTAGTATATTCTCTGACCAAATACGAGTCCCTAAAGGACTACCATGCCAATTGTATCATATAAGGAGAACAATCATTGAAGCAATCCTACGATTTAAGCAAAAATTAAATCCTCAAATCGTTTTTAGTATGATTAATTTCTCTTAATAACGCATCACGACTACACCGACCTGTAATTTTAAGAATTCGGGCTTGCACATTTAAGGTGTTAAGTGTTGGATCCATAAATTGCGTTATTCTGGAGATCTCAATCCAACATAATTTTGATTTTGTGCACACCAATCACTAATGTCGATATTTCTATGGAGAGGGGTTAACAACCACCATTATTTACTATTTTAGTAGCTACTATAAATGAATATTCGACAATAATTGGCTTATCACAATCTCACACAACATCCAGTGTATGCATACTTTGAAAATTTCAAAATTTATTGGTACCAGCGCCCACGGGCGTCATAATCTCCTACTATTCAAATAAAGAGATATGAATTTTTAGAATGTGAATCATATTATGATAGACTCAGTAGCCGATATAAAAATGCTACATGCTTGCTAGATGTGATTGAGTTTTCCTTTTCGAACGGCATAAGCTTAAATAAAAGCTAGATGAAATATTTTCACGCCTAGTAAATGACAGCCTTTTTTGATTTGATCAAGATGGGAGAAACGGATATAACTTTGAAGTTAATTAATACCAACGTTTGGTAATGTATATTCCCCCCCTGATTATGGCGGAAATATTTTCATCTCATATAAGAAAACAAGTTTCGTAGAGTATTATCCGATTAATTCGAGGACATACACTCATAATAATTTCTGGATTATAAACAATAGATTCTGATTTAAAGAGTCATAAAAGAAATTGTCCTAAACATAAAATAAATTGTAGTCTTTTTGACATACAAAATTAATCATCAACCAAGGGTTTTATTGTTTACAACCAAAAACATATAAAATATGTATATAAATTTCCATATAATTGCGTGAACTCTAAGGCGAACGATCCAACAAGATAAAGATTTGGATTGAGATTATGGACACTTTATTTTCCAAAAGAAACTAAATTTTAAGATTAATTTAGTCACTACAAGGACTAATGATATATCTTACAAACCAGGTGCACCCTTTGATTTTTTGTGTCTTTCGGTGTTTCAACTACAAGTGGAACAATCCGAATTTTGGAGATTATTATTTCGAGGAAACAATGATTGCTCAACATCCCTAAGGAGCAATTCCTCGTCTTATTGGTACTTGTAATAATAACGATTTTTATCCCTTTAAGATCGATAGGGAAAACCAAGCTTAATTGGCTTACTGATTTCTTTGAGAAAATATAGAAATTATTATCGCTATGATTTTTAGATAAAATCCACTTTGTGGTTGGTGAATGGTTTATTATTTGATAAAACCGTATTTTATGGTGCAATTTTCGAAATCACACCATATTGGCAAAATTTAGAAAATATGTCAATCTATTTTCTATCATCTTAAAGAAGCGATGGAGAAAATCAGCATCAATTAGTTTAGTTTCTAGAATTTACCAAAATCGTATCGACAAAAGAAGAAGAAAAAAATTGTCGCTTTAGTCATCGCAGTGGGAAAATCCACTTTCTGATTGACGGATAGAACCCATACATAAAAAAATAATCACATGATCTTCTTCTCATTGATGAAGATACCAAATTTAATTGGTCGTAGGTTTTTCAACCATGCACGTGATTAATTATCGTAAAGATAATTAAATTGCGATAACGCCGGATTTTGATGATTACAGTTTCATTAAAATAATAGAAATTGTAAACAATCCTTTGACGGATTTGTTTTTCTTTCTCTATGAAGAATAAAAAATATTAGAGAAAAAAGAAAACACCAATTTTTGGTGACTACCGTTTCATTAGGAGAATGGAAACGGTAAACCATCTTTCAATAAGTTCTTTTTTCTTTTTCTCTATAGGAATAAATTAGAGAAGAAGGGAAGATTGAACTTATTTGGTAAGATGATTACCCACGTCCCATAAACTAGGGATAGACCTTGATGCGTGAAAAGAAAAGGCATCAGCTCCCATTAACGGTGGTCATTAAATAAAGAAAGAAAAATAATGCTTAATTAATTAACATAACACCATTAAAAATAAAAATAAAATGGAAAAGAAAAAGAAGAACCAGTTAATTTCTTATGTAATAATGGGCAGTTCCTTGCCGCGATTTGTTTCTCATTCTCGTACCACTGTTGTAGATGAGTGGAAATCCACATAAGTACAAAATACAACTATACAAGTTAGCAAACGATAAGAATAAAACAAAACCAATATAATAAGGTTAAGAAGTAATTCTCCATATCCTGTTCCGGTTTGTATGGTCTAAGGTTTGGCCCGTCCGATCCCACCATAAAAGGGGAAGAAATAATACTTTTGCTTAGTCGGTAAAGCAACGTGACTGATAACGTGTTGTAAATCTAGAAAATAGAGAAGGAAAGACACAAAGTACAGACGAAGAAGGAGAGAGAGAATCTTATTAGATGTGTATTACTTTACAAAAGTTTGGGACTCTATTTGTAGAGTTTACATACTTGATGCCCAAGTAATAGGGTCCCACTAAAATGGGCATCTACCTAATAAACTTTCGTTTATAACAAGTTTTAGGCATTCTAGGTGCATAATTTGACTAATGAGTGTCATTAAACCCAAAAAAAAAGGATATTGACTATCACACAGATTGGTTTAAAATCTTCAATTGAGTTGAAGCAACTCTTGCTATAAAGGACATTAGCTAAGGGAATCATTTGCGCACAGTCCCGCTGGGATTTAAGGGGCGTAAGGAGCACGACTGTAACCGAATTATTGTGACGGTTTAATTTCGAAGTTCTGATAGTAGGCTAGTGTCTGTAGCGGTTTAATACAGTTTGGTGTTCAAGTCTGGACTAGGTCCCAGGGTTTTTCTGCATTTGCGGTTTCCTCGATAACAAAATTTCTAGTATCTGTGTTATTTCTTTTTTTGCATTATATTGTTTATCTTTATAATTGAAACATCACAGGTTGTACGTAAATCAATCAAAGTATATACATCCATCCTTGTTTATTGGATACGACTTGATTGATTCTTGGATATTGATTTTTGAGATCGTCCAAGTACTCTCACACATAATCAGGTTCACGGATTTAGTTCTGTAAACTTTCTGATTGTGAGAGAAAGAGATATAAGCTCTTCTTATAATTCCTTGATTGAGATTCATTAAGTTGAACTCTCGGAATTTTATTCGACTTTAGTCCATACAGGTTTCCTAAAAAAAAATTGGTGGTGTATTTTGGTACCCCCCACGTTTTCAAGTGGGATATACTAGATATTTTGGACAATCTATTGTTAGAGCATTGCTTGGTTGAACCCACAAGTTTTGCTATCTCAAGCTTGTTGTCAATGTTAGGTGATATAAACTATACATTGATTTATAGTCTACTAAGTCAAGTTTCAGTTATATTAGAATTGTAGTTGAGTATCATAGATCACTCTTGAAGACTGAAGATCGACAAATAAATTTGGAGAACTTCTGTATCAGGTATCTGAAGACTAAACCATTCTAGTTTGCTCACTATACCATCATTCTATCTATTGAGACTATGTCGTATGACTTATAGTATAATTACAACGAAGAAGTTTTGAGTCAAACTTGTCTTGTGAAAATTCTCGAAATATGATTTAGCGATTGAATGTTCAAAGGTACTTAACAATATTAGTTCTATGAATTAATTTGTGGACAAACTGAAAATTTTCCATGCAAATGATTATATGACTTAGGAATGTTTCAAACATCATAAGGGAGAAATATGAACTTACAAATACTTCTAGTCAGGGTAGGTTGGAGAACCAGTTCGCAAACCATAAATATCTGAGATACAGAATTACAGGAAGGTTGGTGAACCAGTTCGCAAACCGCAAGTTCAATTGGAAACACTCCACGAACCCCGTTGGTGAATTGTGGTGAACTGAGTTTTATTAGTTGTATAAATAGGATGGCAGTTGGCGAACCCGGTTCACGAACCGTAGTCAACTGAGTTCGGTAGTCTAGTAGGGTTGGCGAACCCGGTTCACGAACCATAGCACCTTGACTCGTGAACAAGCCCTACGGTTGGCAAAGCGTTGTACCAGCTGTTCTGACAATGTTTAACAGATGCTTAAAGATTTATCATTTTAATATGTTTAGCATTGCTAGAACTCTATTAAACACTTATGTGTGTGTATCATGACTAATTTCTTAGGTGTTTAAATGAACATCAAATAGCTTTCAATTGTTTGGATAACTTTCCAAACCGAACAGTCATTATACACGGTTCCGTAACCAAACCTATGTGTATAGTCTTATATTGTATTCTGAAGACCTAAAGTGTTTGCTTGATTCTCAAGTTATCTTAGTTTGCATTCTAAGCCAACCCAAGTCTTTGAAAACTATAAATAAAACATTTATGTCAACTAGGAAAATCAATCCTTGACACTTTGTGTCCTAGTTGATTCTAGAATCGCCCTCTATTGACCTAGGTTTCCTCTGCGAAACGTTATTAGGTTCACGACTAAAAAGCTTCTCTTTGGGGATTCGTGAAGCCAGGTCCGAATATCTTTACCTTGATAGTTCGTGAATCCTGATCTTTCTTTTTTATTATCGAGGTTTTCGTAATATCTTTCAGGAAAGATAAATAGTAATCACAAAGTTCTCTTTCATCTCATACTTTGTGATTCCTCAAGATAGATATCTAAAGAGTGATCTTAGTTAATCTTTCGAAGATTTTTCTTGAGAGGTGGTTAAGAATCCAAGCTGCTCTTCGGGATTCGTAAGTTCCGTATTTGTGAGGTTTGCTAGATTTGTCTATTACAAACATATTTCGACACCTTGATCTTTGATCTAAACGGAAATAAAATATACTTATCTGTTAGAGGAAGATTGGTATCAAAAGTCTTCACTTTGGCTGAAGCAACTCTTAGGATGCAAAGGACGTCATATAAGGGAATCAAGTGCATAGAACCTTGCAAGGTTCAATAGACGTACGAATAGCGGCTGTAACTGAATCGCTTAGAGGGTGGGTTCGGTCTCAAATACATTCCAGTCCGAATTCTGATATTAGGCTAGTGTCTGTAGCGGATTAATACAGTGTGGTGTTCAATCTGGAATGAGGTCTCAGGGTTTTTTCTGCTATTGCAGTTTCCTCGTTAACAAAATTTATGGTGTCTTGTGTTTTTCCTTTTCTGCATTATATTGTTTATCTTTATAATTGGATTTACACGGGTGAGTACATATTCAATCTAAGTAGGTACGTCCGCTAAATTATAATCGATTAAGAGACTAGTTTCTTGTAAAATTCGTATTTCGAAAGACATGTAACAAGTTTAATCACTTGGCAGAATTCCGATTGAATCATTTGGATACGATTAGATTGACCTTGGATATTGATTTTTGAGATTGTCCAATACTCTGCTTAACAATCAGGTTCACGGACCTTGTGTCTATATACATACTGATTGAGTAGAGGTTGAGATATTAACTCTATATACATATCGTCATGGATCATTCCGTTGGTCTACTTGTTGTTGTATTAAATTTTGTCTATACAGGTTGTCGAACGAAAAAGTTGGATGCATTTGGTATCCCCTGTGTTTTCAGCTATAACTAAATGAGGATAACCAAGAATATTGTGGCTATCCAAAACTATTAAAATAGTGTAAATCTTAAGATATATTGATTGATATTCTTTCCAAATTATTACTCTTTTAAAAATATAATTTTAGGTTTGGTGATTATCTGTATAAAGAACCTGAGCAAAGGCCTAATCTCATTGTTTGCCCGTTTTTTTTTTTTGTTTTTTTTTTTTTTGGATACCGTTGTGTGTCAATGTTTTCTTCTTTTTTGTTGTCTGATTTTTTTTATATAAATTATTAAAAATCATGTTTTTTTTGCATGCATCATTGAAAATGTAATCAGTTGACACTAGTGGTTGCGGCAATTGATAACAGGATTGTGAACTACGAATTACATAATTTATTTTGTTGTTGCGTTTCCACTATAAATGAATGAGACGATGGGACACATGGAGCCGGATATAATTAGATATATTTATGTGTAATACAAATGTGAAACTTTCTATGGGATTCCTAAAAGAATATCGCATACAAATAGATCCGTTAGCAAGATAGAATATGGTGAACTTTGGTAAAACTCTTCCATCTCTTGTCTTGGTGTCTGTTTCAATTGTATGACTGGTGATTTTGCAGCTACTTACGTATCTGTTGCAGTTTCTTTCGTCCCTATGCCTGAGTATTTGGTTCTATATCTATCCGTTTAGACATTTTTGGCCAGCGTGGGATAATTTTAAGGCCATGCAACACATACAAACATGAAACTTAATTGAGTTAAAATCCTGACATGCATAAGGGGTCAATTACATTGTTTGACCTTTTGATGTGTTAGAACGTGATACCTACTTCATTTTGTTTATGTGTGTGCTGTCAGTTGTAAAAAATAGTGGGAGATTTGTTGTTGTTGTTGTTGCTGAAATACATGTGGTTTCTTTTTCTAGATAAATGGTGAAGTGTAACAAAAAAAATATTAAAGGAATTGAAATTCGAGTTTTAGTTGATTTTATTGCTTTGGTTTTTGGTTTCTCATTGAATGAAGTGAAAGTAATATGGTATTACTTCTATGAACGAAATAGAATATTTGAAAGACTTCGCTTTTTTGGTATCTCAAATCTCTCTCCCTATATAATAAAAAATATTAAACTCCAAACATCTTAAGGTGTGAACCTGTTTTGATGACACCAAAAGCTCAGTTAAAAAATCATAGCATGTTCAGCGTCTCCTTTTGATCATTGTGGTGATATTTTTTTGTTTATATAATTGGGTGAAATTAGATAGATGAAAATTAAGACCAAAAAAAAATTCATATATATTTTTCACATTAAATATTCCATAGTCAGGTTGTTGTTAGCCCTTACATTATAAGTTACAAGTTACCATAACTAATTAAGAAGATTCCCCATGGTATTTTAAGTTCATTAAGTTTATATGGGTTAAACAATATTTTGGTGCTTTATTTGATTAAGTTTATGTTTTGTTGTTATTTTTCATCCTTGACTATCTCTGTTCTTTATTAGTTTTGTAGTTGCAATATGGATTATTAGTTTTGCAACATGGGGTAATTTGTTTTATTGACTCAAAGTTCCTTGATGCATTGCGGGTATTCTTCCTTGTGTAATGTGAGTCTTCTTTCTAGAAATATGTATGAAAATGGCTCCTTAAATTTGAGAATGATGTCCTCTCCAAGGACAAGTTCTATATTCCTTGGTGTAATTCCATAAATTCTTATCTTGGGATTCAACAAACCGTGCATGAAGGTAGTCGAACTTCCGAGAGTTGAAGGCAATATCACTAAGAGGGTACCAGCTTTACCTGGTTAAGATTATTAGGGGGAAGATAAACTTACTACACCAATGATAAAAATTATACCAAATAGGCACTTTCAAGAAAATCAATTCATTTTTTTTTTTATTTTTCTATGTAGTTGGATTAAGTTAGTATTTTATATATTTGGTTCATTCTATCTTTCTTTATAGCTTTAATTTAAGATACTTAGGTAATTCTATTATATAATCATTTCATATCCTTATCTATTTATCTGGATAACATTAACTTAAGATGCTTAGCTAATTTTATTCATAATCATATCATCACGGCTTTGTGAACCACGCGTATTAGAGTAAGATTTATGGTTTGTGTGTATGTCCTGCACAATGATCCTATTGCCTCACAGTTTGTACATTTGTGTCTTAGATTAGAAATATAACAACTTCTAAAAATATGTAGTTCGTTGATATCTTTATTGTAGCCTAAATCCTGCTTACAGTTGGTCAGTCTCCCTCTTACCCTCTTATCCATGATGGGATGTTACTCATTTTGACATTTTATCAAATTTTGAGCATACGGGGGTGCTTGATTTATTAGCTGAAGCTATATGGAAATCACCAGACTTTCTCAAATAAACTGACAAACCCGATCTCTGCAAAATTATTATTCTCACATCAAAGTTATATAATAAGCTCCATAGCAAGCGTACGTGACTTATATGTCCGCCCCACCCATACGTAAGCTATACTATCTCCCAAACATCACATTATATTTAAATCGACGCTCATCCTCAGACGTTAATTATACTTACATTTGATTATTTTATGGTTTTCTCCTGTTGCGCTTCTCGCCTGAAAAATCAGTTTTTTTTTTCGTTTATAGTCCAGTATTTAGTCTTTGGTCTGCTCGATAATTGTAGACGCTCTTAGGCTGGGATTTTAGACTCGAGAAAAATTGAGTTTCAAAAAAAAAAAATGGTGATATACGCAGGTTGGTTGGCTCATGTTAATTAGTTGGTGAGATTTACTCGTAACTAATGCGTGTAATTTGCTGCAGCAACTGGACTGCATTGTCTAATTGTAATGTGACATAATGATATCAATATATTACCAAGACAAGGATATATAACAATGATAGCTATACAAAACCGGACCATGATTCAAAGAGAAATCACCAGGTAAAATTGAAGCTCAAAAGTAACTATTGCTCGGTCAAGTTTTTTCTGTCGAGGTGTTATCTAGTAAAAGCTTATTTCCTGTAGATATTCTAATCTTTTAGTAGTTTGAAAGTCGCATTTTTTGAGCATTGGATGAACATGCGTGTTGAAATTATTTGACTAATTAGCAATAGTTTAATATTATTGTTGGTTAAGTTTAAGTAGTTTTCTTTTTACAGTATAAGTGTTTATAACTGTCTCCATTGTTTTCAGCTTTCTTATAGTAGTGTTTCACCAAAAATCGTAATTTTGGCCTATATAATAAGTGTGATTTTTCATTTAACCACAAGAAATTGGAGTCTGGAAGAGCACTTGAGTTGGTTGGTTGATTCTTAACACAAGAATATGATTTTTGAAGAAAGATATCAGCGCATTTCCTTGATTACATCTTCTTTGACGGGAAGCACTTCATATGTTTTCCACTATCAGAGTTGACAATCTATTTTATATCAATGTCGGTTTGTTTGTTTTCTTAGTATCTCCAATATCGTATATCAATACAACTCTATAGTGTGTGAATTTACATTTAACTACAAAAAGTTGGAGCCTGGAAGAGCAGTTGAATTGGTCGTTTGATTCTTAACATTAACATAAGTATATGGTTTCAGAAAAATATAAAACAATTGATTTTATTGATTACATCTTCTTTGACCAAAAGCACTTCATATGCTTTGCACTATTAGAGTTGACAATCTATTTTTTGTGTCTCTAATACCAGATATCAATAACAACATAGTAAGTGTGATTTTTCATTTAACTTGGAGCCTAGAAGAGCAGTTGAGTTGACCGCTTGACTCTTAACGCAAATATATGATCTTTGAAGAAAGATTTATCAGTGCATTTTCTTGATTACATCTTCTTAATTTGACGGGAAACACTTCATATGTTTTTCTCTATTTAGAATTGGCAATCTATGTCATTTTTTTTTAATCAATATCATATTTTTTTAGTGTCTCTAATATCAGATATCGATGCAACTATATATCGAGTGTGATTTTTAATTTAACAATGTCATGAACTACTTATTAATTTCAAAGATTGGTATCATTATTTTTCAAAAATATTTTCTTGAAGAGAATTTCTTAATCTCCAACACTTACATGGTGTTAGTCCTCAAGGGAGTTGGGGAGTTGGATTTTTTCCCGTTAGTCGTGGGGGAGTTCGAAGGAGTCTCTCAAAATCCCTTTTAGTCGTGGGAGAGTTCAGAAGAGTTTCCCAAGCTCCCTAGAAAACCCCGTTAGTCGTGGGAGAGTTTGAAAAAAACTCTTGAACTCCCTGTTAGTGGTAAAACCCTAGAATGCTAGGGAGTTGATTGTTTTGGGAGTGATGGAGAGTTGATAGTGTATTTTTGCCTGTACACAAATCTCTCAAAAGAGTAGAGATTTGAGAGGGGTTTTGGTCAGAGAAGAACATAGGATAAAGAAAAGGAAACACTTCAGCTTCAGGTATGCTTTTCATCTTTTTTCTTCTTCTTTGATCGCCATGATTTGATGGGTATTTGTTTTTGATTGTGATTACCGTTATTCATGACTGATAACATAAATTGGCATTCAGGAACCCTTGGTTTTCTTTCTTTTCTTCTCCTCTCGGTCTTAAACCCTAAAAAATCACCAAATTTTGTTCAAGAAGGATTTTCAGGAAATCAGTTTGTGATCATCTCCAAAATCAATGGCGGTAAGCCTCTCTCTGTCTATATTGTTGATATTGTGTTGAATACGTATAAATTTAGGGGTTAGGGGTACCTGTTACAGTTACTGTATAGTTTTATGCAGATTAGTCTTTACCAAATTTCTAGTGTTTTTTAGAGGAAAAAAAATGATGTTGTGATGTTGTGATTCTTATTATGTTACTTATGTTGAGATTTTTCAGAGCGTACCTGTGAATTCAAAACCTTTCTTAAACAATCTTACTGGGAAGACGGTCATGGTCAAGCTCAAATGGGGAATGGAGTACAAGGGCATTTTTTTCTTATGTTTGTGTAGTTGGAAGCTTTTTAACAATGATAATTTGTATATATGTTCGAGGCAATAGTAATTAATACTTAGTTTCAGTAGATTCATACATGAACTTACACATATCACTTTTGATGATCTGTTAATTTTTTGGCATTCGATGTTTTTCTTTTTTCTTTTTTTAGATGTTTGTCAGCCATACTAACTATTGTCCATCTTCATAACTTAATTGCAGCTTGCCAATACTGAAGAATACATTGATGGACAGTTTAATGGAAATTTTGGGGAGATTCTCATAAGGTAAAAGTCTACGCCATTGGAAGCAAAATTAGTTCTGTGTAAATACTTGTGTGTGTATAAGTTAGATATTCTCTCTGTACGTGTAAGTTAATTGGCAACAACAACATTGAACTATTTGGCATATGAGGGGGTTACTTAAACACCGTGGTAATAATTGCTTGATAACCATAAACCAACTAGCTTAAGTAGTAGGCGAGGTTCCTAAGTGTGTGTCCTACGCCTATACAATGATCTCTTCAGTATCTTGACTCTCGAGTTTTGTTTGATAATTTTGTCACTGTCACAATGCCGCTAGCCAGACTGGTGGGCACTAAACGTCTTTCTTTTTACACATTTTAATTGAGATTTATGAATAATTTTGAGTTTTGTCATACTGATTCAGTGGACCTGTTTGATGCTTTTGGCTTGATCTTTAAGTCATTTTATTGTTTGAATGCCAATTTGCAGGTGCAATAATGTTTTGTATCTCAACCTCCATTTCCGTATCAAGCGCAAGCGGAGATAGTGACAGCTTGTGCAGGCTTACACAACTTCTTAGGAAAAGAATGCCGTTTAGATGAGTTTCCAATCGAGGAAGATGAAGATAGCCATCCATCCTCATCAACGCTTGAAAATGACGACGAAGTTTTGACACAAACTCAAGAACAACAACGTCAAGAAGCTAATGCATGGAGAAAGAGTATAGCGGATGATATGTAGGATAATAATCGTGAACAAAAGGGAGTTAGAATTTGTATTGAGACCGTTAAAATGGAAGGAAAAAAAAATTATCTCGTTGCACAACAATAACATACTATTGATACAGAGATAGGATCATTTTTATTTATTTTTTTCTTTTGATTAAAGATCATTTTTATATGCAAATCAGGATTTATTGTTTCTTTTACTTAAAGAGAATGAGTTAGGAATGAACTCTCTCAAACTTCCTCTAATAAACTTTCTCAAACTCCCTACATTCCCCCAAACTCCCTTAACTCAAAAACACCAAACTCTCTGAAACTCCCTACACTCTCTGAAACTCTCTCAAAATCCCCAAGATTCAAAATACACTCAACTCCCCCCAAATCACCCGAGGACTAACCCCTGTTAAACAAAATACACAATTAATGAATTTGGTTTCAGCTGTAATGATAATTGGTATTTTTAGTATGGGAAAAAAACGGTTTAGTCTAAAAACGCATCAAAAAGTATGGATTAGCCCATCCCGAGTTAACTAGGTACAATTTAGTACAAAAGTTATTTAAAATATGGAAAATACACATATAACCTTCCTGATTTAAAATTTAGTCCAAATATTTACAGTTTAGTCCAAAGTGACTCACGATGATGTCAACAATTTTAAATAATATAAAAATAATTAAAAAACAATTTATCTTGTGAACCGTTTGTCCAAAATTCACAAACTTTATATATTCGGAAAGCTCTTTCCGAAATCTAAAAAAAAGAGTACCCATATGACTATATAATTCTCATTTTTAAAAAAAATCTTAGTTTATATTGGTGTACAAACATGTACACATTTACAGAAATCCAAAAAATCCAAAAACAAAAAAAAGGTGCACCAGTTTGCATCACATACAACTGGAATCGTCCACCTACCCACCGCTAACGCTATCCATATTAAGACAAATAAAACTCACGTTTAGCAGGCACGTTGAAAACTAGACATGCATTATCTTTACTATTCGTTGAAAGACAAAGAAAAGCTATAAAGGTGAACTGTTATGTACCATCAGCTTTATCAATGTAAAAAATTGTGTCTTTAGTTCCAAAATTATTTTCGTAACCATTTCAATATCTTCTTTGGTAGATGCCAAAGCCTTTCTAAGGATGTCATTTTCACTTTGTAACTTCGCAGCCTTACAGGGTGATGCGTCATCACCACAGAACTATTTTGGCTTCACAGTACCAAGACAACGAACCCGAATCCATTTTTCAGGTCCCAACACAGTAGAAACTGCATCTTTACGCCCAGATAAAACGACTCCTGATCCAGGTTGGCTTGCCTGCTTCTGGATTTCCACCATTCGAGCCTACAAGTAGATCAGGTTCAAAATTAATACAAGTATGAATTGCAAATGAAATGTTTGTCATGATTCAATTGGAAAAAAAGAATAACAGATCAATCATAACAATATACATATTGCTCAGCTGCCACGGGATCCATCACTGCTTCCGATGGGTCTGATGTTTTGCTTCTCTTTGAACGTGTCACCTCAAATATGTCAAGTCGTTCCGGGAATTTTCCTAGTTTTACTTCCAACTGTAAAGAAAAGATCTTATTATATTGTATAAAAATCCAACATTTATACCACAAAGCACAATAGTGTACAACTTTGTACACACCTATAGAAAATCCAACACCTGTACAGTTAGTGCTTTCCCTAATTTTTGGTTTCTATACATAAAATATAGTCCTACAAGTGTACAACTATTTATACCTAAATAAACAACATTTGGACAACTATGCACAACTAAATAACATAACATGTGTCTACAACTATGTACACATTAGTGCTTTCCCTAATTTCTTAGACTTCAAAATGAATAACATGTGTACAACTATGTACACCTAAATAATCAACACGTGTAAATAAAAATGAAAATGAAACCACCAAACAAGGAGAACTTAATTGGTTGAATCGGAACATCTAGACTGCTAAGTGATAAAAGACAATTCTTCGGTATACAAAAAAACGAATGATGGGGATATGGTATGTGTATTTAAGAACAACAAGCTTTTAGAAATTCTTCAAGTAGTTTTATGCAAACAAAACTAATGATGGGTATAAAGTATGTGTAGTTAAGAATAACAAGCTTTTCGCAAACCTTCATGTAGTTTCTGAATGAGCCAAGTTCTCTGGAACACTCCGTCTCTTAAAATGTTCAAGAGCAACCTCGAGGTGGTAAAACTTTGGCGCCAAACTCAAATTAATGGCTGGGACTTTCTCTCCATTGACAAAAGGATCCTGAAACAAAGAGAACACAATCACAAATTACCAACAATACAACTATAATTGAGCAAAAACTAAGTACATGTAAAACAGAACAAGCATATATAGACAGAGAGAAACACATACAATAGGTGTACAATTATGTACACATTAAGAACCAACATGTGTACAATTATATACACCTTAGTTATTCACATGTGCACTAGTTTGTACACCCTAATTTCATGGGTGCCTATACTCAGTAACAACTAACAAAGACAATATCCATAGCTAGAAGAACAAATTTAACAAGTCCACATAAGTGACCTATATAAAATCTCGTCTGCCGACCGAGGTGCTAAATGAACGGTAATATGATTTAACCGAAATTTGCGACTACATGGAGACACTGTAAAAATAGAAAAAGTCCACAGACACCACAACCGTGGCAACTTTATTGAGAGCTAATTAAATCCACATTTCAAAGATTCTATTTTTTCTAGTTTCATCATCCAAGTCTTCCCTTTTCTTTTGCTTGCGCAACTTATAACGAATCATCAGTAGAAATATGCAGAAAGTCAAGATAGGCTTAAAAAAATCTTAGATGGGAGATTAATAATACGCAAATTAAGTTAACTGTTAGATACATGCGCACAAGGATGAGTCACGTGTAATAGCCTAGCAATCTGGACAAGTGTGTACAGTTGGAGATCATTAATATACGGTCTTTAAATAGTCCAATAAAGGTACACTATATATTAGCATGATTTGTTTATCCAAGTGAAGAAACTCTTGAATTTTTACATGAGAAAGATAGGTCTACAGCTTTTTCAGCAAGAGAAGAACAAAAAGATATAGGTAGATAAATTTTATTTTTGATGTAAATGAAATGTCAACAACTGTCTCTTTATTCTAGAACATCAACATTCGTAATAACAAAATGTGGGGTTTTCATTGGTGTCAACCTCATGCACTTAGTATTTGTGCCCAAACACACTTAAAATGCAAAAACATATGTTGTTCCTTAACTTGCATGGACTAGTCAAACAAGAATGCTACAGTTTTGCTAAAAACTAGGTAATTTACATGAACACCAATTGTATAGATCCAAACAGATACACTAAGATGAAAAATAGGATATATATATATATATATATATATATATATATATATATATATATATACCTCAGTTCTTTTGCCACACATTATATCAGTGGCAGCAACATCCATTGTATTTGCTAGCTCAGCTCCGCTACCATGCCTCTGCCATACTAACGACGATCATAGAGTCTGTATCTTCAGCGATTGGAAACTATATACACATTAAAATCAACAGGTGTACATTAAAATCAAGAAGGAGATCGAGTAATATCTTTCAAACCTAGAAGTTTCAAAAATTCAGCATGTGGTTCAGCTGTATACACATTAAAATCAACAGGTGTACATTTATGTACACGTTAACAATAGCAAGTGTACATTTATGTACACGTTAACAATATCAGGTGTACATTGGTGACTTCCAAAATTCTATTACCTAAAGATCATTTCTTTCAAAAAAAAAAATCCTCAGAAAGTTTTATAATTCATTCCGCTGTCTTAGCAGTTCTAAACTTTCGGTTACGCTGCTATCACTAGCCACCCTCACAATCATCTCAGCGTCCCTATGTAAAAGTTCCTTGGCTCCATCCCACCATGGCCCCCTCATTCTCTAGGGGTGTAGGGTTCCGTCAGTGGGAGATTCTCGCATCAATATCGATTATATTATGGGAGGACTGATCCAGAACCGAGACAAACCTAAAACCATATGCTATCTTAAAAGGGCACATGCCAACAAAATCTCCACCATTTGTAGAATCCTTACAGCAGAATGCGCTGCTTGATTATAGCTAAATGCATATCTAATCTAACAAATGAACCAACATAATTGACACACCAGTTACTCAACCAATTTCTTCTTTATATTATCTAAAATAGGCTAAAATATCCTAAGACTAGAAAGCACTTTGTTTTTTTTTTTTGTTTATAGTACTATTATGTGCACATTAACGATTAACAGGTTTACAACTATGTGCACGACAATGATCAACATGTGTACAACTATGTACACATTAAAACTCAACATGTGTAGAATTATGTACACATTAAGAATAAACATGTGTACAATTATGTACACATTAAGAATAAACATGTGTACAATTATGTACACATTAAGAATCGACATTAGTAATTACATACTTCTGCATAAGATTATTATTATTAAGAAGATATGGCCATTGTTAAAGATATGAGCATTGATGAAGACAAGTTTGAAGCACTGTTGCTGCATGCATTAGTAATTACATACTCCTCCATGAGATTATTAAGAATATATGAGCACCGAAGACATCTCAACTAACACTATTTAATAATTTGATTCATTTATTCAATCAAATGCAAAATAAGGGTGGTACCTCTGGTTACGAACCGCTCCTATTCCTTGTGATCTACTTGACTGCCTCTATCATCTCTCCGAGACGGTGGGGGTGGAGGAGTCTGTGCACAAGGTTGTTGTCTATACCAATTGCACCACGAATAAGAACCAATAAAAAAAAATTGGCAGTGAGAATTTTAAACTATTTCAAGTAGTGTTGAAGAAAATTTAAAACTCAGCCACTCGGCAGACCCATCAACACCATTGTCATTCCTGTCGGCGTTGGTCTTCTACTATATATCATAACCTGTGCCACATATCAAACCCACTCCATGAGAAAAATACAAAACTGACAGAAGCAAAATAACCCAAACTCTACCCAAAATGAGAGTAAATTGACAAATGAGCATAGATTGGAGAGAGAAAAGCCATTCACAAAATGAATAAACCACCAAATGATTTTTCTTGAAAATAAGATGACACTGCAAAGGAAAACTAATAAGAACAAGAACCAACTTAAAGACTGTGATCACTGAAAACTTAAAGAATACTTTTTCTACCAAAAAATTAAAAGGTTAGGAGCCTAGAAGACCAATATGCATTTAAGAACAATTAATTTCCTACTTAAACCAATGTACATTTACAAGTACAACATTTCATGGTTTTACATAGTTACTAGCTACATCCATTTAAATTTTATTAGAGGCATTAACCACTAACCCATGTCTACATAAACTAATATATATATACATTTAACGACATCATATGATGAATATATCTAAATCTATAGAAGTATGTCATTAGTCCATATGGCAGTTAAAATATGCCCCACCTCCCGTTTTCATTTTCGGCTACGATGTTAACAACATATGTGTAAAACATTACACAAAAAACACAATTAACAGTGAACATTGTCATGTGATAGACGCATTTATGTATCTATTTTCATCTCTTTTGTGTATTTTGTTAGTACTCGTTTTCGTCCTAATTATGGTGTTTTGTGTGTTTGTAGGTATTTTTTTTTGGAAATAAATAATTCTGGAAAAATCGGCTCGAAAAATTATGCGGAGCATCCCCGGAGGACATTTGTTATTCGAACTCTCTGCTTTGGATAAGGGACACCCACTTGATAAGGGATGACCACTTGCTATTCGCACCCCTGAACTGGATAGGGGGAGGTCATCTTCTTTGTTTGAATTTGGTTTTGGCGGGAATACTTAATGCAGACGCTGTTGATTTTGGGTCGGATTGTTGGAGGGATTTCAGCGAGATTCAATCGCTAGAAACAGTTGGGCTGGGCCTGAATACACTAGACAGGGTATATGCAAGCGATTTGATCGAGTAACTTGGGCCAGAAATCCGAGTTTGGAAGTAAACATGGGACCGAGATATTTTAGAAGATTATTTTAATTACGGAAGCTGTGTGAAGATTGGGAGAAGATATTTGGGAAGATATTCTCTCATGATATTATACGAACAATTTAAGACAATCCAGAGACGCGTAGAAGAGTTAAACAGGGAAGAAAATCCCATATCCTGCATGAAATACAAAGAAAATATTCCCGACGTTAATGGAGATTTCCGGGAGTTATCGTGAAGATTTGAAGGCATTAAAAAGTATAAATAGGCTCTTTGGGTCTACTAGAGAGGGTGTCGAGAGTCTGGGGGGCTGAGGAGAGCCAGGGAAGAAGAAATTCGGGTTTTCCCAAACTCGGTTTCTGCTGCTACTGCTGATGATGAACATGAAGAACACGAAGAACGGACCTGCAACAGCAGTCGTTTTTCTACAGTAGTAACGACTAACACCTGTGGGTCGTAATCAGACAGTCTTATTTTTCACAGTGTTTGCGACAGAGCTTCAGCAGTCTTATTTTATCACTGAGGGTCGTAGTTCTCTGGTTTTATTGTACTTCTCATATTCTCATCATTTGTAAACCATTTTTGAGCCATAATAAATTATTTTGAGAGCATTTTTACTATGATGAGTTAAACCCCAACACTGGGACGACGGAGGAGGCCGAGCTTCATACATGGGTAATTTTATTAATTCTTTTTAAGACTTTTGCATTAAAAATTAATTGAAATATGATTTGATTAAATTGGGTGTTATTTGATTAGATGGGTCATGCTTAGCTTAGGTGATTTGATGTTCCATGCTTAACATTTACAATCAATGTTTTGAGAATCTACTTTGGCAAAATAAGAGTCCATATATGTTTTGAGCGATTATTGTTGAGAATAAATCATTGAGCCCTATGTTATGAAGATTGGCCGAATCATTAGTCCCAGTACCTCTCTACCAATTTGTCAATATTTTTGTATATAATTTTTATAAATCTAAAAACCCTTCACCTTCATGGTGTGCTTGGGAACGACACACAAAAGACTTGCAAGTATACAAGGCCAAGTTTTAGTATAGAGAGTAAGCAAGGGATCAGTCCACAGGGAGTGGGAGCATACGAGAAATTTTCCTAAGCTAGCAATGGAGACAAGGCACTATGGCAGTGAGCAAGGCAAAGTAATATGGCAATTGCAAAGAACCAAAACAGTTAACAAAGCAAAGATGACAAAACAGCATGGAACCAAGGCTATGACCCAAGGGCAGGGGTGAGTTTGCGCACTGATTTCAATGCACAACAGGCTTCAAAATACAAGAAATAAACAACAAGATAGCTAAGAAATTTAGCTGAGCAGGGAGCAAAATAAGACTGAAATTGTAAGTGACTGAAATAAGGTATTGTGGTCTAAGCTAAGGCTTAGAGTCCACCTTTGTGTCCTAGCCAAGCAATGTGATCCTAGGTTGAGTTGAAAATCCTATGCATACATATAGAATGGGAGGAAAACTAATTTGCTCACTAGTTTGCCCCTAGCATTGACTGTCTTTTGACAGAACAATCAATCACAGGCACTATGAGCATCAATCTCTTCCCATTGCTCAATCAAAACAGACATCAGGATAACTATCCTAGCAATTCACCATTTGACAATGCACTAGGCTTCATCTGAGCCTCAGCCTAATGCAGTTTAGCTCATGCTAAACATGTAACTAGCAATAACATTCATTGAGTATGATAATTCAAGCAACATTCAACATTCGAGATAATTGAAAACAACATGCACACATTCACTGTTAACTGCATAAGAAGAACTGAAATTGGAATTGCATCAAAATAAATTTGTTTCAATTCTCTACTGGCTAGTCCAGAGATGCCCAATTTTACAACCCCTAACACCCTTTTATAGTTACAGCCCAAAAAAAAAAAAACTAAAATCCCCAAATCAGTGAAATTAGGGTTTTACAAAAAATCCTTACCTAATCTCTGAAAACGATTGATAGCTCTCACCCATGCTTCCTTGTCGTCTGCTGATACTACCCATGCCTTCGATTTATTCTCTAACCTCACCTATTTCATCAACTCCTAACCTAGGGTTCCTGTGAGATGAAACGATTAGGAGGTGATGTAATAAGTGGCTAGAAAAGTAGGTCTAAGTGATGATGGCTCGAGTGGTGATGGTTGAATGATTTGGGGGGAGAAGATGGTGGAGTGATTTGGGGGAGAAGATGGTGGTGATGGAGACAGCGTCGCTGTTTCAGAAGAGGGGAAGAAGGAGATGGCTCGATGGGTTTTGGCAGAAGGGTGCGTTTGGTGCGGGTAATAGGGTTAGGTTGCTTAGGTGTTAAACGGGATCATCAAATTTGATATTTTGTGAAGGGAATCCGTGGGATGATAACTTCTGAAACGGATCTAACGGCGAGATGGAGACATATTATGAGCGACCGTTGGATGCAAAAATACAACGAAACTAACGGCTCAAGATGGAGTTAGGTGCTGTAGTGTTGGTAAGGTGCATCGAAATCTGATGCATGATGACGCAGCGACCGTTGGATGATGGAATGGATCCAATCTTACGGTTAAGAAGGAAAACGGGTTTGGGTATTGAATTTTGGGTTTAGGATATGGATTTGGGCTTAGGAATTGGATTTGGGCTTAGGTAATCTTGAGCCCACTTCTTCTTTAAGAACAATTTCTTCCTTTTTAAGCCCATTTTTATCCTTGAGTCTTCCATAACACATTCTTCACTTCTTTTCCGCTAGAGATTCCACCGGCTTTCTCCCGTGTCTTTGCTCTTTTGGCTCCGCAACTCATCTAGTCTTTATTTGGTACCTAAAAATACAAAATTAATTAATAAAAATATTTATTCTTGAAAACAATGAAAATACAGAATATGGGATAAAATGTAGAATTAATGCACAAAAGATGAGTTAAATGTCAAGAAAAATATATAGAAATATGCACTTTTTAGCACTCATCACTTCACAAGTCTTAGAGTTCGAACCTTCATTACTACAACCCATCAAAAATCTTAACCATTTTGGCGCCGCTGCCGGGGATTTGTGCTTAGGTAGAATTTTTAGGTTTTTATTATTTATTTATTTTTACTATTATTTGTTCCTTTTTACGTTTCTTTTTGTGTCTTTGATTTACAGGTTCGAAGTGGAATACTAAGGACTTGGGAACAAAAATCTTAAAGCTAAAAGCTGAAAGAGAAGAAAAAAAAAGACATATATATTTTATTTTATTTTTAGGATTTGTAAATAGGCTTTATTTTTCATAATTTTTGAAATTTTTGGACTTTTTATTTGGACTTTATTCTGGACAATTGGACTTTATTCTTCTTTTTTTTAACCCTACGGAAGAGTATTATTATTAAAAAAATAAATAAATTATATAAACTGTGTGCAGGGAAGGACGACGATTACTATATCGTCTCGGCCCCTCGGGTTCGTACATGACATAGGAGTCGTGGCCCGAGTCGACTTCAACGGTTCATCCCCCGTCTGGTACGGGAGGTAAGTCCATCGAAACACTCGCGAATCTCCTGTCAGCGGGTTTACTGTATTCCTTAAGGTGATTCATTGATTGAGGACGAATTTGGACTGTTTTTAAATTCCTAGTAAAGGGCAAGGCCTGGCCAATACAAGATAAGGGTTCGGATTTCATCACCGCTCCCTTCTTGCTCGCCTTAGGAAAACGAAACCTAACGCGAACCCAAGCTTTAAAATTTGGAATAGAACGAGACCGATAGGGTAACGAGCTTAATAGGAAACTCGTTCGAAAAATATTGGTTGCTCTTTAAGCACACTTCAAATTTCATGATGGTTTCTGTGAGTTGAATGCGTGACTGCGCGGCCTTCTAATGCGGTGAGGCCTTGGGTATCAAAGCTCTACTAAGCTTCCCTCGCCTCGATTCAACTTACATTAGCTCGGATTGATTCCAGAGGGGTTTGCTCAAATTGCAACGAATTCCCTTTCGAAAGATAGAAGCTGGTCTAGAAACAATCTAAGTGGAGCCATCATGCTTTTTGTTTGCTAGATTTTATAGGTTTGATTTGGTCGAGTCAGCATTGTTTGTGATTGTGTAGAATTCCCTTGCAATTAAGAATGTCGAACTGGTATGATAGAAGCCAATACAATGAGTATCGACCTGAATTTGAATATGGACATCATCCTTTTTATGACCATGTTGGGAATAGTGGTTGGGAACGCCATCCTTTGGAAGGATATGGGTCATACCCTGGTGAGCCCAATTACTATCCATACATGCATCAGTCTTACGAGCAAGAAGATTATAGTACGAGTTCTTCGTTTCTATAGGATACAATCAAACTATTGAAAAGTAGTCCTTTTTATGATCCCTCTGTTCCTATTCCTCCTTTAGAAGAGTCCCTCAGGAAGTTAGCTGAGTCGACGCGTAAGTTAGCTGAGATGAATAGTATAATTATAGACGAAAGAACTACAATAATGAGTGAACCTTCTTTAGAAGACCACCTCAAGCGGATAGCTGAGACGAACGAAATAATTGCTCGAGATTACTTGAATTGCCAATATAGTGTATCCAATAATACCCTTGAGAATGAAGATAGTTATTCAAATAATCAATATGACGAGGTTAGAATTGGTAACACTACTTGTTTTGATGAGGTTCGACCTTTTTCATGTTATTATAATGAGGACTGTGATGAGGATAGTATTGATGAAGAATCTGAAATATGTAGGCATAGTGATCAGGAGTCTAGTAATCCAATTGAGCTGTATAGTGATTATATTATTTCTAATTCAAAACCAAATCCAAATAATTTTTATGATTATTCACCTATTCAAAAGGACGAGGATTTGATTAGGAATACCACCGTTTTAGACGATGTAGATTTTCCTTTTGATTACGAAGCCGATAGTGGTTTAGAGGAACGGGTTCATTTCGAAAATACTGTTTTAGAGTCTAGCGACTTAGAAACAATGGTCTTGGAAGAAGAAGATAGACCCGTAGAGATGAGTAAAGATGCACTACCTGATAATAACTTAGAAGAATCTCTTGAATATTTTAAGGACTCTGAAGATACGGAAATTCAAGAAATAATTAGAGGTCTATCTAGAGACACTGAAAAATCTAAGTTTGGGGGTGATTATCACTTCCCTAGTGCCTTACCTTTAACTCTCAGAAATTCCCCACACTTAGGACTTGATATCTGTGCCTCGACCATTTTACAAGATTACCTTCATACTCGTTTTCCCGAGCCTAATGATGTCCATGAAGGAGTTCAGTTATTAAAAACCCATCCTATGGTTGATGTGGTTTTCCCATGCTATGATACCCAGATTGATTTTGTTTTCCCACCAAATAGTTTTCTTCCAAATGTGGGAACATATAGATTTCAAATGTGTCGAATATTAAGTTGTGAGACTAAACCTAAATGCCTTAGGAAATTAGAATCGACACATTTGCTTAAGAATGACCACTACTCTCATTGTGGTCAATTATGTAAGTCAAACCTGATTGACTTAGAGGATCCTCAGTTATTTAGGTTATTATTATTTTGTGATTCTAAGTTCTTATTTGAGTTTTTCCAGACTCTAGGACCTAATAATTTGGATCCAACCTATGAGGAAATGCATCCAAGGAAAATATTTTATTTAGACCCTTTCATAGAACCTGAACCTGAACCACAATTAGATATAAATATCTTAATCAGGAAACTAGAAAAGGGCATGTTATTCTTGTTCACTTTCTTGGGTTTTTGTAGTTTCCTTTGGTCAGCTCTATTTCGTTTTGAAGACCCACAGTTATTTCGACTGTTACTTTATGGTTCGAGTTGACTAATCCTTTCCTAAGTCTGGCTGAAGACTTTAAACTTAGCACTTCTTGGGAGGTAACCCAATCTCATGCAACACGGTAATATCTTTCCTTAACTCTTTCGCTTCAAATGGTAACAGTTTCTCCTTGTTCATGCTTTTAGTTTCATCTTTAGAACATTGAGGACAATGTTAGATTTAAGTTTGGGGGTATGGGAGAAACTTTTTAGTTGCAATAAATAAACTCCAGAGCCTAGAAATTTATGCGTATTTAGGATGACACTAACCAATATAAGTGGATGGAAGCATTTTGGTTGTAGGAGTTGAGGAACCAATCTGAATAGATGGAAACATCTATAGAGTCTATTCATAAAAGCACAGAACTCAGGTGTTAGAAATAACATGATAGTTGCACCATATCTCGTTGAGTCCTTTTCACTTCTATTTTTATTTTGTTTTTAAACTATGTTTCTATAAGTGATAGGTGGGGCCTACGATTCAAGTTGTTACCAATGCTAGGGTGAATTAGAGTGATTGAGATACCATGGAAAAAAAAATGGTAGTTACCAAAAAGTTGAAAAAAACAAATATTGAGACCAGACCATTTGACCAAAAGGAATAAATTCAATAAAGTCGACCACTGGTACCCTTGTATATGCCAGTTGTGTTGACCTTGAGTTAGGTTATCGACCACTGGTACCCTTGTATATGCCAGTGTGTTGATATTAGTCAGACTAGTATCTCAATCCATTAGGATAGGTTCATTTTGGTGGAGGCCTTCAGACAGATATGGGAAACGCCGTTCACTTAGTAAACATCAAAACCATCTATGTTTTTCTATATCCATCTCTTAATCTTTCCATGTGATTAGTTTGACTCCGAATATGATGTCCATAGTGCAACTATCTTAGTAGAGCTCTGTCACTTATATGAATTTTAGTATGCTTGAGTGAAAACTCGTGTACAGTAATTGGAATTTCGCATCAGGGTACTTCCTCCTATAATTAATAAGTATGCCAACCAAGGAGGTTCTTTAGTGCTTTCCAAGATTTTGCGTAGATAGTTAGGGTCTGGAGTAAAGGTTTTGTGGGTACACCTCTGGTAAACCCTCCGGAGACAACACTCCGCCACTAGGGCCACTTAGGGGTTCAAATGATTTTCCTTTCTAGAATAAATTTGCTCGAGGACTGGCAAATAATAAGTTTGGGGGTATTTGATAGACGCATTTATGTGTCTATTTTCATCTCTTTTGTGTATTTTGTTAGTACTCGTTTTCGTCCTTATTATGGTGTTTTGTGTGTTTGTAGGTATTTTTTTTGGAAATAAATAATTCTGGAAAAATCGGCTAGAAAAATTATGCGGAGCATCCCCGGAGAACATTTGTTATTCGGACTCTCTGCTTTGGATAAGGGACACCCACTTGATAAGGGGTGACCACTTGCTATTCGCACCCCTGAACTGGATAGGAGGAGGTCATCTTCTTTGTTTGAATTTGGTTTTGGCGGGAATACTTAATGCAGACGCTGTTGATTTTTGGTCGGATTGTTGGAGGGATTTCAGCGAGATTCAATCGCTCGAAACGGTTGGGCTGGGCCTGAATACACTTGACAGGGTATATGCAAGCGATTTGATCGAGTAACTTGGGCCAGAAATCCGAGTTTGGAAGTAAACAGGGGACCGAGATATTTTAGAAGATTATGTTAATTACGGAAGCTGTGTGAAGATTGAGAGAAGATACTTGGGAAGATATTCTCTCATGATATTATACGAACAATTTAAGACAATCCAGAGACGCGTAGAAGAGTTAAACAGGGAAGAAAATCCCATATCCTGCATGAAATACAAAGAAAATATTCCCGACGTTAATGGAGATTTCCGGGAGTTATCGTGAAGATTTGAAGGCATTAAACAGTATAAATAGGCTCTTTGGGTCTACTAGAGAGGGTGTCGAGAGTCTGGGGGGCTGAGGAGAGCCAGGGAAGAAGAAATTCGACTTTTCCCAAACTCGGTTTCTGCTGCTACTGCTGATGATGAACATGAAGAGCACGAAGAACGGACCTGCAACAGCAGTCGTTTTTCTACAGTAGTAACGACTAACACCTGTGGGTCGTAATCAGGCAGTCTTATTTTCCACAGCGTTTGCGACAGAGCTTCATCAGTCTTATTTTATCACTGAGGGTCGTAGTTCTCTGGTTTTATTGTGTTTCTCATATTCTCATCATTTGTAAACCATTTTTGAGCCATAATAAATTATTTTGAGAGCATTTTTACTATGATGAGTTAAACCCCAACACTGGGACGACGGAGGAGGCCGAGCTTCATACATGGGTAATTTTATTAATTCTTTTTAAGACTTTTGCATTAAAAATTAATTGAAATATGATTTGATTAAATTGGGTGTTATTTGATTAGATGGGTCATGCTTAGCTTAGGTGATTTGATGTTCCATGCTTAACATTTACAATCAATGTTTTGAGAATCTACTTTGGCAAAATAAGAGTCCATATATGTTTTGAGCGATTATTGTTGAGAATAAATCATTGAGCCCTATGTTATGAAGATTGGCCGAATCATTAGTCCCAGTACCTCTCTACCAATTTGTCAATATTTTTGTATATAATTTTTATAAATCTAAAAACCCTTCACCTTCACAAGTCTTAGAGTTCGAACCTTCATTGCTACAACCCACGAAAAATCATTAATCATCATGTGCAATAATTCATAACTCAGTATCCTTGTTGCCGCATAGCAAGGTTGTGAAATCGTAAATCGAAACGCAAATCGTATTCCAATTTTGGCGAATCGAATCGTATATTAAATCGTGAATCTCACGGTCGGTTATTAACTCGTATGTTTTCTTATAATTTATATAGGATTATGTGGAGTATTCATATTCTTTTGCCAAGTTTAGGTCTTTGATGAGTATATTATTAATAAAGTTCATTAAATATCACCAACAAGTGAGTTGGAGCGTTGGTTATGGGGCGTCCTCATGACACAGGATGTCTTGAGTTCGAACCGCCGTAAAAATATTTTTGAAAATCAGCTTGTATTTGAGCTTATGGTCAAAAATTTTTGAAAAACATTTTTGACAAACACGATTCATTGTCATTCCGATTCAGTACTACGCTTCAAAGCGATTCTTAAAAAAATGAAGCGAATCGTCCGATTCAAAAGGTGAATCGGACGATTTTGAAAACCATGCCGCATAGAAATAAGATCGAAAATTGAAAGCAGGTGAAATTCAAATTGATTTGATGCGTAGAAGAGATTAAAATGCACTGAACTCGAATCTGAAATTTGAGTTTCAGTTGAGTTTCTATTGGAATCATTCATTAGAAGCTATGTCAAGTTTTTAGAGACGAGCTCTAAGAAATTTTATCGAACTTTTACAAAATTATCATCTCAATACAAAGATTATAAGGGATGATTAAAGATCTAAACTCTAATCATGAATAGGTTAAGAAATTCATGAATCTCCCTTAAGTTTCTATGATAAAATCTCATCTCACGGTACAAATCTCCCTTCAAATAACCAAATCTCAATTCCTATTCTACAGTATATATCAATCCTTCAACGATTAATAATTTAATGAATGAGATTCCAAATAATATACCAAATCAGTATACAAAGAATACATTCATGATTTCATATTCAATCGATTATTGGAACGAACTTACATTTAGCGAGTCCATATATCTCCTGAGATGCTTCTTAGATCCCTAAACCGATTTTTTTGGAAGCTTTCTTTTAGAAATGAGATTGTGATACAACTGTAGGTGTTGATGATTTTGATGTTTTAGGATCATTTCCTTCGATCTTCTTCAATCTTTTAGATAAAGAGTGAAATTCTGTATCCGATCTCTATGTGATGATAAACTGGACGACGCCGTCGCCAAAAGTATAATAACACAAACAAAACCCTAATTTGGATTTGGCAATCTATGGGAATTATGTTGAAATCCTCGGCACAGTTTATCTAAAACAGCAGCCGCAGGAGAGCTTCTTTTGACGTAGAAAATGAAGAACATTTGGATGATAGGTATTTCTGCCATCTTAAAAATTCGTTTTGGACTGAATCCTCAATAAAAGGACTAACCCGTTTCATATTGTGTAAATTTGGATCTCCTAGTACTAAATTTTAGGAGGCTGGACTAGACTGTCTAAAGCCCAACAAATTTGGGATTAAACGTTAATTTCTATTTTTAGTATACACTGCAATTACTAATTGGGTCCCCTTCTAGAACGGATGCACCCCACTTCATTGATGGGTACGATAGGATACGTAAAGGATTACATACTAGTTATAATAAAGCGGGCATCTTTTTTTTTTCTTTTTCTTCGTTGAGAATATATTTCGGCGCTTGCAGTCAAGGACGTCATGGAAAGATGTTAGCTATAAAACGAGAGAAAACGAAAGTGGTTGAAAATTCTTATTAGATTAGCAGCTAGATTAGCAGTCAGGACTACCTCCTAAGTCTTATGGGAGTGCTAATCTAGCAGCTAGATTAGCAGTCCACGTCAGCCCAGCGCTGAACCATTCAGCGCTTTAAATCTCAGCCGTCAGATCAAAAATAAATCTCCCAGTGCTGAACCATTCCTCGAAAAGGTGATTTTTCAAACACTAAATCATTCAGCGTAACTATCTAGCATGCTAGTTCACATTCTAGCAACCGGTAGGAGAGAACTAGTGTTAGCTTTTTTGCCACAATTTTTTTTGTTGAATTGCAACAATTAAGTGCTAATTTAACACCTCCAATCTAGCACATAAGACTTAGTCTTAACCAATTCAAATCATTTGTCTTTGGTCAAATTCCACGCCAATCAAGACTTTCAAAATAATCAAATTTTAACATCTTCTGATTCCTTTGCATGAGAGAAAAATAAATAAAAATGAGCGCTGATGTTGCTGTTGATGATAAAGCAAACAAACATAACCAACCCGTTCCTTTGCTTTTACTCATTTTTCTTTTTGTTCTTCTGGATAATCTAATCAATCATTTCTTTCCCCTTTCAAAGGAACCTCCTCTCCCAAAACCCTAATTGAGAGAGAGGGACAGAGAGAGAGAGAGAGATTGAAGATGGATTGGTGCAAGTGTTTTTATTGGAATAGAGACTATGATGTATGTACTCCTGAGCTAGAACCTTTTACATTACCATCATCAATTCCAGAATGGCCTCAAGGTAATGTATTATCATTAAAAAGAATTCAATCTTTTTAAGTTCTGATTGATGTTATATTAAGGGTATTTCTTCTTTCTAATATATGGGTCATATTTTTTGTTCATATAACTTATAACATGTTAGGATGAATTCTGATAATTAGGGTTCTTATTTTGTATTCCTTCTCTGTTTTGGTCTGTTGGTGTCTCTGGTTTCATTTGTTTTAGGTTTGCATGTTTGAACTCGTTGGATTGGTATGTTTGTTTCTCAGAAATATTGATCTTAGGAATTAGTACCCTGTGCAATTAGATAGATTTAGTTTTCGATTCTAGCATTTAGTTGTTGTGGATACTTTAAACTTTTACTACTTTTTGATTAGCTGTAGACTTCTTTTGATACATTGTTGTTAGTGAGGAAGAACGCCTTCAATCGATGAAAACTAAAACACATTTTTTGATTAGAATACTATCTATTTTCTGAACTACATGGTGACATTTCTCCTTTGCAAACATAAATATTGCACTCCAAACTTACAGAATTAAACTTCCCGCAACGGTAACAAACAAAAGACTTACTTTTAGACTCCAAGTCTGGTGACCAAGACATCCACCCCTCACTGACAGATGATCCTAAAACCAATTTCTGAAAGAAAGTGGCAACTCTGAACCTGATTTACTTTCACCAGGATGTCATGCCAAAATCTTATGAAACAAATCACCCAAATCGTACCCCGCCATAGTAGAATTGTGTTTATCCACTTAATCAATTAAGATGCTCTTAATATCATCCATGTTACTTAACAAGAGTTTTTCCTTCACAAGGGGTGACGACCCGAGATGTAAATCAAGGAAAGATATATCTGTGTAGAACATGTACTTCTGGTGCGACTCGTGAATAAATGGGGATCAAGTATGTGAAAGGAAATACTAGCTCATAACTGTAGAGAAATTAAGCAGCATAAAAATGTTTAAAATTAATGTGAATGGGTCTAAAAAGAAGCTTAAGGCGAAGCTAGTTTAACCAGATATAACTGGGATGGATAATCTACAGATACAGTTCAACTAACAGAATGCTGCAGAACTAAGGATGTTAGATCAAATTTTCTAGGAGAGAGAAAATGAATGAAATGGACATACATAAAAAGGAAAAGAGGGCTTACTTGTTTCCTAGTAATCTATGGCGTTTAATGATGAAATTCTTCAGTAAAATTTCCTCTTTTAAGATTGGGACGAAGATAATTAATCCATCTTATTCTGGAACTTTTACCACAACGAAGCAATCCTAGAGAGACAAAGAAGATAGGAGTAAATGCCAGCAGATTGAGGAAGAAATTTTCAACAACCTTCACCGTGAGTTTTGATGTAGTGGATAAGTCGCCTGTTAAATGATAATTCCAATCGTTTGGCTTCGGAAAGAAGCACTAGTAGAAGAACAAGAAGATATATTTTGTTGTAGATGTCTCTTTTCTTTTGTTTTTTGGTCGGTCAGTAGGAATTTTAGTTCTTAGTTCTTACAAGTTTCAAATTCAGGTTGTTGGTATGGACATTTGACAACTTTACCATTCTACTAAGAGGCATCTTACTAGAGAGGCATCTGCATTTTGTCTTAAATTCCTATGCCTTACACTATCAAATAAGCCTTATATTGTGCAATCATACACTTCCAATGCAAAAATTTTAATTTGTATCTACCTGAGGTTTTATCGCTTCTTATCTTCGTTCTTATGTTGTGTTGGCACCTGCCATCCCGTGCTTTTTGAGTTTAATCTACATCGAGTTTTAGTTATCTTCATGGATTTCATTTGCGTAATTTATGGTCTGTTTTTATCTTTGCAGGCCAAGGCTTCGGTAATCAAGTGATATGTCTCGGACAGCTTGAAGTTATTCAGATCACCAAGTTTGAGAGTGTTTGGACTTGCAGTTTGTCTAAGGATAAGAAAAAATGTGCTACATTCTATAAACCTGTGGAAATACCTGATGGATTTTTCAGCCTTGGTCACTATGGCCAATCACACGATCAGCCGTTGCATGGGTTTGTTCTTGTGGCAAGAGAAGTCGGTGCACCCAAAACTGGTAAGAATTTCCACCAAGTGACTGAGTCACCAGCTCTCAAAAAGCCCCTTGATTATACATTAGTTTGTAGTACAGATGAACAGGGAGATGCCAATCATTATGGTTGTGGTTACTTTTGGCTACCCCAACCAGTGGAGGGCTATAAACCTGTGGGATATTTGGTCAGTAATAGTCCAGAGAAACTCTCTCTTGAAGAAGTTAGATGTGTCCGAGAGGATCTTACAGCAAATTGTGAGACTTGTAATGTGATTTTTCAAATGGATTTAAAATCTGTTAAATTTCCTTTTAGGGTTTGGGAAACAAGACCTTGCCATCGAGGGATGATGGAGAAAAGTGTATCTGTTGGGACTTTCTTCTGCAGTAGCTGCTGGGCTTTTGGAGATGAAATGAATATTGCTTGCTTGCTTGAAGAACCTCGATCCTACTCTACATGCCATGCCGAATATAAACCAGATTCATGCACTCATAAAACATTATGGGCCAACTGTTTTCTTCCATCCAGATGAGATTTATTTGCCTTCATCTTTGTCATGGTTTTTCAAAAACGGGGCTTTGTTGTACAAGAAAGGGGATTTAGTAGGTGTGCCCATTGATTCGATGGGTTTAAACCTTCCGTGCGGTGGATCAAATGATAGAGAGTATTGGATAGATTTGCCGAAGGATAGTAACAGAAACTTTGTGAAGTGCGGGAATTTAGAGAGCGCAGAGCTATATGTTCACGTGAAACCTGCTCTTGGAGGAACCTTCACTGATATTGTGATGTGGGTATTTTGTCCCTTCAATGGGCCAGCTACTCTTAAGATAGGAGTACTGAATATTGCACTGAGTAAGGTAGGGGAACATATTTGTGATTGGGAGCATTATACACTCCGAATAAGCAACTTCACTGGAGAACTTTGGAGTATATACTTCTCACAGCACAGTGGTGGAGAATGGGTGGATGCTTGTGACTTGGAGTTTATCGAAGGAAATAAGGCGATTGTTTACTCGTCAAAAAGCGGGCATGCAAATTTCCCACATCCCAGGAATTTTCTCCAAGGATCGCTAGGCATTGGAGTGAGAAACGATGCTGCCAAGAGCAAGTTTTATGTGGATTCAAGCCTTAAATATGAAGTAGTTGCAGCTGAATATTTAGGAGACAACACGATTGTTAGAGAACCAAATTGGTTGCAGTATATGAGAGAGTGGGGACTGAAACTTGTTTATGATGGAAGGTCTGAGTTGGACAGGATAATACATCTTTTACCGATTTTCATCAGATATTCAGTGGAGTCCTGTGGATAAATTTCCTGTGGAGCTGTACGGTGAAGAGGGACCAACTGGACCAAAAGAGAAGAACAATTGGTTTGGGGATGAAAGATGGTAAGTTAGATATCTACACATAGTACTGGAATAGAAATGGTTTAGCTTTAGGGAAATCAATATTATACTTGTTGTGAGAATATATGTACTATCATTGTTGTACTTGTATTGAGTACAGTTTCTTTGCTATTCTCTAGCAAAGTCTGTCGGAAAGTTTAGATTACCATTCCTAAATGTAAAAAGGAAAACATTGGTTTTCTATGAACCGAGAAATTAGACTAGAGAAAAACCGTCCCCTCACATGGGGTGGGCTCCGCCCACCTGGAGTTAGCAGGGAGCCACTTACGGTGGGCCCACTAAAAATTTGTGAGGAGCGATTTTGCCATGGTTTTTTTTGACGGTTCAAATAGACTTTTTGAAAGGAAAATATGTATCCCTCTGTAACTTATTTAGTTCAAAAAATTCTCATTCTTGTTACTACGTACTGAAATCAATATATATATATTTTTGTAAGTTAAAATGTATTCAAAAGACTAACTTAGGGAGTTAGTAACTCTTACATCAGAATTAGTAAAGCCATCGAATGTTGGGCTATCGATTTCAACCCGAACATTTGATTTATCTATTTCTAAAGCATGCAAAATACATGATGGAGGTTCATACTTCCAATTAACTATAGTTCGGAAAGATTTAGCCTCCTTGGCTAAGATATCAGCTGCGTTGTTTGCTGATCTTGGAACATCAAAGAAACCTAAAAAGTTTTGACAGAGATTGAACTCTCTTTTTACTTAATCCATAATAGATTGGTTCTGCCAGGTGATTTGCATGGTATTCCATTCAAATAGTCAAAACGATTCTTGCAGTCCCCCTCCATACTGAAATTTGATAGACTTTCTTCTGCTGCCCAATGTGATGCTTGTAGAAGCCGTAAAGCTTCTGCTTCTTCTGGGGAAGAGGCTGAGGTAGGTCCTGCTATGTCCTGTTCAAATCCCCCTGCATCATTTCTGAAGATTAAGGAAAATCCTTTATTAAAACCCAAGTTGCATCTAGATTTATTTTGAGCTATAATTAGATATATTTTGAGCTATAATTTCTTTATTTATGGGTATACTCATTAAAATCATATATATTATACATATATAATTCAATATTATATACATTTTTAATAATATTTTCTTTATTTATGGATATACTCATTGAAGTGTAAATATATTATATTATGTGTTGATGGTGGATTTTAATTCAGGGCTAAAATTGTAAAACCAATATTTAATATGCTGACATCCTGCAAAGGGTAAAGCCGTTTGATAAGTGATGAGTACCTCTTCAATTTATTTATTCGAATCAATTCAATAAATATACAAAATTCACCCAGAATGGTGCATGTAGCAACAATCCCAAATATTCTATGAATTTTAGCATTATTAATTAATGCATGATTTGCCTAGTATTTCCTGTGTTGTTCCTCGCCGAACTCTCATTGTTAGCATGACATGACGACTGAGTGTTCACTCTCAGCAGAGGAACATGAATCTCCAAGTGCCAATTTTGAGACATGTACGAAATACCCGTACATGCTACATCACTCTCTGACAAAAGAGAATTTCGAATCGATACGCTCTCAGCTCGATCGAACGTATTTAATTTCCTTAAGGAAAATCTGGACTGTCCACATCAGTCTCAGAAACGATCGCAGCCACACAAGTTGGCCGCGCAATTTAACAAGCCTAGCCAAAACTTAGCAAGAATGGGCGATTGACGTGATGACCACCAGCGGGCCCACTTGTGCCCTAGCCGGTCGAACACCTCCCAACAACGTCAAATGCCAACCCTATTAGATCATAGCTCAATCGACCTCGCATGCGTTGCTATCACAAGCATGTTTGTCAATGTTAGTGATCAAAACTATGAGTCTTGATTTCTAGCCTACATAGCTAAGTCTCGGACTAGGATAGAAAAGTGTAGTTGAGCTCAAGGACTTCATGGCGATTCATCATACAAGGATGAAGATCTATACAAGGAACCGTGGAACTTCATCAACAAAAAGGTATGTGGAGACTTGAACTTATCTATCACTCAAAAGTCTATATATTCTATCTCCTACTTCTTATGAGACAAAAGTCGTATGCTATATAGACTAGATCATACACATTTGACATTTCGAGCTGAGCATTCATTGCTTATCTTTTATCTCGAAATCGTGTGCTGGTAAAGCGTTTCGCTTTGATCAAGTTTATCTTCACCTAGTGACGAAAGTCATGAAAAGTTTCAATCACTTTGAGAATTGCTCTGACGTGAATCGGTCTGTGAATAACCGCTACATAGCGTCCTCCGAGAATGTCTCAATGATTGAAATGAGAGTTTAGATTACATAACCATGTATTCCTTGAACCGAAGTTTTCGAACTTTGTTGATCAAGAGAAATCGGGAGGATTGTCGAATTGGCTTGCCAAGTCCGCGAACCCAGTTCGCAGACTCAGTCCGCGAACTGTCGGAAGTTCTCGACCGAGAATTTCTGTTGGATTTTCCAAAACTCGTTTGTGTGCTAAGTCCGCGAAATCAGTCCGCGAACCCAGTCCGCGAACTGGCGGAAGTTCTCTTTCCGAGAATTTCTGCTGAGTTTGGAAAACTCAACCGATTAACTTAAGTCCGCAAACTTGTTTGTGAACTTAAGAGGTTATGATCTAAAGATGTGCTCTGAACATGAAACATTAAATTACTAAGGAATGCTTTATGCAAACCTTGGCTATAATGTTCATGAGCCGATTCAATCAAATCGAATCATCTTTGTTTCAATTTTGTCTTGTGTAGTTACATAAGATCTCATAGCAATTGAACAACTCTTGAACTAGTTCATTTGAGTCAATTGAACTAGTTATGGTGAAGAAGAACAAGGTTGATATGAAATGCTCATATGATTAACTTTTGGGGTTACTATGTTGAACCAACATACACGTACACGTTTGGGCATGGTGAATAAGGATTGCTTTGTACCTAAGGCAAAACCCTGATTTGAAGGCTATATAAAGGAGACATCTAGCATTGTGCAAAACTAATCCCCACACGTCTGTGTGCTACTAGTGCGCCCGCTAGAGTCGATCTCCATTAACCTTTGATTTTATTCTCTAAAATCAGGTTAACGACTTAAAGACTTCATTGGGATTGTGAGGCCAGACCGATACTACTTTTATCGTAGCTTTGCGATCTGATCTTGCATCTTCTATCGTACGAGTATAATCGATTGATTGGCTTGAGATCGTGAGAGTTCTCCGATAGGCAAGATAAAGAAGTCACAAACATCTTCGTCTCACTGTTTGTGATTCCTAGACAAACCGCATGTGTAGTCAGGAAGGATTGTAGAGAGGTGATTGATTAATCTAGGCTGTTCTTCGAGAATATAAGACCGAATTATCAATTGGTTACTGTTCACCTTGATTTTCTATCAAAAGACGGAACAAAACCTAGGGTTTATCTGTGGGAGACAGATTTATCCTTTGATAGACTTTTCTGTCTGAGACAGATCTGTTTATTATCAAGTCTGTGATTTTGGGTTGCAGCAACTCTTGGTTGTGGGTGAGATCAGCTAAGGGAATCAAGTGCGTAGTACCCTGCTGGGATCAGAGGCGTAGGAGTACAACTGTACCTTGGATCGGTGGGAGACTGATTGGGGTTCAACTATATTCCAGTACGAAGTTAGTTTGGAGTAGTCTAGTGTCTGTAGCGGCTTAATACAATGTGCATTCAATCTGGACTAGGTCCCGGGGTTTTTATGCATTTGCGGTTTCCTCGTTAACAAAATTTCTGGTGTTTGTGTTATTTCTTTTCCGCATTATATTTTATATAATTGAAATAATACAGGTTGTGCGTTAAGATCATCAACTTCTATAATCCAACTTTTGGTTGTTGATTGTAGTTGATTGATCCTTGGATATTAGTCTTTGGTACCGTCCAAGTTATCTCTCTTTGATAAAGACTCGCAGATTTCTATTTGCTTGAGTAAAGATCAAATCGCGAGATTCAGATATAAAATCTTTGATATATCTTTTTATTGATTGAGTCTGACTGTCTAGTTGATTCTCATAAAAAGTATATTGGAGTTTGTCCATACAGATTGCTAAGAGAAATATTGGGTGTTTTTGTTAGACCCCCGCTTTTTCAATTGGTATCAGAGCAGGCAAACATGTTTAAGACCTCATCAGTCTATGTTTGTAGCGATATGACTCCATGGACAGAGGTGCTATCTCTATTAACGTACCACCAGTCTTCGATGGCTCCAATTACTTATGGTGGAAAATTGCTATGCGAGCTTTTCTTCAATCGCGTGTGTAGTTGCAGGAAATCCTACACTACACCCCTCATATGATTTCATTGTTGATCAACTCATTTTTAGGTTAACACTCTTAATTTTATTGATTAATTTTTGAATGTTCTTACAAGAAAGATAAAGAAATCAAGAATGAACTCTGCTCTGAACTTTCTCTCTCCTATTTACTTGTTTCTTACTCAAAAAGATCTCCTCTCCTTTCAACTCGAATGACTATTTATAAGGAAATACATAGTGGATGACAGCTAATCTGTCCTTTATTTTCGGATATGGTTTGCGACATTCTCGCAACCTTACAAATGTTAATTCGCAAGCTCTCTAATTTTCGACTATCATCTTTCTCATGATCCTTGCTGACGTCGTTTCTGAAATTGTTCTGCGACGCTATTGTGCAATACCATTGATAATTTCGCTGAGACATAATTGTTGCGAGATTCTGATCCTACATCTTGCCTCTTCTCATATCTTCTCTGCAAAGTAGAGAATGATGTGAGAAATGCCGCAACTGCTTATCTTTTCATATTCCACATTTATCACACGTACTCTCTCTTCCATTTATTTCTTGACACGTCTTCTGTAACCGCTACTTTCAACCGCTCACGTCTCTTCGTCTTAATGGTGTTTATTTCTTCGAGAAGTAAATTTTCTTTATATACTCTTCTCCCCCCTCTTTCCACTTTTCTTTTTACTTTCTCTTCTATTTTTATTCTCTCATCTCTGCAACTCTGTCATTCTTCTGCAAATTCTGCTGCTGTAATTTTTTCTTCCTTCAATTCTTTTACTTTCTACATTCCCATACTCTTATTAAACATGGCTCCAAGTGGTCATAGATATGAGAAGAATCTACAAGATGTCCAAAAAGATCTTGCTAATAAAGGTCTTACACTCTCCCCATTCCTGGTGAATGCCAAATCAATTCTTTCTGTCAAGCTTTTCTCCAATCAAAATTGTGATGATCAATCAATCATAATTTCGCTAGGTCAATTCTCGCAGGTCTCCCTATTCCTCTTTATAACCCAGACATTCCTTTATTTTATGAAATTCTCGCTCATCCGATTTTCGCGAGCCATTTCCAACTAAGTGGGGACTGCATCCGTCTGATGCTAGAGTTCGCTAATCGTGGTGCTGGTAGAGGATCTCTTTACTCCAAGAACTTAGGGATCCAAAATTCGCACCTAGAGATAGTTGCTGAGAATATACAGTGGCGAATTTCTTTGAAAACTACGAACTTATCTCCATGAAGAAGAGAATACTCGCTGGGGTATTCGATTAAGAAGAAAGATAACATTGATGAAGCCAAAATTCTTATGCAAGATATTGACTGGCATTCTGGTAAAAACAACTCCTCGCCAATCCAAAGATGACAAATGGTGTGTCTTTCCTTTAATGCTAAAGGGTCCCTACATTGCTGGATCAAACGTTCTTCCTGCGAATCTCGCTGCATATCAACCTTGGGTTTCTCCTGGCCCGAGAAGAGAGAGAAGAGGTATGTTTCTCTCCTTTAACTCATTTTATATTTCTTTATTGATTTTTACTATTCTGTTCGCTAACTCTTGCGACATTCGCAGATCCAAAAACTAAAGATAGTTATAACAGGACTGGGAAATCTAGTACTCTGTTAGCTCTTCGCTCATACACAGATGAGGTAAGAAATTTCTCTTATGACTTTAAATAGTACTGTTACTTCCATGCTTCCATTTCTTATTTCTATCTGTGTGTGAAGGTTATTGCTGAAGTAGAAGAATCTGTTGATGCTGCGAAGATTGGTGATAAAGGTAAAGGTACTCTTCGCAGGGAAAAATCAACTGGTCCTCCTCCAAAGAAAAAAAGTTCGTTTCCTTCTCCTTCAAATGTTCTTCCTAACGAAAGTTCTGAAAATGATAAGGGTGATGAGGATAACGATGATCTTGCTGCACTGAAGATTCTCCACCTGAATCTTCTATGGCTAAGCTTTCTGGCCTCTTTTTGATTCTCTACAAGGATGGGAGATAGCCAATTCGCAAATACCTGCAAAGCTCTCGCTACCTTTGTGATGTCCCTTTACTGGATGGTGATAATCTCTTCGCGGAGTTTCTAGATCAGTGACTCCCGACTTCTTGCATTCTCTCAATAGTCTGGTATACTTTTATCTTTTTACTTTTTTGTTATAACTCAAAATCTCTTTTATATTAATATTTTTTATTTCTTTTCGCAGGCTGGAAAAGCTTCTTTTGTGTTGCCTCAGATCTGGAGAGAAGACGCGAAAATCTTGAAAAGAAAATCTTCAATTTCGCAAAAGAATGAAGAATTGGAAGCTGAAGTTAAAAGTCTTCGCGAGAAAAATAGACAATTAGAAATTGATTCTTCCTCGTATAAGAATAAAATTTCTAGTCTTCAACAAGCTAATAATCAGCTTTATGGTATGTTACTTTTCTCTTTTCTCTTTATTCATTCATCTGTTGTTTTATCTTATTTAAATATCCTTTTTGCAGACATATGGTCTTTCTGATGAAGCTACCCTTCTTCGCTCATTTCCTAATGCCTTGGATAATGATACCCTTCTTGAACGTCTTAACAATTCCTTAAATAGCTTTTCAAATGATAGAATTTCATCTCTTTCTCTAAATGAACTTAGATCGAAATTTCGCCTCTTAGAAATTGATCATAGATCCAGTTTAGGCTTAGCCAACAGATTTAAGCGTCTCCTTATTGATTCCAAAGAGAAAACCAATGAATTAAGAACCAAAATTAGCGGTCTCATAGATGATAAGATCGTATCTCTGATCAAGGTGCCAAGGCTTTAGCGAAATTCCAAGAGGCTCTCTTGAAGTTCAACTTGAGCGAGATGAAGCTAACCGCAAGAATATTGAACTCTGCGAAAGGGAAAATCAAATTCGTTCTCGTCTTCTCATAAGTAGTGAGGATGAATTTGTCTGGGCTGCGAAAATTTTAGATGATGCTAGAAAAGATTTAGGCGTAAATGTTAGTCTCCAAGTTGAACATACAGCCTTGATTAGAGACATGATTTCTGACAGAGAAGGTTGCTAATTGCTCTTCTTTACTAATCTTTTGCTTCTTATGAATTTTCATCAAGTTAATAATTGGTTGCTTTTGTTCGCAGATTCTGAAAATAAATATCGTGAAAAGATTGAAGAACTTGAAGCTGAAAAGAGGAACTCGCAAAGAATCTTTCTTCTCGCAACGACAAGTATTCTAGATTGAAGAATCAAATCAAATCACTGTTGAGAATTTTAAGAATGACGCTATGCATTTTCGCAATCAAACCATCCAATGGTTTGTGATGATCATAATATCCCACATTCTGATTATCCTTGTCTTTTAGAAGAAATCCCACAGAATACTCCCAGTTTGATTATCTCTGATAGCGAAGCTGACGATGAAGAATCTGATAGTGATGGAAGTTCTGATGGTGATAATTCTGACGCAGATGAAGAAGGAAACAAGTCTGGAAGATAATGAGGATTAACCAAGAAATAGTCTTTACTTCTTTCTTTGATTCTTTGTAATACTTGTACATTATTTCTCTTTTCTGTATATTTGTGTTTCTTTCATTTTGACCTGCGTAAATGAAAACAATTCTTCTTTGCAATACAATTAATCAATTAATTATTAATTCTTGAATTTTTGAGTAAATCTCTCATATGGAGACAAATAACATTTTCTAATTTCACATTCCCATACTTGCCTCTGTTATTTGAATCCAAATGAGAGATTCATAAACTTTTCTTATTGTATAATTTCGCAACCTTTTGCGAAGTGATTTTGTTTCTTTTCAAAATCTCATTCCTGTGTGGTCTTATTTTGCCTTCCTAATTAAAGGTCTTATTATGCCACCTCTTGTCATTGCGACAAAATCGCAGGACGTCCTTGCATTTTCATGCAAAAACCCATTGATCTTGCCTTAACTTTTTCTTTTGTATTATGGCCTCTTCAGGAATGTTGCGACAATATGACAGGCCTAAATATTCTTGCGAAAATAAACCCCATGACATTGCCGTCTTGCGACGAAATCGCAGGACGTCTTCGCACTTTCATGCGAAAACCCATTGATCTCGTCTTATCTTTTTCTTTTGTATTATTGCCTCTTCAGGATTTGCACAAATATGACAAGCCTTAATATCCTTGCGAATAAAAGCCTCATGACATTTGCGTCTTAAGACACTTATCAGCTCCCTAATGGAGGGTGCCGCCCTTATCTCCCCCTGGTTGCCCCTTCAAGGAGGCGTACTTCTACCATACAAGGTTAGCTCCTCCCATCCAGTCTTAACAACAACCAGTTGTTTTCGCAGCCTCTTATCCCTTTTACCTATAGGGCTTATGGTTACGAGACTGCACCCTAAGTGGGGTTTTCTTCAGGCCGAGTGCAGTATAAGCCAAGACTTGTCAAGAATGGCAAGGACGCTTCAAACCCGGCACCTTGACTCAACCGTGTACCTCGGCGCCTTGATCAGATTGCACTCCTTGGGAGAGTCCTTATTACCTTAGTCGCCCAACCTAAGTCATATGCTTAAGTTGAAATCCAAGGTGCCTCTCCCGGATGGGCTTCATTGACCCCAAATCTCCATGACTCAGGTTCCGGTGGCGGTGTAGCCTTTCCCTGAGCCATGTAACAGGTACCCCCTAATATGACGTACTTTAGGTCTTACATTTGCCTCTTGCGAAATTTATTCGCGAACTAGGGTGTACGCCATAAAGGTTCGCCTCTTTCTTTTTGTCATTCTTCTCTGATTATTTTCTGTAAAATTCATTATCTCTGCGAGAGTCTCGCAATTCATAATTGTATCTGAATTTCGCAATCTCAATTTTGTTGTTCAATCAAATGTATTTTTGAGAATTTTACTTATTGCGAGATTATCGCAACAACTTAATCATTCATACATTTCTTGTTTTTATTACTTTTGCCCTCCTCTGCTTCTTTATGATTTTCTGCTACTGCTTCCTTGGTAATGGTATGTTCATCCTTTTTATCCTGAGCTAGCATTAATTTTGCAACATCTCTTCTCCTTTCTTTTCGATTGTATCCACCATCAACTTCTCACTTCTTTGTACATCCTTGATTTTGTGTCGCCAGTTTTCCTTCTTGTTTGCTCTTCCTTCGCAAGATTCTATCTCAGTTTCGTAACATTTCTTTCCTTCAACCCAATCTCCCTTTATGATTCCTACACCATTGGGGTGAGGGAATTTGATGCATTGATGGAAAGTTGAAGCTACACCTAGAATCCCATGTAGCCAAGGTCGACCAATTAATGCATTGTAGGGTGATTCTACATCAACACACAGAATGAGATTTCAGAAGATATTCCCTTCAATGGAATTTGCATAGTAACCTCCCCTTTAGGCTTGTTAGCAGTACCATTAAAACCATATATCTTATATGTTGATGGTATAAGATCATCATCTCTTCCACCCATGGTTTTATAAGTATGATAAAATAAGATGTTCACAGAGCTTCCAGTATCGACTAGGATTCTATTGATTGCCCATGAATCTTCAGCTTCATCATCCTCATCTTCTTTTGGTTTTGGATTAATTTCTAATTTTATTACCAATGGATTGTCATGCACCTCTTCTCCTTCGGAATTTCTTCTGCGGTAAAAGAAATGATCTGTTTCTGCCATTCCTCTAGTCGAAATTTTCGCAATATTCATAATTCTCTTCCATTATTATCTCTTGCGAACACTCTACTTAAAACATTATCATGAAAATCTTCAATTGTCTTATATGAATGTACGATAGAGTGACAAATAGATTTTTTGCTTTTGCACCAACTTCTATGAAGAATGTTTCTTTCTTTTTCATCGTATTCACTTTGTGATGTTCTGGCGGTGGTGGTAATGGTTGAGATTGCGGATGCCCTACCAGAAAGTCGTTTAGTTTTCCTTGATCTATCATTCTCAAAATAATTCTCTTTACATTTCTGCAATCGTTTGTGGTATGTCCATGAAAATGATGATAAGAACAAAATTCATGACTTCTGTGATTTGGGGGGTTCCGTTCCCATGTTCCATGGTGTTGGTATATTCTCCATCAAATTATAGCTTCCCATATCTTCTCCACACTTGCCTTTAGAGGTGGCATCTTGATTTCTTCCCATATTACTTTATACCTCCTTGCCTCTATTAAAGTTTGGTCTTTGACCTCCATAAGTTTCTTGCGGTTGATCGAGTCTTTGAATCTTGTTATTTCCTCCACGATGTAGAAATTTCTTTCTCTTTCATACTCTTCTTGATCTCGGCTCCCCATAGCTACCAATTTCTGCTGATTGTTACTTGTCTCCTTTTCTTGTTGTACTTGCGAAGTATTCGCCACTGTATTTATTAGCTTGGGTAATAAGCTTGCATTCGCTGTTTGTGAGCTGGTGTTCGCAACTGGATATGATTCCATTTCATTTTGTTTTCCTCTAAAGCAATGTATTCTTCTTGAAGTTCTCGCAATTCAGTCATTGTAATCGTATTCTTGACTCTGAAAATTTGACATACAACAGGTTTGTTGCAAACATAGCATTGATAAATGATAATATGAGATATCTCTCATCTACACGGCCAGCCATTTCGCTACACATAGTTCTCCATCTTTTAGTCAAGTGTTTCAAACTTTCGCCAATCCTTTGTTTTAATCCAAACACATCTTCTATACCAGGTCGTGAGGAATTATTACTTATATATGCTCCCAAGAATGTGGTCTGCAAATGATTGAAGGAGGTTATTGTATTCTTTGGTAAACCTTCAAACCATTTTAACGCTTCTCCTGTTAAGCTGGATGCAAATATTTGCACAATACCGCATCATGATTTTCCCATTGTAACATGCACCTCACATAAGCTTTAATGTGAATTGCACAAGTTGTTCCATCGAAAATGCTGGTTAATGCGGGCAAATTGCATTTCGGTGGTATTCCTCCTAATTGTACTTCCCTTGTAAATGGAGTTTTCGCAGCTTCTTCTATTGCTTCATCCAATTGTCTTCTACCTACTTCTCCTCTGTTATTTAGCATTCCTCTCATTTCTTCTAATTCTTTCAAGATTTGTTTATTTACACCTGAATCTTGACCCATTGGTCTCTTTAATTTTGCTTCTCTTCTTCTGCGTTCACGTCTATCTTCTCTTGCGAAATTTGTATCTCTTTCTTCATTATCCTCATCTCGTCTTCTTCTGCGATTCTCTTCCTCATCCTATCTTGAATTCGCAAATGATGATGTCGTTCATTTTCCCCTCCATAATTTTGTTCATTTCTTATCAACTCAATTCGCTGTCTTTCAGCCATTCTCTTCACTCTATCATACTCCTCATTGAGATTATCATTATTCCGGTTTTGTATACGCCTTCTTTCTCGATTGTCATGATTGTTTGGCGAATTGTCTCCTGAAGCTCTTGCTCTTCCATTTTCGCTCTCAACCTTTCACGTTCGCAGATTAAACGTGCTTGTTCAGCATTATGTCTTTCAATTTCTTCTTCAATTGTCTGTTGATTTCTTTGATTTTCTCTCAAATGTAAAATTCTTCTTCCCTCCTCTTGATTTCCTTCGCCATCTTGGTTATTTTGTCTCTGAATTTGCCCGTTCTCTTGATTCCCTCCAATTTGCCCATCATCAAAAGTTTCATTTTGTGGAATGTAACGATCATCAGTTCTTTCTCTATTTTCGCGATATTCTTCATTAGGATTTGATATTTCTTCTTGAATATTGTTTCCAGCATTGATCGTGGGTGAATTTTGCCTCATTTCTCTTCTAGTCGATCTGGAATATGATTTTGTAATACTTCTCGATCTTCTATTCTGCAATCTGATATTCTCCATCCTTAATTCGTGATTTTGCCTTGTTAAATTCGCACGTTCCTCTGCCTCAGCTATTCTTTCTTCATGTATTCTTCTTCTCAATGTTTCTAACGCTCCAATTTCCTCATTCCATGAATTATTCCTTCATCTGCTTTTTGATTTCTCTCTTCCTATCTATAGTTTCTATTTTGTTGCTCTTCTTCTATTTCTTCTGCTGAATTTGATCGCCAAGTGTGTACGCTCACTCTGTCATAATCTGTATTCCTCTCTTGAACTAATGTTTGTTGAATTGGCGATTTAATTAGATTTTCTCTATTATTTCTCATTCTAGTAGATTCTCCCATTTCACTTCTTTCTCTTCCAACAATTCTCTTACTTCTTCTAATAGTAGTCGGTTGTTCGGATGTATTTCTTCTTCTAGCCATTTCTTCAATGCTAACAATATTGCAAGAAATTATGAAAAATTCTTAATCAATCACTTTAAATTTTCACCAATCTCAATTTTTAGTTTTCTCTAAAATAATCTTCAACTCGTCCCTGTTTCTAGCGCCATTATGTAGTTGCAGGAAATCCTACACTACACCCCTCATATGATTTCATTGTTGATCAACTCATTTTTAGGTTAACACTCTTAATTTTATTGATTAATTTTTGAATGTTCTTACAAGAAAGATAAAGAAATCAAGAATGAACTCTGCTCTGAACTTTCTCTCTCCTATTTACTTGTTTCTTACTTCAAAAAAGATCCCTCCTTCCTTTGCAACTCGAATGACTATTTATAAGGAAATACATAGTGGATGACAGCTAATCTGTCCTTTATTTTCGGATATGGTTTGCGACATTCTCGCAACCTTACAAATGTTCACTTTGCAAGCTCTCTAATTTTCGCAAGACTATCATATCTTTCTCATGATCCTTGCTGACGTCGTTTCTGAAATTGTTATGTGATGCTATTGTGCAATACCATTGATAATTTCGCTGAGACATAATTGTTGCGAGATTCTGATCCTACAACGTGATTTTCAATCATGGGTATATGTGGTGAATGGTTATGATGTGCCCGTTGTTGCAGCTGGAGATGGAACTGTTCCCAAGAATATTAGTGAATATAATGCTGTCGAGATTCTTGCTGCGAAGCAAAATTCTGAAGGGTTAAATGCTATCATACATGCCATTGCCCCAAGTCTTCAACACCATGTGTCTAATTGCACTCGGTCTAAGGATGCTTGGGATATCTTAGAAACCGTATTTGAAGGAAACTCCAGTGAAAAGGAAGCTAGGCTTCAAAACCTTAATTCCGATTGGGAGAACCTTCGTATGACAGATGAAGAAACATTTGATGAGTTTAATCACAAAGTGTCTGAAATTGTTAATGTATCTTTTGCATTGGGTAAGACTATTCCTGAAAAGGACTGTGTGATGAAAATTCTCAGATCGCTGCCATCTAGATACGAGTCTAAGAAACATGCCATCTTTGAAGGGAATAACCTCAATAATCTTTCCAGAAACACCTTGGTTGGGAAGCTAAATATCTTTGACCATGAGCATACATCCAAAGTCGGTAAGGATGTTTTCTTTAAAGCACATAAGAGCACTAAAATACTTGCCAAAGGTAAAAGTGTTCATGTCTCTGAGGATGATCAGTCTGAGAATGATTTTTCAGATGAATATCTTGACAAGTCGGTCTCCTTGATCACAAGACAGTTTAGGGATCTTCTATTGAAGAGAAGTAAACGGTTTTCAAGAGACAAACCTAGGTCATCAGACAAACCTCATGGTCGCGTACCTCCTAAAAACATGGATGCTGACGAGGCTGATGACAAGGACATGCCTCAGTGCTTTAAGTGTAATGGTTTTGGCCATTTTGCTAACGAATGCCCAAATCGTAGAAAATACACTGGGAACAAAGGTCTAGCTGTAACACTTGATGAAATGTCTGAAACCTATGATTCCGATGAAGATAGGAAATCAAGTGTAGGGCTCCTTGGTGAAAACATCGATTTTGATACTTGTAGCAATACATATATCAACCTCAATGGGTTCGGAGAAGAAGGAAACCCAATCAAGATGGGAGATTCTCTAATTGGGAACCCTGTCAGTAATGTTTCAGGATCTACTGTATGTCTAGCTTCTTGCACATCTCAGATGCCTGAATACTATCCAAGTTTGACGTGCTCATTTTGTTCGATGAAGGGACACGAACTATTAAGGTGTTACAAGTACAAGCACCAAATAAGGCACGCCAGCAAACTTCAACGAAGAGCAGATCGATTAGCAAGGAAGCTGAAACTTGCTCAGAAGACCGCCTAGGTATGTAGGATCTTATCTTCGTCTAAGAAGTTGGTTTCCAGGGATAGAGTAAGACCATATGAAAAAAAAGTATGGTCGAATCGTTTTGATAGACAGAAGTCTGAAGATTCCTCCCTTGAGGAAAAAGATGGACAAATCGTTGTTCATCGCAAGACAACTTTATTGTGTTGTTGGGAAAATCTTGTCTCATGTGCCTGATTGAAAAGAGACAAGATTGAGTGTTGATTCAGGCTTCAGTAAAGTATTTCCTTCTTTTCTTAGATTTGTTATTTTCTGTCGATCAAATAAAATAAAGGGTCATTATCGACAATTCTACTCTTTATAGGGTTTTAGAGTTGGGCGTATACGAACCTGTCAATAGGTTTCGAACCCTACATTCGTTTTTCCTTTTTGACATCCTATATAAGATTGCTTGTTGAGTTAAGTGATTCAATCACACAAATCCAGTTGTTTATAACTGTTCTCAAAGCACCATGTCAGATGGAAAGGATGTCAACATGATTGTTAAATCTTCAATCAAGGAAAAAAGAAAAATCTCATGTTTCTAAGTCCCTGAAAAGAAAAATAAGGAATACAAGAAATCCCAGGGCTGTGCCTTCTAACTCTCATAAGTTTTCCGATGTTTTTGATGAGTTGAAGGAAGCAAGAAAGGAGATTCGTGAAATAAAGGCTTTTGTGTCAAAGTCCTTAGAAATTCAGAGAGCCCTGGTACGACATAATCAGGCAAGGCAATTCGTTGATATAAACTCCTATCTTCGTGAACCGTATGTTCCAATGGCTGTTGACAACAAGGAGTTCAGGAATGATGCTGAATTTCTCAAAGGCATTGTCGCCTATGATATCTTCTTTCTGGATTAGTTGGAAGAATAACTAGTGCTTTGAATAGCGATGATTGTGACTACACATAGCTATTTTTGTTTTCATCTTCTTATGTTATTTTTTAGGTTTATTGGTTATTAAATTCTAAAAATATTTGGAGGATGATGTTTATTGCAGTATTTTAATGGTTTGTGATATTGCAATATTTTTATGGGATATGTATTTTTTGCGTTCATGAACTTGAAGGTCCCATATTGCGGTCAAAAGTAAAGTCGTTCATGAATCGGTATTCGTATTGATGAAAGGACGAATGGACTTTTGACATATACAAAAGTTATGCCTATGCAGTCATGTATTTGATGGAAAATAGGATAAAATCTTTTTGTTCGACAAGGATAAAGTCTATTATGTCGTTTTGATGGAAATAGAATAGATCCTTGTATGTTATCCACGGTATTGACCTTCATTGATCCATTTTATTATGTTCTACCGTGAAGGCTCCATTGTGTGTCTTATGTTGAGCAACTTACAACTAAGTCGATTTACCTTGGCTTTGTTGGTTGTTCCATGAGATGTTATATGTCGATCATTAGGAACTAAATTAATCAACTAGTTTGGTTATTTAGTTAGTACTCCATAAGTTTTCTTTCTTATGTTGATTACATGTACGGTTAAGGTTGTCATATTCTATGGTGAACTTAGTCGGGGTTCCATAAGTTCTTTTATGTTGAGCCCAAAATAATTAAATTGATTACTTCGGTGATTAGTTTGGTTATTTTTTTTCCTATTGGATTAATTATAAGTTATCTTGTAATTAATCTAGTTGAGTTTTCATATATTCCACAAGTTCTTGCGTTGAGTATATGAACGGCTATACAAATCATGTTCTATTGGTTAATGTAGTCGTATATTCGGTAAGTTTTTCCTTATGTTTAGTATGTGAACGATTAAGTTAGTCATCTCTGTATGATTACCTTAGTCGTAGCTCCGTAAGTTTACTTTTGTTGAGCACTTTCAATTAAATTGATCACTTTTGTGGTTTGATTTAGTTGCGTTTTCAATTGAATTAATCATGGGTTTACTTGTGATTAATTTGGTTGAGCTTTGGATATAAAAAATCATTCCTATGGTTTTTGGTGTCCAATTAAAAAATCCTTCTTTTCTTTCGAAACTAAGGTCGCTCTTGTTGTTCTTTCGGGAATGACATCTAATTGGGGAGAGTTCTTTTGAACTTGTGCTTAATGGTAATGTCTTGCGGGGTCTGCGGCTGTGGAATTTTATAGGGGTTATCTTGTATCTTAAAACTCCTTGATGAATTCATTTAGCTTCGGCTTTATAATTGCATCTAAATTAAGTTGATATGTATTTTTCTTTTAGTCTATGAAATGTCTCTTGTGGAAATTTCATTATGATCTTGTTCTTGTACCTTTGCCAATTTTATTGACAAAAAAGGGGAGAAATAATATAGTTCACACTACAAATACATATGGTTTTCGGATCATTGTGTAAGGGGGAGTGGTTTCCATGATTGAAATGGAGTATTGACTAAGGGGAAGTGATACATATCACCGTAGTATTCTTGTTAAAGTCGTGATACAATTGGACTTTGATATTACATAATAATACTATGACACTGTATAATAACGATCGAGAATCTCGATTTCTCTCATTGTTATAGTTACGAATCTTCAACAACGGTGATGCTAAATTGACAACCTTTGGGATCATTGGAGTACTTGGAAGGACGAAGATTTCAGGGAACGTTGAAGATTGGACTATGGAATAGGAGCCACTAAAGTTTATATTTTTTGTATTCCATATGTATTAATAGTTTTGTCACTAAAATTAACAAAGGGGGAGATTGTTAGAGCATAGCTCGGTCGACCTCGCATGTTTGTCAATGTTAGTGATCAAAACTATGAGTCTTGATTTCTAGCCTACAAAGCTAAATCTCGGACTAGGATAGAAAAGTGTAGTTGATCTCAAGGACTTCATGGCGATTCATCATACAACGACGAAGATCTATACAAGGAACCGTGGAACTTCATCAACAAAAAGGTATGTGGAGACTTGAACTTATCTATCACTCAAAAGTCTATATATTCTATCTCCTACTTCTTATGAGACAAAAGTCGTATGCTATATAGACTAGATCATACACATTTGACATTTCGAGCTGAGCATTCATTGCTTATCTTTTATCTCTAAATCGTGTGTAGGTAAAGCGTTTCGCTTTGATCAAGTTTATCTTCACCTAGTGACGAAAGTCATGAAAAGTTTCAATCACTTTGAGAATTGCTCTGACGTGAATCGGTCTGTGAATAATGGCTACATAGCGTCCTCCGATAATGTCTCAATGATTGAAATGAGAGTTTAGATTACATAACCATGTATTCCTTGAACCGAAGTTTTCGAACTTTGTTGATCAAGAGAAATCGGGAGGATTGTGGAATTAGCTTGCCAAGTCCGCGAACCCAGTCCGCAGACTGGTCTAAGAAAAGTCTTGATAATAGTTTTATTAAACTTTAATACACCTTCAAATTTTATGATACTTGGAAAAAGGAAGGTTCATGTGTTCAAACTATAAAAGATACATGGATTCACATTATAAGGGAAACTCAAACTAATTCTCTGATTCTTAACCTTCAATCCCTTAGAACTAACTTAGATTATTGGAAGGAAAAAAAAGTCTTTGGCCAACCATCTAAAGAAATTTAAAAAATCCTGTTCCAAAATTAATAAAATAAATAATTCTAGCTTTATATACAAGAAAGAGGAAAATATTAAAGAAAAATTGATCCATCTAGAAAAACTCTACGACTCTCAAGAAGCAATAGAAAAACAACAGTCTAGAGATAATATGGTTCAACTAGGAGAAAAAAATACAAAAAGAATTCATACAAAAACCCTAAAAAGAAGAAAATGGAACAACATAGAGTGCCTAAAAATGAAAAATAATGAGATTACTTTTAATAAATTAGAAATGAAGAATACTCTCTCATAATTTTTTTAGATCTCTTCTCGGCTATTCCTAACTCCCCTCCTCCTAATCCCCTCTTATTTCAAAATATTGAACCTAGTATTTCTAAGGAGGAAAATGCAATCCTAAATGCCATACCTTCCTCAGAGGTAATTTTGTTTGTGTTAAAAAAATTAAACCTAACAAGTCCCCTGGACCTCATGGTTTTCCAACTAGTTTTTTTAAAACTTAATTGGGAAACAGTAGGGGAACAAGTAATAACTTATATTCAACATTTTTTCAAAACAGAAGAATTGCACCCAAAATTTAATAAATTTTTTCTTTTTCTTATTCCTAAGAGTAGGTATCCTAAAGACCCTAGTCATTTCAGACCAATTGGTCTTTGTAACACAATTTACAAGATTATAGCTAAAGTTTTAGCTAATAGGATCAAACCTCTTTTACATTCCATTGTTTCTCCTTTCCAGGCAACCTTCCTTTCTAAAGGACAAATCTACGATAATATAGTTATTTCGCAAGTACCTATATACTCTTTTAAGAAAAAGAAGGTAAAACATGCACGAACGGGAATTAAAACATGTCTAAGCTTTTGATTAGGGTTAACTAGGATTTATTAATTGCTTCTATGAAAGCTTTTGGATTTGACCAAGCCTTTTGTAACCTAATCTGCCAATGTATCTGAACAACATCCATAATAGTCTTACTTAATGGTAGCACATGGTCTTTTTTTAAACCTCCTAAAGGTCTTAGACAAGGAGACCCCTTATCTCCTTATTTGTTTATAATTTGTATGTAAATTTTTTCTAGACTTCGTATCCCTAGCGAAGAAGAGAAAGTTATCCATGGTATTAAATTGACCCCAAAAAATAGTCTTATTTCCCACTTATTCTTTGCTGATGATTGTCTTCTCTTTATTAGGGAGACCTTAAAGAATGTCATGGCATCTTACAAATCATAGAAACTTTTAGTAAAGCATCAGGGAAGTTAATTAACTTTGACAAATCAAGGGTTTTTTCAGTAAAAAAGTTCAACCAAAACATGACAGAATGATAAGTAAGTTGTTGAAGATTAAAAAAATAGATTTAAAAGACTCTTATCTAGGGACTCCTCTCTTTATAGATAAAGCAAAAAATAAAACTTTTTGAAGGAATAATAGAAAGAATGGAGCATAAAGTTCAAGGATGGATAGGTAAAGTCATAGCTCAAGCCAGTAAAATGGTTCTTAATAAGGCAACTTTAACCAGTATGGAAAATTATCAGATGGATTTTTTTATACTCCCCAAGAAAATTACCAATAAAATAGATGCATTACAAAGGGACTTTTGGTTGGGTAAAGAAACTAACTATAAAGGATATTACCCCAGATCTTACTCTTGTTTATGTAAACCTATTAGTAAGGGAGGATTAGGGTTTAGGAATGCACGCAAATTTAACCTGGATCTTATAACCAAATTGGCGTGGAGATTACTGACTGAACCCAAGGCCCTCTGGGTGCAACAACTCAAACCTAGATATTTCAGGAATACTTCTGCTTTCAGGGATAAAACTCCTTCTTCTAGCTCTTGGATATGGAAATGTATCAGTAAAGGGATTAAGCTAGTATAACAAAATAGCATTTGGAAAGTAGGGGATGGGAATAACATAAATGTTTGGGAGGATAGATGGATCCCTAATTTGGAAGAAAACCTAAGTATTTTCAAAACCATTACTAATTCTCATGTAACACTTGTGAAGGATCTCATTGACCCAATCACCAAAAAGTGAAATACTTCTTTAGTTTATAAATCATTTCCTAACATAGTAGCTAGACAAATATGTGACATTAGAATAGCTCTAGGTAGAAATCTGGAAACTAAACCTAATACTCTTAGATGGCTTCTTACTAAATCTGGAAAATTTACTGTCAAATGAATGTACAACAAGTTAAATGAAAGAACTATTAATAACTGTAACTTGGGTCAGGCAGATTCTTTTTGGAAAGGATTATGGGCTTTAGATTTTTCTCAAAGGATCAAGATTTTTACTTGGAAGTGTCTTCAAAATGTTGTATCTACAAATCTTAAATTATCTAGATTCATGAAGGATATGACACCGGACGTATGGAACATGTAGGTCTGCCCATGGTTCGGTTTTCTACCCGGACCGAACTGGTCCAAATCGACAAAAAAAACCAAAAAAACAGAGACCGAAAAATCCAAAAACCAAGAAACCCAAAAACCGAGAAAACCGATTTTAGGTGGTTGGTTTTTGTTTGATGTCACAAAAGAACCAAAAATCCAAAAAACCAAAACTAAAGAAAAAACCGAGAGTTAGAACCAAAAAAACCGACAAAAACCATAATAATATGTACCGAACTTTCCATCATAGTGTTTACGGGTGAAAACTGTTTCTACTGTTTTTGGTAAATTTGGATGTGTGGATGAGAAACGAATATAAACCCTAAACAAATGCACTGCACGGGAGTGATTTTGATTCGAGAGATCAATCTATACAATTCTAGCCTAAACCAAGAAATGGTCATTCCAGACTTGCTTCGGTCACAAAGTGAAGGAGATGGGGTTGATCTTAGGGAGGGAAGCGAAGAAGGTGTTGAGATTATGAAGGTGTTGGCTGTTCTGGGTGTTTTCTGGATACTGTGACAACACTTGATTTCTCTGTGTCTGTGTCGTTTAGAAATAGGTGAAGAACCTATTTATACAAGTCATTGAGCGAAGACCTCATCTCGTAGGAAGTGGAGGAGGTGAAGTGATGGAGTAGTGGGGTCGTGTAGGAGTGGTGATTGTCACGCGATCACACCTTTTCCCACTTCCCTCATCACTGTTAACCGTCCACCATTTCCTGACACGTTCTTGTAATGGCGCGTTGCACGCTGTAAACCGCCAGACCAATACCCCAGTAAGTATCCCCAAGTTTGTGAGATGCTTGATGTCTCGAACGAGCGGATCGTGGGACCCACCGCAGGAAATAGCATACGGTGCTAAGTTATTTAAGGAGTTGGTATTCGTGAAATATCGTGTATGCTCGATGCATGTAATGCATCGAAAACAATCAATATGTATGAAGCGTCGCTGTTTTAAAGCTTAACCGAATAAGTCGCGGATTAAGCGTCTTAAAATAGCATCACGTCCAACCATCTTCAAGTGATCGTTTGGAGGCCGCACGGGCGAGCCACCCCCTGATCGATCACTTTCTATGGAAGAATGGCGGACGGTGATCACCGAGGTGCTTCATTGGTCATCTAGATTTTAACCTGGGATGTCCGTCCAAGCTGGCAAAGTTGGACGGACGAGATGGTTTATGGCATATATCTACGACCGTTGATGGAATTTTAGGGTTTTTAAGAAGTTCACAAGCATCCCTTTTTGGCTTGATCGAATTCAAGCATGGGCATTACTTTTGGTGGGGCCGATCGGTCACGCATGGAGGCGGTCCGCTGTTGTACATGTATATACCTCTCAGTCCCACGAAGGCTTGATCTAGGCCACTGAAATTGACTGGCAAAGATGAGTGGTCGTGATCGATTTGCGACAGAAATCCATTACCGCAAAGGATTTGGAAGCCGCGTGACATGCCACCTTCGGGCGTGCGTTTCGAGACGCTCGGCCATGGTTCGCCCAGGCCGGCCGGTCACACGCACAGATGGGCCCACGGTGATCACATCGACATCCTTGTGACTTATTGAGTCTATATATACACCCTCCGTTTAGGCTGGCGAAGATGGATGGACGCGATCGAACTACGACAGATATGCATCGCTGCAAACCCTAATTAGGGTTTTCAAACTTTCACGCACGCGTGACTTTGGCCAAACGGTTTGGCAAATCACGCTTCTCCTTTGGGAGGACCGACCATGTTGGGCCCACGTTGGGCTGACAATGAATATATGTGCACCTTCTTGATGGTCCTAGGTACGATCTAAGTTGAATGGTTGTGATCGTTTTAAGACACTAGTGGAATTTCCGCGACCTTTCAAAGCATCACGCCAGCCATGCTTCGAGCAAACGTTCATTGCTCCATGGCTTTGTCGTGAGAAAACCGATCGGGTTGGTGAGGAGTTGGCCCGCCAACGTGTGCGTTGACGCTTCTCTGATCATTCATGGGATGATCTAATCCGTCCAACCACGCTTGCGAAGTTGGACGGTTGCGATGGTTTTAGACTTCCCTGGACATTCTACGTTCGATCGAACCTCTACAAGCAGCACGGTCACCCTATTTAGGGTTTGAAAAAGCGGGGGTCTAACAACTCCACCCAATATTTCGCTTAGCAATATGTATGGACAAACTCCAATATACTTTTTATGAGAATCAACTAGACAGTCATACTCAATCAATAAAAAGATATATTAAAGAGTTTATATCTCAATCTCTCGATTTGATCTTTACTCAAGCAAATAGAAATCTGCGAATCTTTATCAAAGAGAGATAACTTGGACGGTACCAAAGACCAATATCTAAGGATCAATCAACTACAATCAACAACCAAAAGTTGGATTAGAGAAGTTGATGATCTTAACGCACAGCCTTTATTATTTCAATTATATAACATATAATGCGGAAAAGAAATAACACAGACACCAGAAGTTTTGTTAACGAGGAAACCGCAAATGCAGAAAAAACCCCGGACCTAGTCCAGATTGAATACACACTGTATTAAGCCGCTACAGACACTAGCCTACTCCAAACTAACTTCGTACTGGAATATAGTTGAACCCCAATCAGTCTCCCACCGATCCAAGGTACAGTTGTACTCCTACGCCTCTGATCCCAGCAGGATACTGCGCACTTGATTCCCTTAGATGATCTCACCCGCAACCAAGAGTTGCTGCAACCCAAAATCGCATACTTGATAATAAACAGATCTGTCTCACACAGAAAAGTCTATCAAAGGATAAATATGTCTCCCACAGAAAAACCCTAGGTTTTTTTTCCGTCTTAAGATATGAAATCAAGGTGAACAGGAACCAACTGATAATCCGGTCTTATATTCCCGAAGAACAGCCTATATTAATCAATCACCTCTCAACAGGCTTACTTGAATACATAAGAGGACGTCGAGGAATCACAAATAGTGAGACGAAGATGTTTGCGACTTCTTTATCTTGCCTATCAGATAACTCTCACGATCTCAAGCCAATCAAAGATTGTACTCGTACGATAGAAGATGCAAGATCAGATTAGACAACTACGAGAAAAGTAGTATTGGTCTGGCTTCACAATCCCAATGAAGTCTTTAAGTCGTTAACCTGGTTTTAGAGAAGAAAATCAAAGCTTAGAGGAGAATCGACTCTAGCGAGTGCACTAGTATCTCACAGACGTGTGGGGATTAGTTTTGCCCAATGCTAGATGTCTCCTATATATAGTCTTCAAATCAAGGTTTTGCCTTAGTTACAAAGCAATCCATATTCACCGTTACATGAAAACATGATTTAGATTCAAGCTAATATTTCTCAACCGTTAGATCGAGAACTTAGCTTGTCACACACACTTGGGTAGACGTTTACTGGGTTTGTGAAAACCATGTCCAAACTTGTACGTGTATGTTGGTTCAACATAGTAACCCAAAAGGTTAACCATATGAGCATTTCATATTAACCTGGTTCTTCTTCACCATAACTAGTTCAATTGACTCAAATGAACTAGTTAGAGAGTTGTTCAATTGTTATGAGATCTTATGTAACTACGCAAGACACAATTGAAACAAAGATGATTCTATTCGATGAATCGGCTCATGAACTTTATAGCCACGGTTTGCATAAAGCATTCCTTAGTAATTTAAGTTTCATGTTCAGAGCACATCTTTAGATCATAACCACTTAAGCTCACAAACAAGTTCGCGGACGTAAGGCAACCGACAGAGTTTTCCAAACTCAGCAGAAAATATCGGCAAAGAGACTTCCACCAGTTCGCGGACTAGGTTCACGGACTAAACACGCAAACGAGTTTTTGGAAAATCCCAGCAGAAATTCTCGGTAAGAGAACTTCCGTCAGTTCGCGACTGAGTTCGCGGACTTGGCAAAGCCAATTCCTCCGGTTTATCTCAATCAACAAAGTTCGAAAACTTCGGATTAAGGAATACATGGTTATGTAATCTAAACTCTCATTCCAATCATTGAGACATTCTCAGAGGACGTTATATAGTCGTTATTCATATAGCGTTTCACGTCAGAGCAATTCTCAAAGTAATTGAAACTTTTCATGACTTTCGTCACTAGGTGAAGATAAACTTGATCAAAGCGAAACGCTTTACCAACACACGATTTCGAGAAAAACATAAGTAGTGAATACTCAGCTCGAAATGTCAAATGTGTATGATCCAGTCTATATAACATACGACTTTTTGTCTCATAAGAAGTAGGAGATAGAATAGATAGACTTTTGAGTGATAGATAAGTTCAAGTCTCCACATACCTTTTTATTGATGAAGTTCCACGTTTTCTTGAGTAGATCTTCGTCGTTGTATGATGAATCGCCATGAAGTCCTTGAGCTCAACTACACTTTTCTATCATAGTCCGAGACTTAGCTATAATAGACTAGAAATCAAGACTCATAGTTATGATCACTAACATTGACAAACATGCTTGATATAGCAACGCATGCGAGGTCGACCGAGCTATGCTCTAACAATCTCCCCCTTTGTCAATTTTAGTGACAAAACTATTAATACATATGGAATACAAAAAGATAAACTTTAGTGGCTCCTATTCCATAGTATAATCTTCAACGTTCCTTGAAATCTTCGTCCTTCCAAGTACTCCAATGATCCCAAAGGTTGTAAGTTTAGCACCACCGTTGTTGAAGATCCGTAGCTATAAAAATGAGAGAAATCTAGTTTCTCGATCATTATTATACAGTGTCATAGTATCATTATGTAACATCAAAGTCCAATTGCATCACGACTTTAACAACAATACTATGGTGATATATATCACTCCCCTTTAGTCAATACTCCATCTCGATCATGGAAACCACTCCTCCTTACACAATGATCCGAAAACCATATGTATTTGTAGTGTGAACTACATTATTTCTCCCCCTTTTTGTCAATAAAATTGCCAAAGGTAAAAGAACGGGATCATAATGAAATTTCCACAAGAGACATTTCATAGACTAAAAGAAAAAATATATACCAACTTAATTTAGATGCAATCATAAAGCCGAATCTAAATGCATACATGAAGGAGTTTTAAGATACAAGATAACCCCTATAAAATTCCACAGCCGCACACCCCGCAAGATATTACCATTAAGCACAAGTTCAAAAGAGCTCTCCCCCATTTGATGTCATTCCCGAAAGAACAACAAGAGCGACCTTAATTTCGAAAGAAAAGAAGGATTTTTTAATTGGACACCAAAAACCATGGAAATGATTTTCTATATCCAAAAATCAATCAAATTAATCACAAGTAAACCCATGATTAATTTAATTGGAATACGTAACTAAATCAAACCACCAAAGTGATCAATTTAATTGATTGTGCTCAACATAAGTAAACTTACGGAGCTACGACTAAGATAATCATACGGAGATGACTAACTTAATCGTTCACATACTCAACATAAGGAAAACCTTACAGAATATACGACTACATCAACCAATAGAACATAGTTAGTATAATCGTTCATATACTCAACACAAGAACTTGTGGAATATATGAAAACTCAACTAGACTAATTACAAAAGAACTTATAATTAATCTAATTGGAATACAAACAACCAAATTAATCACAAAAGTAATCAATTTAATTGTCAAAAGATTTTGCTCGACAAAAGAAGACTTTCGGAGCAAATAACTAAATAACCAACCAAGATGATTAATTTAGTTCAAGAATGCTCAAAATACAACATCTCATGGAATAACCAACAAGGCCAATATTAATCGACATAGTTGTAAGGTGCTCTACATAAGACACACAATGGAGCCTTCACGGTAAAACATAACAAAATGGATCAATGAAGATCAATACCGTGGATAACATACAATGATCTATTCTATTTTCCATCATAACGACATAATAGACTTTATCCTTGTCAAACAAAAGATATCGTCCTATTTTCCATCATAATTGAAGGTGCTCAACATAGGTAAACTTACGGAGCTACGACTAAGGTAATCATACGAAGATGACTAACTTAATCGTTCACATACTCAACATAAGAAAAACCTTACGGAATATACGACTACATTAACCAATAGAAAATGATTTGTATAGCAGTTCATATACTCAACACAAGAACTTGTGGAATATATGAAAACTCAACTAGACTAATTACAAGAGAACCCATAATTAATCTAATTGGAATACAAACAACCAAACTAATCACGAAGGTAATAAATTTAATTGTCAAAAGTTTTGCTCGACAAAAGAAGACTTACGGAGCAAATAACTAAATAACCAACCAAGATGATTGATTTAGTTTATAATGCTCAACATATAGCATCTTATGGAACAACCAACAAAGCCAATAAGAATAATCGACTTAGTTGTATCGTGATCAACATAAACACACAATGGAGCCTTCACGGTAATAAAAAAAGAATGAATCAATGAAGATCAATACCGTGGAATACATACAAGAATCTATTATATTTTTCCATCACTATTTGCATAACGACATAATAGACTTTATCCTTGTCACACAAAAGATTTTATCATATTTTTCATCAAATAAATGACTGCATAGGCATAACTTTTGTAATTGTCAAAAGTCCATTCGTCCTTTAATCAATACGAATACCAATTTATGAACGACTTTACTTTTGATAGAATATGGGACAACATAGTTCACGGGCGTAAACAATACATATCCCATAAACAATTGCAATATCACAAAATCATAAAGATTAATACTGCAATAACAATCTTTGCCCTTATAAGGTAGAATCAATCTTTTTCGCACGGATTTATACCAAGAGTGGTTACCAAAAGCGTATAAAAATATTTCCTTAACAAAGAAGGACATACAAAGTCATTGTGAACACTCAAGAATATATAGAAATGTGAACTACTACCCATTCTCGAACTTCCTTCTTTGTGATTCACCAACATCACTTTTGTAACAGCCACAAAATGTCTTAGAATAGGATTTCTCCAAGAATCCCAGTGCCCAAGTCCAAGAGAATAAAACAAGTGCAACGAAACTGAGCAAACACTAAAAAACAAGAGACAGGACAAATACCAATATTAATTCATCCAAATTCAACAATTTTCATCTCCATTTTTAAGGGAATTCAATAAGGAAGAGAATGCAAAAAGAATGAGGTAAATCCGAGTTCGGACGAAGAAGTTACAGCCAAAACAAGTTTACCGAATATCGACGTCAAGTATGCATTCGGGTTTGCGAACTTAAACCCCTGGATTTTTATTTAGAATGTTGTTATGCATACTTGGTATGTGTACCATGTAGTCCAAACATCCCGAACTATTATTTTCAAACCTAAACATTTAAGAACCTTAAACACAGATCAAGTTAGGTACAAATGAACGATAAGCAAGATTATTATAAGTATTCTAAGCAAATAAAAGTACAAATCTTGCTCAAGTTTATAGGCATACCTTTTTAGATGAATCCAATCGAATTCTACCGCCTTACCGAACATAATATGTGTGCCCCAATTCTTGTGCTTCCCTCACCGTATACAAAGTAGGGCATTCCTTGGTGAGGATGCACTTCCAACACAATCAAGTCGCGTTGGGGTGAACAAAGTCTTACTCACCACAAGTGACCTTTGGATTATCATGAAAGAGATCACTTTTAGAACCTTTCACATCCAATTCCATTTTTCCAAAAAACTTTTTAAATTCCAACATCATGGATACTGCCTTTTCCATAGTCACGGAGTTTTCTGGAAGATCATTCCTTTTCACACTCAAAACATCATTGTCTTTCTTCGGTATCCACTTCTGAGTGCGTTTAGGAACAGTCGGAACCTTCTTCCCATCACTCTCTTCTAGAATTCTTGGAAGGGAATTGGATTGACTATTCCTTTGCAAGTTAGTCTTTCTCCAATTGGGAGCATCGGATCTTGTCTTTGTCTTTACGAAGTTATCCTTTTGATAACCATTACGATTATGAAAAGGATTCGTACGACGTTTATAGGAAAATCTAGGTCTATCATAGAACTGATAACTTTGCCTAAAGGTTGGACAATTACAACCTGTAACGTTAAGAGGATCAGTCTTAACGTATGATCTTGGTTTCACAACTTCTTGCGATGCCCAAACAAGAACATCATGAAGTTTCTCATTCCTTATACGGAAACGACATCTCCTTTCCAGGTGACCTTTATCTCCGCAATAGTGGCAAACATAAGGAATGTTCTTACCTCGATCCGTGTGTGCTAACTTTGGAGGTTGATAAACTTTGCTCTTTTCAGCCTTAACTGCCGGAGAAGGTATTTCACTTTTGCCATCAGTGGAAACCTTTTGTTGAGAAGAATCACTAGCCTTGACAAATTTTACCTCTTTGCTAGTACTTGGAGCATTTATTCCCTTATAGCCCAATCCTCGTGTATCACGATGATTTTTACTTGCTCCTAGCATAGTGGTTAATTTGCTTGAACTAGTATTGAATTTTTTCAAGTCATCTTCCAACATCTTGATTTTATCAAGAGCATCAGCTAAATCAGCCTCAAGGCGTTTTTCTCGAGTGAGATAAGCGCTTTCTCTGTCGTCAAAACTTGTTTGCTGGAAGTTAAACCTTGCTTCAGATTCTGCAAGTTTCTCTTCCAACAAAAAGTACTTTTGATAAAGATTATCACATTCAAGTGAATTCATACGTAGGTTTTCTTCATAATCCTTGAGGATCGATTCGGTAGAACGATTCGAAAAATAAACACATGTGTAACATCTTCTCAATTTCTTGTTTTCTCGATAGAGAGGAGTCAGAAGAGGTGTGACATGAGAAGTTGTAATCTTCTTCATATTCCACGAATCCAAAAACTTAACATACTCTGAGACTTCCTCATCAACATCTCTATCAATATCTGAATCACCTTCATCAGAAAGTTCATCCAACTGTTCTTCTAGGAAAGTTTCCCAATCAACAATTTTTACATCAAGAGAATGTTTGGATATTGACTTAGATGTGACAGTTCTCTCAGGTGAATTCAAGCTTTTAGAATCATCTGGTAATTTCTGAACTGGTACGTTATTAGAGATAGACTCGTCCATAATAGATCGCTACAAACACAGACTTATAAGGTCTTTAACGTGTTTGCCTGCTCTGATACCAATTGAAAAAGCGGGGGTCTAACAACACCACCCAATATTTCGCTTAGCAATCTGTATGGACTAACTCCGAAATACTTTGCTAGAGAATCAACTAGAAAATCAGACTCAATCTAGATTAAAGTATCTCAAGGAGTCAATATCTCTCACTTGTTTTGATTTACTCAATCTAAAACAATAGCGAGTCTTTAATCAAACACAAGGAATAACTTGGACGGTACCAAAGACCAATATCCAAGGATCAATCAATATCAATCAACAACCAAAGTTTGGATTTCCAATTGATGATCTTAACGCACAACCTGTATTATTTCAATTCTATAAAATATAATGCGGAAAAGAAATAACACAGACACCAGAAGTTTTGTTAACGAGGAAACCGCAAATGCAGAAAAACCCTGGGACCTAGTCCAGATTGAATACACACTGTATTAAGCCACTACAGACACTAGCCTACTCCAAGCTAACTTTAGACTGGACTATATTTGAACCCCAATCAGTCTCCCACCTATCCAAGGTACAGTTGTACTCCTACGCCTCTGATCCCAGCAGGACACTGCACACTTGATTCCCTTAGCTGATCTCACCCACAACCAAGAGTTGCTGCAACCCAAAATCGCAGACTTGATAATAAACAAATTTGTCTCACACAAAAAAGTCTATCAAAGAATAAATATGTCTCCCACAGAAAAACCCTAGGTTTTTGTTCCGTCTTAAGATATGAAATCAAGGTGAACAGGAACGAATTGGTAATCCGGTCTTATATTCCCGACGAACAGTCTAGATTAATCAATCACCTCTCAACAGTCTTACTTGAATACACAAGAGGACGTCGAGGAATCACAAACAGTGAGACGAAGATGTTTGTGACTTCTTTATCTTGCCTATCAGAGAACTCTCAAGATCTCAAGCCAATCAAAGATTGTACTCGTACGATAGAAGATGCAAGATCAGATCACAAAACTACGATAAAAGTAGTATCGTTCTGGCTTCACAATCCCAATGAAGTCTTTAAATCGTTAACCTGGTTTTAGAGAAGAAAACCAAAGGTTAGAGGATAATCGAATCTAGAGAGCGCACTAGTATCACATAAACGTGTGGGGATTAGTGGTAGGTTGGGAAACCTACAATAAAATACTGCAAGTGCACAGCGTCTAACTAGTAGACAATGGCAAGTACAGGTCGTTCCCACGAGGAGTGTGAAATACTCTGCTAACTAATACCAAAACTAAATAATCAAATAAGTAATGTTTTAACGATTTTCAAAAGATCGGAACAAAATGAAATAATAATAATTTTAACAATAAACAAAATGAAAACGGGTTATCAGGGTTTTCGGTTTCCACCAATTAAATCGTGTGAACTCTACTAATTTTTATATATTACTCAAGACAAATATTGAAATTAATTTCATGTCTCGGAAGATAGTATGTTAAATTCCAAATTATTGTTTCTCCGCTGTAAATTCCTTCGCTTCATCCGTAGTGATTCTATAAAGCATTATTTATCAATCCTAAAGCATATCACGTCAAAGAATTTAACCCAAGCACGTCATATCAATTGAAAAGAATAAATAATCAAAATAATCACATGAACAATTATACACCAAGCTATATGAAGTAAAAATACTAATCAATCAAATCATTATTAAAAATATCATCGTAGAGAGTACACAATTGAATTGGTTTCTACCTAAACCCTAATATGGATCTAGTTAGCCATGGCTTTCTCAAAAGCCATAAACAAATATCAAATAAAATCAATAGCTAATCGAAAAACGGAATTGAAACAAAACTTCAAACCGTAAACGGCTGTGAAGCCGCAACAGCAGCAGCCTCCCTTCCTTCCTTCTTCTCTGTCTACGGCTCTCGCCTCCTCCTCCCTTTTCCCCCCTCGTCTCCTGCAAACTGAGAAGAGTTATAAACTCTAAAAATACGACCTAGCCCATTTCAAGGCCCAAGTACAATAAACAAAATCCAACTCCAAAGTTTAGGCTCCATCGTGACCACTTTCTGGCCATCGTCTGCTTCTGTAGACACCCATTTATCCATTCCGTCCCTCTGAGCACCTTCAGAACTCTAACGAAAACATTATATTCCTTGTCTAACTCGATTCCGACCACAGAAACCAACATCATTTTAGTCGAACCCCATTGCATACACTGAGGAGCCACCACTGCTCGGACCACATGAGTAAATTCACTGTTGCCGCCGTTGTACTCAAACGATACAACAAATACACCTCCATTTCTCATTAGCTCCACCAGCAAACCATCTCTGCCATACAGCCACCAGAAAATCATTGTTCTTGTCGCTGGTGTAGAGACGACCACCATTTTGAGAACTGCCGCCATCTTCCACCGATAACTACCCAACATGGAACAGTCAATACATGCATCTTCACTTCTAACTTCTCAGCTGCTCAACTGCAAACCAGCAGCACCCTTCCAAACTTCGACCAGAACCAATTCAACAGTAATTTTCCTTATCTTCTCATACACATCCACGATGGCAGCAACAACAACTCTTGACTGCAGCTTCCTCTCGATCACAACTGAGCTGTCTCTGCAGCCACCACACAAAACCCTACATTGAACTCAAACTCAGGTGATTGGATATGAACATTCCAGCCATTACGTCCTCATTCTCAACGCCTCTCTGCAAATCTTGTAAGTCCACTGCATGATTTCAGCCATTGGAAGATTCGTACATTAAATCTGAGTAGGAGGACATAAACTCCACCACTTGTCTCACCATCTCTAAGTCCGTTTATTCCATTAAATCGGGTCGTGACGGGATGACTTATGTGTTGCTGATATATAGATATACCAGTCCAGCCATATTTCGTTATTTTCGTCGCAAATATTTATTTCTCCAACAACACCTACAAAGATATAAAATATCAAAATAAACAAAATCGAGTACTAATATTACAGAGAATTGAGACTAATATAGACACATAAATGCGTCTATCAATACCCCCAAACTTATTATTTGCTAGTCCCGAGCAAATCGAATTTAGAAAATAAAATCCTAACTCACTGTCGCAGGCATCGTCGATTGCATTTAGCGTATGCAATAAGCCTTTAAACCCCTAGGTGTCCCTAGTGGCCGAGTTATAGTCTCGGGAGGGCTTACCAGAGATATACCCACAAAACCTTTATACTCCAGACCCTAACAATCTATGCAGAACCTTGGAAAGCACTAAAGAACCTCCTTGGTTGGCATACTTATTAATTATGAGAGGAAGTACCCTGACGCGAAATTCCAATTGATGTACACGAGTTTGCACTCAAGCATACTAAAATTCATATAAGTGACAGAGCTCTACTAAGATAGTTTCACTATGGACATCATATTCGGAGTCAACAAATCACATGGATAGATTAAGAGATGGATATAGAAAAACATAGATGGTTTTGATGTTGACTAAGTGAACAGTGTTTCTCATATCTGTCTGAAGGCCACTTTCAAGATGAACCTATCCTAAATGACTGAGTTACCGGTCTGACTAATATCAACACACTGGCATATACAAGGGAACCAGTGGTCAATAGTCCTAACTCTAGGTCAACACAACTGGCATATACAAGGGTACCAGTGGTCGACTTTATTGAATTTTATTCCGTTTGGTATAATGGTCTGGTCTCAAAAAAATTTTATAACATTTTTTTTTCTTTTTTTTTCATAACTTTTTTTTTTCAACTTTTTTTTTTTCAACTTTTTTTTTCATAACTTTTTTTTTCATAACTTCTTTTTTATGGGTATCTCAATCACTCTATTTCACCCTAGAAATGGTAACAACTTGAATCGTGAGCCCCACCTAATCACTTAGAGAAACATGGTTTAAAATGAAAAAATAAAATAAAAACAGAAGTGAAAAGGACTCAACGAGATATGGTGAAACTATCATGTTATTTCTAACACCTGAGCTCTGTGCTTTTATGAATAGACTCTTTAGATGTTTCCATCTAGTCAGATTGGTTCCTCAACTCCTAAAACCAACATGCTTCCATCCACTTAGATTGGTTAATGCAAACCTTAATAGGCATAAATTTCTAGGTTCTGGAGTTTATTTATAATGCAACTAAAAAATTTCTCCCATACCCCCAAACTTAAATCTAACATTGTCCTCAATGTTCTAAAGATAAAATTAAAAGCATGAACAAGGAGAAACTGTTACCATTCGAAGCAAAAGAGTTAAGGAAAGATATTACCCTGTTGCATGAGCATGGGATACCTCCCAAGAAGTAAAATGTATTTTTTTTTCTTGCTGTCAGTAGAATGTTTTCAAACAAGGTGGGGATGGTACCCAAAAGTAGACATCCAATCATATATATAGAGTCTGAAAAGTTGAGGATCATCCCAACTAGTCCGGTCGGCTGAAAATATGAACCTGCAAACACTATAAAGCTCCAAATGGATGCGTAAGTTCATTCCCAATAGAAATCTGTAAGTAATATTCAAGTCATGCATGGACAGGATAGGTAAATCACTCCCGTAAGAAATAAGTTCAGATTGTTTGACAGTTTCTATTCGCGGGGCACGCTCTAAATCAGGTTCCAAATCAGCGGAAATAACTTCCACGGCTGAAAGTTCAGTCGTGGAACAAGGGCTCAATAGAGCAATAATATCATGACTCATAGACCCACTATCATCTACAACGGTTTCATTATGAATATTATCAAGATGAGAAAAACCATAACTTGATAGGTCAGAAAATGGTTTAAAGGTCAAGGTCGGACCTTTCTCGGCTGATGAAACTAGTCGAGACTCGGCCAATACTAGAGGTTCTATTATGGACTTCCATTTATTAGTGTCTAGAAGTGGTGTGGAGTCTAATAAGGCATTGACTTCACAAATAACACTATCATCATCAAAATCATACCCAAAATGAGTTAAGCAAACCTCTAGTGGATCTTCCAATTGGTCCTTGAAAAATCTTTGTGAATCCATACTTTCTTTTCACCCGCAGCACTTTCTAAGGTACCTAAAAAAAATCAAATAAACTGCGTAAAAAGGAACTAAAAAAAAAAAAATTTTAAAGGAAAACAAAATAAATTATATACAAAAATAAAAATAAAATAAAACAATTATGTACAAGAAAATTGATATCAATCAGAGAGTACTATACAGCCACTCCCCGGCAGCGGCGCCAAAAACTTGGTAGGTTGGGAAACCTACAATAAAATACTGCAAGTGCACAGCGTCTAACTAGTAGACAATGGCAAGTACAGGTCGTTCCCACGAGGAGTGTGAAATACTCTGCTAACTAATACCAAAACTAAATAATCAAATAAGTAATGTTTTAACGATTTTCAAAAGATCGGAACAAAATGAAATAATAATAATTTTAACAATAAACAAAATGAAAACGGGTTATCAGGGTTTTCGGTTTCCACCAATTAAATCGTGTGAACTCTACTAATTTTTATATATTACTCAAGACAAATATTGAAATTAATTTCATGTCTCGGAAGATAGTATGTTAAATTCCAAATTATTGTTTCTCCGCTGTAAATTCCTTCGCTTCATCCGTAGTGATTCTATAAAGCATTATTTATCAATCCTAAAGCATATCACGTCAAAGAATTTAACCCAAGCACGCCATATCAATTGAAAAGAATAAATAATCAAAATAATCATATGAACAATTATACACCAAGCTATATGAAGTAAAAATACTAATCAATCAAATCATTATTAAAAATATCATCGTAGAGAGTACACAATTGAATTGGTTTCTACCTAAACCCTAATATGGATCTAGTTAGCCATGGCTTTCTCAAAATCCATAAACAAATATCAAATAAAATCAATAGCTAATCGAAAAACGGAATTGAAACAAAACTTCAAACCGTAAACGGCTGTGAAGCCGCAACAGCAGCAGCCTCCCTTCCTTCCTTCTTCTCTGTCTACGGCTCTCGCCTCCTCCTCCCTTTTCCCCCCTCGTCTCCTGCAAACTGAGAAGAGTTATAAACTCTAAAAATACGACCTATCCCATTGCAAGGCCCAAGTACAATAAACAAAATCCAACTCCAAAGTTTAGGCTCCATCGTGACCACTTTCTGGCCATCGTCTGCTTCTGTAGACACCCATTTATCCATTCCGTCCCTCTGAGCACCTTCAGAACTCTAACGAAAACATTATATTCCTTGTCTAACTCGATTCCGACCACAGAAACCAACATCATTTTAGTCGAACCCCATTGCATACACTGAGGAGCCACCACTGCTCGGACCACATGAGTAAATTCACTGTTGCCGCCGTTGTACTCAAACGATACAACAAATACACCTCCATTTCTCATTAGCTCCACCAGCAAACCATCTCTGCCATACAGCCACCAGAAAATCATTGTTCTTGTCGCTGGTGTAGAGACGACCACCATTTTGAGAACTGCCGCCATCTTCCACCGATAACTACCCACATGGAACAGTCAATACATGCATCTTCACTTCTAACTTCTCAGCTGCTCAACTGCAAACCAGCAACACCCTTCCAAACTTCGACCAGAACCAATTCAACAGTCATTTTCCTTATCTTCTCATACACAGCCACGATGGCAGCAACAACAACTCTTGACTGCAGCTTCCTCTCGATCACAACTGAGCTGTCTCTGCAGCCACCACACAAAACCCTACATTGAACTCAAACTCAGGTGACTGGATATGAACATTCCAGCCATTACGTCCTCATTCTCAACGCCTCTCTGCAAATCTTGTAAGTCCACTGCATGATTTCAGCCATTGGAAGATTCGTACATTAAATCTGAGTAGGAGGACATAAACTCCACCACTTGTCTCACCATCTCTAAGTCCGTTTATTCCATTAAATCGGGTCGTGACGGGATGACTTATGTGTTGTTGATATATAGATATACCAGTCCAGCCATATTTCGTTATTTTCGTCGCAAATATTTATTTCTCCAACAACACCTACAAAGATATAAAATATCAAAATAAACAAAATCGAGTACTAATATTACAGAGAATTGAGACTAATATAGACACATAAATGCGTCTATCAATTAGTTTTTCCCAATGCTAGATGTCTCATATATATAGTCTTCAAATCAGGGTTTTGCCTTAGTTACAAAGCAATCCATATTCACCGTTAGATGAAAACCTGATTTAGATTCAAGCTAATATTTTTCAACCGTTAGATCGAAAACTTAGCTTGTCACACACACTTGGGTGGACGTTTACTAGGTTTGTGAAAACCATGCCCAAACGTGTACGTGTATGTTGGTTCAACATAGTAATCCAAAAGGTTAACCATATGAGCATTTCATATTAACCTAGTTCTTCTTCACCATGACTAGTTCAATTGACTCAAATGAACTAGTTAGAGAGTTTTTCAATTGGTATGAGATCTTATGTAATTACACAAGACACAATTGAAACAAAAATGATTCGATTCGATGAATCGGCTCATGAACTTTATAGCCACGGTTTGTATAAAGCATTCCTTAGTAATTTAAGTTTCATGTTCATAGCACATCTTTAGATCATAACTACTTAAGCTCACAAACAAGTTCGCGGATTTAAGGCAACCGGCAGAGTTTTCCAAACTCAGCAGAAAATCTCGGCAAAGAGACTTCCGCCAGTTCGCGGACTAGGCTCGCATACTGAGTTCGCGGACTAAACACGCAAACGAGTTTTTGGAAAATCCCAGCAGAAATTCTCGGTAAGAGAACTTCCGTCAGTTCGCGACTGAGTTCGCGGACTTGGCAAAGCCAATTCCTCCGTTTTATCTCAATCAACAAAGTTCGAAAACTTCGAATTAAGGAATACATGGTTATGTAATCTAAACTCTCATTCCAATCACTGAGACATTCTCAGAGGACGTTATATAGTCGTTATTCACAGAGAGTTTCACGTCAGAGCAATTCTCAAAGTAATTGAAACTTTTCATGACTTTCGTCACTAGGTGAAGATAAACTTGATCAAAGCGAAACGCTTTACCAACACACTATTTCGAGAAAAAGATAAGTAGTGAATACTTAGCTCGAAATGTCAAATGTATATGATCCAGTCTATATAGCATACGACTTTTTGTCTCATAAGAAGTAGTCGATAGAATAGATAGACTTTTGAGTGATAGATAAGTTTAAGTCTCCACATACCTTTTTGTTGATGAAGTTCCACGGTTCCTTGAGTAGATCTTCGTCGTTGTATGATAAATCTCCATTAAGTACTTGAGCTCAACTACACTTTTCTATCCTAGTCTGAGACTTAGCTATAATAGACTAGAAATCAAGACTCATAGTTTTGATCACTAACATTGACAAACATGCTTGATATAGCAACGCATGCGAGGTCAACCGAGCTATGCTCTAACAGAAGTTATTCTCGAAAATCATTTGGCAGAACAAGGTTCTCTTCGGAAACACTCTCAAAAATCTTCTAGCAGAATGTTAGTTCTCTTTAGAAGATGTAGCAACAACGTTGATACTTTTCGATCTTTTGTTTACACAAAACACCGATTTGATTTCCCTTTAGATGTGACTCAAGGTTTTGGAAATCTTGTGTTTGTTTTGAGAAAAACAATTACTAGGTAAAAGTAATATCAAAACAAACTTGTAGATTAAGGTTTATTATACTCTTCAAAAATGGAAGAGAAACCTAATTATTCTACTAGAATATATCTAGAGATATCTTGTTTAAAACTTCTTAAGGATTTTTACGAGATATCTTAATTGATGTTTTCTTTCTAGTTCCGATCTCGACTAACAAGTGTTGGTATACGATCAAGAACTGAAATGTATCAAAACCTAGGGTTATGATCAACAACTCTTGAATGGTCTTATATCAGAAGAGAAGATCTTAGAATAGACAAGAGGTGAAAAACCTATATTACAAGTTGTAAAAACAATCATGAAGATTATTATCAACTTGGCTTTGTGATCCCAATACAAAGAATTTTATCTCACTCTTGCTCACGAAGAACAAAAGACATGGAAAACAACCTGTGATGCTTACGCCAATTTTCCAAAGGGATGAAAAACGTGTAACACTCACGAACCCTTTATTTATAGCGAACAAGGTAGCTTGAAAGCTAAGCAAAGCTATTTCCCTTTTTCAAAACTCTCCTAATTTTGGGAGTATTTCCTAAGTTACAACTCTTGCCAAAATAATTAAATAAATAATTAATTTAGCAAATATTGTATTTATGTGAATAAATCACAGTTTGGAATCACAAACACTTTAATATGGTAATCAAATATGTAATAGCTATCTTGCCTAGATAAGGAAACATCAAATATTTGACTAAAAAAGGCTTCTTGTCACGTAAATGGGCTCAAGTCCATGAACCGTTACAAACAGTTCATGGATTTTTTCTTACTAACGAACTGTAACAATTACAACAACACTTATAATTGTTATTTTAATAAATCACTCATAACTTCATCGTTATAACTCAAAATTGAGTGATTCTTGGCTCGTTGAATTCGTAAGCTTATTCACTATAACATGAAAACCTTTCCAGGGATAAAGGTTATTGTCAAAAAAGTAGTGGCTCAAATAACCTCGAGTATATATACATAAATGTACATTTACCGTCACAGGAATTGTTCCATAGAGTGAACTTTTGTTTGGATAGATTAGAAAGGTAGAATTGAATAAGGATCCAAATAAAATCAATTACCACATACCTTTGTTGATGAAGTCCTTGTTGATGTCTTCTTGTAGTCTTTAAACTTCATCCTTCAAGGATAGCTACGATTCTACTTCTTAGACTAAATCTAGTCCGAAACTATCTTTAGTATACTAAATCAAGAATGAATTTTGGAAACTAAAATCAACATATAACTTTACATAGCAACGCTAGTTGGTTCAACCGAGCAATTCTCTAACAGGGACAAGACAAAAGAACAATGCGACTTTTTTTTGTCCTCTTTCACTTCCTGCTCGTACAGTTTTTTTTGTAAACAGTGCACATAAACCTGAAAGATAATCAGAGTTAAAGAAGATATTAACTTGTTACTTCAGAAAGATGAAGTGTATTTATTCCCAATCATTACTGACCCTTGAGACTGGATACTTGGAGCACACGACTAAGAAAGGTATCAAATGAGAGTATTAGAAATAATACTTTACTTAAAAGTCTCCCCACAAGTAGTATCGTGAAAAGCATCATCTTGGAGATCATAGTAAAGAACAGATCATGAACTAAACCTTTAGTAACAAATTTTTTAAATGACGTGATGAACATAAAGAACACATTGAGTGACCAGAAAACGATACATTACCAAATCCATGAATCTCAATATGTTTCGTCCTCGCATGAAACACATAATTACACGTTTTTCCCCGTTCCCTCGCCCCATGCTGTACTCCCGTTTAAACCCTCCATCTGAGAATGGTGAACCCTTACGACGGGATTAAAGAATGATCGTATAGCCGGAAGGTGACTGTACCGACATAGGTATGACCACGGGCGAGAGTCTTCTCGGTTGAAGCCCACAATTCATAATTCCTAAAGCTAGTCAATAGGGAAGTCCACCCGACTTTCTGTACAGAACCCGGACTTTCTCTTCCTTAAGAAAGATGGAGCCCCAGTGGCAAAGAGCCAATTATTTATCATAAAGCCGGAGCCACTAGTCTGTGAGGACCAAGTATGATTTCACCCTCTAATAAGAAGTAGCGCCAACTATTGATTTAACCTCTTCGGTAGTTAGTGGCGAATCCAAGGACAGGTTAGGCTTCCCTTTTAAGACTATTGAGCTTTCTAAGGCCTCCAGAGTGCTTCCCCTGTAAGAAAAGAGGTAGGATTTGTTATAGCATTGCTCGGTCAAACTCGCATGCGTTTCTATCTCAAGCATGTTTGTCAGTGTTAGTGATCAAAACTATAAGTCTTGATTTCTAGCCTATTATAGATAAGGTCTCGGACTAGGATAGAAAGTTTAGTTGAGCTCGAGAACTCCATGGAAATCATAATACAAGACGAAGGACTACTCAAGGAACTGGTGGATCTTCATCGACTAAAAGGTACGTGGAGACTTGAACTTATCTATCACTCAAAAGTCTATCTACTCTATCTCCTATCTTGAGACAAAAGTCGTTTTGCTATATAGACTTTGATTATACACATTTGCTATTTCGAGACGAGTTTATCTCGCCTATATATTTCTCGAAATATGTGTTGGTAAGCTTTTGTTTTGTCCAAGTCCATCTTTACCTAGTGACGAAAGTCATGTTATGTTTCAATCACGTTGAAAATTGCTCTGACGAAAAATGGTTTGTGAATAACAACTATATAACGTCCTCTGAGAATGTTTCAATGATTGAAATGAGAGTTTAGATAATATAACCATTGGTGGATATAAGCATTGTTGTGGAAAACATATATGTATAAGTCTTTATTCATTGAACTGAAGTTTGCGAACTTTGTTGATCAAGAGAACTGGAACAAGAGCCGTGAACTCAGTCCGCGAACCCAGTCCGTAAACTGGCGGAAGATCTCGACCCGAGAAAATATGTTGGAGTTTGTGAACTCCTTCCGCGAACCCAGTCCGCGAACTTGAGTAGGTTATATCTAAAGGCGATTGTTTGTGAACTTATTCATATTAACTAAGAAATGCTAAATCCAAACCGTGGATATATAGTTCATGAACCGATTCGAGTGAATCAAATCGTTTTTGCTTCAATTGTGTCTTGTGTAGTTACATAAGATTTCCTTGCAATTGAACAACTTTCTAACTAGTTTATTTGAGTCATTTGAACTAGTTATGGTGAAGAAGAACATGGTTGATATGAAAGTGCTCATATGGTTAACTATTGGTTAACTATTGTTGAACCAACAAATGTTCATGTTTGGATACGGTTACATAAACCCAAAATAGTACATTTCATTTGTGTGTAACAAGCTAAGTTTTCGATCTAACAGTTGAGAAATATTAGCTTGAATCTAATCAGGTTTTCATCTAACGGTGAATATTGAATGCTTTGTTACCAAGATAACATTGATTGCAAACCTGATTTGAAAGACTATATAAGGGAGAACTCTAGCAACTGGGAAACCTAATCCCCACACCTTACGTGTGATACTAGTTGTGTAAGCTAGAGTCGATTCTCCTTTAACCTTTGGGTTCTTCTTTAAACCAGGTTAACGACTTAAAGACTTCATTGGGATTGTGAAGCCAGACCGATACTACTTTCTCGTAGTTGTGTGATTTGATTTTGCTGATTCTATCGTGTTGAGTATAATTGTAAGAATTGGCTTGAGATCTTTATCTCTGATAGGCAAGATAGAAAAGTAGTCACAAACATCTTCATCTCATCGTTTGTGCTTCCACAATATCTTCTTTCGCCGCGTCGATTAAGATTATTGTGAGGTGATTGATAATACTAGGTTGTTCTTCGAGAACATAAGTCCGGGTTATCAATTGGTTCTTGTTCACCTTGATTTATCAAAAGACGGAACAAAACTCGTAGGTATATTCGTGGGAGAAGAATTAATCTATTATCGCAGACTTTTCTGTGTGATACAGATTTGTTTATTAAAGTCTTCGACTTTGGGTCGTAGCAACTCTTAGTTGTGGGTGAGATCAGCTAAGGGAATCAAGTGTGTAGTATCCTACTGGGATCAGAGACGTAAGGAGCGCAACTGTACCTTGAATCAGTGTGAGATTGATTGGGGTTCAACTAAAGTCCAGACCGAAGTTAGTTTGAAGTAGGCTAGTGTCTGTAGCGTCTTAATACAGTGTGTGTTCAATCTGGACTAGGTCCCGAGATTTTTCTGCATTTGCGGTTTCCTCGTTAACAAAATTCTGGTGTCTGTGTTATTTCTTTTCCGCATTATATTTTGTTATATAATTGAAATATCACAGGTTGTGCGTTGTTCAAGCAATTAGAATACCCGACCTTTTGGTTGTTGATTTAAATTGATTGACACTTGGATATTGGTCTTTTGTACCATCCAAGTTATCTCTCTAAGTATTTGATAAAGACTCGCAAATTTCTATTTGCTTGAGTATATATCAAATCGAGAGATTGAGATATAAACTCTTTGATATACTTTTTATCTAGATTGAGTCTGACTGTCTAGTTGATTCTCTAGAAAGTATATTGGAGTTTGTCCATACAGATTGCTAAGATAAATATTGGGTGTGGTTGTTGTACCCCTGCTTTTTCAATTGGTATCAGAGCAGGCAAACACGTTTAAGACCTTACAAGTCTGTGTTTGTATCGATCTGACTCTATGGACATAGGTGCTATCTCTATTAATGTACCACCAGTCTTCGATGACTCTAATTACTTATGGTGGAAAATTTCTATGCGAGCTTTTCTTCACGCACGTGATTTTCAATCATGGGTATATGTTGTTAATGGCTATAATGCTCCCGTTGTGGAAGTTGGAGATGTAAACGTTCCCATGGACATTGGTGAATACACCCCTGCCGAGATACTTGCTGCAAGAAAAATTCCGACAGTTTGAATGCCATTATACATGCCACTACCCCAAATATTCAGCACCATGTGTCAAATTGCACTAAGTCTAAAGAAGCTTGGGATATCTTAGAAACCGTATTCGAAGGTAACTCCAGTGAAAAGGAAGCTAGGCTTCAAAACCTTAATTCTGATTGGGAAAACCTTCGTATGGCAGATGAGGATACATTTGATGAGTTTAATCACAGAGTATCTGAAATTGTTAATGCATCCTTTGTATTGGGTAAGATTATTCCTGAAAAGGACATTGTGATGAAAATTCTCAGATCGCTTCCATCTAGATACGACTCTTAGAAGCATTCCATTATTGAGGGAAATAACCTTGATAGACTCTCCAGAAATACGCTGGTTGGGAAGCTTAAGATCTTTGATCACGAACATTCATCCAAATCTAAGGATGTTGCGTTCAAAGCACTAAAAGACACTAAATTAATTGAATAAAAGTAAAAAAGTATATATCTCTGAAGATGATCACTATGAGACAGATTCATCAGATGAAGATCTTGACAAGTTGGTCTCGATGATCACAAGACAGTTTAGGGATCTTCTGTTGAAGAGAAGTAAACGGTTCTCCAGAGATAAGCATAAAGCGTCAGTTAAACCTCATAATCGTATTCCTCCTAAAAATAGGGAAACAGATGAAACTGATGACGAGGATATGCCTCAGTGCTTTAAGTGTAAGGGATTTGGTCATTTTGTAAACGAGTGCCCAAATCGTGGAAAATACACTGGGAACAAAGGTCTTGCTGCAACTCTTGATGAAATGTCTGACAACTATGATTCTAATGAAGACGAGAAATCAAGTGTTTCACTTCTTTGTGAAAATATTGATTTTGATAATTGTATCAATATATACATCAATCTTTATATTCTTTCAGAAGAAAACCCAACTAATCTGGAAGAAAAAATTGACCCATTCTTTGGAAACTCTGTTTGTAATGTTTCAGGTTCTACTATGTGTCTAGCTGCGTGCACATCTCAGAAGCCTGATTTTTATCCTAGATTGACGTGCTCGTATTGTTCTCTAAAGGGTCGTGAACTTTCAAAGTGTTACAAGTACGAACATCGATTGAGGCACGTCAACAAACTTCAACGAAGAGCAAATCAATTAGCAAATAAGCTTAAACTTTCACAGAAGACCGCTGAGGTATGTAGGATTTTATCTTCGTCTAAGAAGTTAGTTTCCAAGGATAAACCAAGACCATTAGAGAAGAAAGTATGGTCGAGTCCTTTTGATAGACAGAGGTCTGTGGTTCCTCTCATGAGGAAAATGGTGGACAAATTGTTGTTCACCGCAACGCAACTTAATTGTGTTGTTGTTGAAAATATTGTCTCATGTGCCTGATCAAAAGAGACAATGATTTTGTACCTCTCAGGCTTTAGGAAAAGTTTTTTCTTCTTTTCATAGTTTTTGTTCTTCCCTGTCTATCAACAAAAGAAAGGGTTATTTTCGACAATTCTACTCTCTCTAAGGTTCAGAGTTGTGCGTACATGAACCTGTTAAAAGGTTGCGTAACCCTACATTCATTTTTCCTTCTCTGTAACCTCTTTTTTATCTCAAGACTACTTGTTGAGCTTAAATTGTGATTTCCTCCATATGTTTATAGATACTCCAAGCATGATGTCTTCTGATGGAAAAGATGTTAATATGATTGTTAATCCATCAATCATGAAGGAAAAAGAAAAATCTTCATTATCTCCTACCTTGAAAAGAAAGAGAAGGAATGTGAGGAAGCCAAGAGCCGTTCCTTCAAACTCTCAGAAGTTTTCTGATGTTCTTGAAGTGTTGAAGGAGATGCGAAAGGAGATTCAACAAATAAAGGCTTTTGTGAATAAGACACATGAAATTTAGAAGGCCCTGGTTCGACATCATCAGCCAAGAAGTTTTATTGATATAAACTCCTACCTTAATGAACCTTATGTTCCAATGGCTGTTGACGACAAGGAGTTCGGGGACGATAAAGAATTTTTCAAAGGTCTTATTGCCTAGTAAATCTTCGATTTTCTTGTTTTGTTTAGAAGAATAACTAGACTTTGAAATAGCCATTATTGTGACTACACATAGTTATGTCCAACGTTTTCATCTTCATGTTTTTAGATTTATTGGTTTAAATTCTAAATTGTTTGGAAGATGATTTTTGCAGTATTAATCTTTATGGTTTTATATATTGCAAATTGTTATGGGATATGTGTGTTTGTGTCCGTGAACTATGATTGTCCCATACCTTTTCAAAAGTAAAGTCTTTCGTAAGTCGATATGCATTTATTGATAAAAGAATGAATGGACTTTTGACAAATACAAAAGTTAAGCTTATTATGTCAATTATTGATGGAAGATAGGTTAAAATCTTTTGTTTTCAAGGATTATGTCTATTGTATGTCATTGTGCGTATGGTGATAGAAAATAGTATGAGTCGTTGTTTATTCCACGGTATTATGTCGATCTCCGATCCACAATTTTCGTGTATATACTGTGTTGTTCCATAAGTTGTCTTATGTTGAGCTCTATCGACTGAGTTATTGTTTTGGCTTAGTTTTTGCTCCGTGAGGTACTTTATGTCGAGCATATTCAACTAAATTAATCATCCTGTTTGTTTATGTAGTTTTTGCTCCGTAAATTTTCTTATGTCGAGCATGACCAATTAAATTGATTATTGTTTGTGGTTCATTTGGTTGTGTATTCTGATTAGATTAATTATGGGTTTTCTTGTGATTAATCTAATAGAGTATTTTTAAGTCTCCATAAGTTCACTTATGTTAAGTATTTCCGGTTAAATTAATCATGAATTCTTTTGTGGTTAATTTAATTGAGTATTTTGGATTCAAATTCATACTTGTATGTGATTTGTTATGTCAAAAGAAACCCTTCTTTTCTTTCGAAATTAAGGTCGCTTTTGTTGTTCTTTCGGGAATGATATATTATGGGGGAGAGTTCTTAATTGAACTTGTGTTTAATTGCCAAATCTTTGTGGGGAGTGCGGCTGTGGAATATTATAGGGGTTATCTAGTAACTTTAAACTCCTTGATGAATGCATTTAGCTTCGGCTTTATGATTGCATCTAAATAAGTTGATATATGCTTTCTTTTGGTCATGAAATGTCTCTTTCGGAAATTTCATTAGGATCCCGTTCTTGTACCTTTGCCAATTTTATTGACAAAAAGGGGGAGAATTAATATGTAGTTCACACTACAAATACATACGGGTTTCGGATCATTATGTAAGGGGGAGTAGTTTCCATGTGAGATGGAGTATTTACTAAGGGGTAGTGATACATATCACCATATTATTGTTGTTGAAGTTATGATACAATTGAACTTTGACGCTGTATAATGATACTATGACACTGTATAACAATGATCGAGAATTATGTTTTCTCATTGTTATAGCTACGAATTTTCAACAACGATGATGCTGAACTTACAACCTTTGGGATCATTTGAGTACTTGGAAGTGACGAAGATTTCGAGTAATTTTGAAGATTAGACATGTGGAATAGGAGCTACAAAAGTTAATTTATTTATTTTTTGTATTCCATATGTATTAATAGTTTTGTCACTAAAATTGACAAAGGGGGAGATTGTTAGAGCATTGCTCGGTCAAACTCGCATACGTTGCTATCTCAAGCATGTTTGTCAATGTTAGTGATCAAAAATATAAGTCTTGATTTCTAGCATACTATAGCTAAGGTCTCGGACTAGGATAGAAAGTGTAGTTGAGCTCATGAACTCCATGGCAATCATCATACAAGACGAAGGACCACTCAAGGAACTGGTGGATCTTCATCGACTAAAAGGTATGTGGAGACTTGAACTTATCTATCACTCAAAAGTCTATCTACTCTATCTCCTATTTTGAGACAAAAGTTGTTTTGCTATATAGACTTTGATTATACACATTTGCTATTTTGAGCCGAGTTTATCTCGCCTATCTATTTTTCGAAATATGTGTTGGTAAGCTTTTGCTTTGGCCAAGTTCATCTTTACCTAGTGACGAAAGTCATCTTATGTTTCAATCACTTTGAAAATTGCTCTGATGAAAAATGGTTTGTGAATAACAACTATATAACGTCCTCTGAGAATGTTTCAATGATTGAAATGAGAGTTTACACTATATAACCATTGGTGGATATAAGAATTGTTGTGGAAACACATATATGTATAAGTCCTTATTCATTGAACCGAAGTTTGCGAACTTTGTTGATCAAGAGAACCGAAAAAGGAGCCATGAACTCAGTCCGCGAACCCAGTCCGCGAACTGGCGGGAGTACTCGACCCGAGAAAATATGCTGGAGTTTGTGAACTCCTTCCGCGAACCCAGTCCGCGAACCCAGTCCACGAACTTGACTTGAGTAGGTTATATCTAAAAATGATTGTTTGTGAACTTATTCATATTAACTAAGGAATGCTAAATGAAAACCATGGCTATATAGTTCATGAACCGATTCGAGTGAATCAAATCGTTTTTCCTTAAATTGTGTCTTGTGTAATTACATAATATTTCCTTGCAATTGAACAACTCTCTAACTAGTTCATTTGAGACATTTGAACTAGTTATGGTGTAGAAGAACATGGTTGATATGAAAGTGCTCATATGGCTAACCATTGGTTAACTATTGTTGAACCAACAAATGTTCATGTTTGGGTACGGTTACATAAACCTAAAATAGTACATTTCATTTGTGTGTAACAAGCTAAGTTTTCGATCTAACGGTTGAGAAATATTAGCTTGAATATAATCAGGTTTTCATCTAACGGTGAACATTGAATGCTTTGTTACCAAGCTAACATTGATTGCAAACCCTGATTTGAAAGACTATATAAGGGAGAACTCTAGCAATTGGGAAACCTAATCCCCACACCTTACGTGTGATACTATTTGTGTAATCTAGAGTCCATTCTCCTTTAACCTTTGGTTTCTTCTCTAAACCAGGTTAACGACTTAAAGACTTCATTGGGATTGTGAAGCCAGACCGATACTACTTTCTCGTAGTTGTGTGATCTGATCTTGCTGATTCTATCGTGTTGAGTACAATCGTAACGATTGGCTTGAGATCTTTATCTCCGATAGGCAAGATAGAAAAGTAGTCACAAACATCTTCGTCTCATCGTTTGTGATTCCACAATATCTTCTTTCGCCGCGTCGATTAAGATTATTGTGAGGTGATTGATAATACTAGGTTGTTCTTCGGGAATATAAGTTCGGGTTATCAATTGGTTCCTGTTCACCTTGATTTTTCAAAAGACGGAACAAAACTCGTAGGTATATTCGTGGGAGATGGATTTATCTATTATCGTAGACTTATCTATGTGATACAGATTTGTTTATCAAAGTCTTCGACTTTGGGTCGTAGCAACTCTTAGTTGTGGGTGATATCAGCTAAGGGAATCAAGTGAGCAGTATCCTGCTGGAATCAGAGACGTAAGGAGCGCAACTGTACCTTGAATCAGTGTGAGATTGATTGGGGTTCAACTACAGTCCAGACCGAAGTTAGTTTGAAGTAGGCTAGTGTATGTAGCGGCTAAATACAGTGTGTGTTCAATCTGGACTAGGTCCCGGGGTTTTTCTGCATTTGCGGTTTCCTCGTTAACAAAATTTTGGTGTCTGTGTTATTTCTTTTCCGCATTATATTTTGTTATACAATTGAAATATCACAGGTTGTGCGTTGTTCAATCAATTAGAATATCCGACCTTTTGGTTGTTGATTTAAAGTGATTGACACTTGGATATTGGTCTTTGGTACCATCCAAGTTATGTCTCTAAGTATTTGATAAAGACTCGCAGATTTCTATTTGCTTGAGTATATATCAAATCGAGAGATTGAGATATAAACTCTTTGATATACTTTTTATCTAGATTGAGTCTGACTGTCTAGTTGATTCTCTAGAAAGTATATTGGAGTTTGTCCATACATATTTCTAAGCGAAATATTGGGTGTGGTTGTTGTACCCCCGCTTTTTCAAGATTTTAACCCCCATATAGCAAGAAAGCAAAACCTTATTCGAGATTCATTAGCGCAAAAATCCCTACTACCTGCCCTGTAATTTCGCTCTCTTAAAAGGAAAAGGGTGCTCAAGACATCATCTCCATTCAGCCATCGCTTACTCCCTTCCGGATCGACTTTCCCTGAAACTGTTGACTTACTTTCTTCCACTTGTATAACTAGTGCGACACGTGTCATTCCTCTTCCCTAGTCGAGTGACTTCCTACCTCTCTTGAGTTTCTTTGTTCCAGCTGAACGTCAAATATTATGACCAAAGATAAAAGAAGATAAATGGTTCCAACAGGAGAACCTTGGCAATTGATTTCCCTTCCTGCTCCCATTCAAGTTCCCGTTCTCGTTCTCGTTCCAGTTCCTGCCACTGTTCCAGCTTCAGTTCCTGCCGAGTGAAGGGCTGAGCCAGGCCAGCGAATATATCGAAGTTCCAAGGATCTAATTTAAAAATGAATCTCTTCCAACTGGAGTCCTTTTCGGTCCTATTACTTTTCCTTTTTGGTTCCCGCTCCAAAGTCTTTAATGGCCTATTTTCATAGTCAAGCTCAGATCTGTGATTTTTTCCATACCTTTTCCTAGAAAAATGAGAGTAGCAATGAATGCGAAATCGCTCAACCTTTGAGAAGCGAATCAGAATAAGGAAGGAATGACAACTTTGTATTTTGTAACCCCTATATGGGATTCTAGCCTTGAATGCTATTAATGAATTCAACCGCAATAGTTCCTCATACTCGGGAAGTAATAACGAAAATGGCTAACCCAATAGCATATTTCGCCGCTGCCACCATTGGAACCAATGAAGCAAATGATTTACCCATCATATCATCTGAAGAAACGAAGAGTACCTTTCCCTCATAAACTTCTGTGCCATGACAGGTTACTAATAGATCCTCCATCTTTCTCGAATGTATTGGACTTAGAGACTTGATGTTGAGGTTCCCTTTATATGAATATCTGACCACGCATAATCTCCATAGCCAGTTTTCCATTTCGTATTCTGAAATCAGAGGGTGTTGGTACGAATTTTATTTCACACGATCCAGGAACTTCCATAACGTTGACATGATTCAGTTTGAGCAACGGATCCTGGTGTGATACATCTTCGTAATGAACAGAGAGTGGAAACATGAGAAATTTAGTACCATTGGTGTTGAAGGTGCTTAAGATAGGTCTTGGCAATAGTATGACTCCATGGACTTCTAATTCAATAAACTTTAGCTTCTTCAACCGATTTAATAATTCTTTAATAGAAATCGAATGGCCTTTAACTGTGGGGGCGCTTATTTCACTTCACACGAGTTTCAGAGAGGAAGTCTTCCTAGTTGTTTCTTTCGCAAGGAGGGTAATGACACAGGATCCCAAGTAAGTTAGGGGAGTGACGCAACTCGACTTCAAGGATAGGAGCGAAGCCACTCAATTTTATCATAGAAGAGGGATTATAATGGGATTTCTTGCGATAAACCTATCCAAACTTTGACACGACTGAACAGAATGCAAACTTTGACACATCATATAGAATAAGGTTAGGGAAAAATTAAGGGCATTTTCAATCCTAGATCTCGTTATACCTTTGAGATAATACAATTTATTTTAACAAGAAGTAAAATGTTAAGTCATCGACTTGTTCATAAATTGGAAAAAACCAAGTAACTCCATAAAATAGAGTGATCACACTTAGGCTAAATAAATCCATATTTGAGTAACGACCTATTGTACCTCTCGAACCTGGCACAAGGAGATTTTTTTAATCCATACAATGATTTGTTTAAGTGACATAACGGATCAGCTTTTTCTTTAATATAAAATCTTTGTGGTTGTATCATCTGAACGATAATGTGGAAAAAAAAATCGGATAATCCGACTGTTATACGAAAAATTCAGGAAACAATCAGAACTATAGAAAATTATTTATTTAATTATTTTATTACAGAGATATTAAGGTTATTTATATCCAATCATTACAAACAATTAAAGAGCACAACTGCTAAGAGAGGTATCAAGTGTGTGTAATAGATATATTAAAAAAAAATTTACTTACTCTTAAAAAAACTGAAAGTACTAATAATAAACCTGAGTAAAACAAATTAGAAGAAAGATAAAAAAATCCAGACTTTTAAAACACACAAAAATATGCATATACAGTTAGACTAAATGAGTTGACTATTAGGGCAGTTCCTATGGAATGAACAATACAAAGATTTTTGTTCATTTTGCTCCCACTATGGACTCAACAAACATGAAAAACGGATGGGAAACCCAATAAATTTGGTGGTTTGTTGATTGCGGTCGTAAATTACACGCGCGCTTGATGAACGAACTGGCGCTTTTCCTACAAACACCAGCAGATCTAGTAAACACGCCAGCGTGTGACCCAAAACCGCCAACGTATGAATCTGGATGGTTGAAAAATCTTATCATCCAACGGGTAGAATTTTGATTTCCATAAATACTCCTCATTTCAACTCCAAATTCATACATTCTACACAATCCAAATCTTTTCACTGATAAATCATCTACAAAAATTCCTCCCAGAGTTCGTGGTAATAGATTCACTCAACAAGAGGATTTAGCTATTTGTAGAGCCTTTATTTTTCACACACAAGATGTTGTTGATAGGACTGTAGCCGAATCGACGATGTGTTTCTGGGAGAAAGTTTATAAAATGTTCACTGCTGAAACGGGGAACATTTATGGGAGTGATTCTGGCATATTATTGCATCGTTTTAGTGTAATTGGTCGTCATGTATCATAATTTGTAGCTCTACTAGTGCACAATCATAGAAATAAACTCGACGGTGATGTGGGAAGTATCTTACGGCGGACCTTTCGACTTCCAATCTTGTTTCAACATTCTTAGGGTGCTCAACAGATTCGATCCCTACGTCTCCCTAGGAATTCCATCACCCGACCACTAAATGAGGACGAGAATTGACGCTTATGTAGTAGTTATTTTAATCTAATATATTTCTTTGATTCTCATGTATGATGAAGTTATTTAATCCAATGTACTATGTTTTTATTTATAAGAAAGGTTTAAATTAGTTATGATATTGATGGTGCAAATGTGAAGACATCCACATGTTTGGTTTAGATAATCATAACACAAAATAAACACCAAACTAAATAAAATATAGTGAATTGATTTGTCCCTCAACTTTAATCAACCCACTCCACCAAAAAACACCTAGGACATTTCCAGAAATGCCTTCCATAAGTGTCTTCTTCATTAGAAGTGCACAAATGCATAAAAGTCCTGCAACCGGGATTTGAACATCCACTGATTCTTTGTAGACAATGTTTGTATTCGTGATATACATCTCCACAATGCTCGCAGTGTAATAACTTCTTCTTCAATTTGGCTTTAAGTTTGAAGTTTTTGCAGAGTGTTGCAAACTTTTCTTATTCTTCTTTAACCGTCATAACATCATCTAGCATATGTGGTTCCTTTGGACAGTTGAAATCTTGACAATGCAAATACCTGAGCCTTTCCGGTTGTGATTCAATCACCATTCTGATGCATGAACAACCTTCCCGCGGACACTTTGAACATAATGGACAAACCTCTTTTGCTTCGACACATAATATTTGCTTCGCTTTGCCTTTAGAAAACATGATGGATGTTGTTGGGTAAGAAAGAAATCTGTTGGTTTGGTTCAGAATCAAACATAGTGTTGTATTTATAACAAAAAAAAAGTCGTTGGTAATTCAAATGGGCGGTCAAAGTAAAGCCGCGCGATTTTTCTTTGACCGCCAACGACTACATTTCCAACGACTCTATTTTCTTTTTCATCCTATAAATTTCATTCTTCCCATCTTCAAATTCACATCTTCTTCTTCTTCCTTCTTTCTAAAACTTTTAATCTCTCTCACTCTGCAGAAATGTCTGCTAGAATTCGTGGTCCTAAGTTTACTGAAAAAGAGGATTTAACTATATGCAAATCCTATTTTTTTTCATAGGGTAATCGTTGGTATGGGCCATCAAAACAATTATTTTTGGGATAACATTTTTACAATCAATTAGGTTTGCATTCAAGACATATCTTGCTCTTGTAAGGGAAATTGATCGAGAAAAGTTCATCGGTGTAGCTGAAGCTGAAGTGATCCAAACAGCTCTTGATAATTGGGAGGAAGCTCAGGATAAACCTTTTCTTTACGAATCTTGTTTCAACATTCTTAAAGTTGGTCCATCTCAAGCACATCTGTACTGCACTCGAATGCCTCTCCCGGTCTTTACAATGGAAGAAGATGTTACTCTTGTTCGATATTGGTTACATCGTATGATGACACCAATGAACAGTTAATATTTATGGGAATAAGTATTGGAACATTTTGTAGTGTCGCGGAACGAAACCATAAGAAATAGTAAGAGCCTAGAACTAAGATTTCATTCATCACTAATGATGTCAAACATTATACAAAAGTTTTGTGGATGGTTCACCGTAGCAATTCTGCATTATCCAACGAAGAACTGGTGAGTTTCTTAATATAATACCTTTGTCCTCACTGATCAACTGCATCATAAACATCTTAACTAACTTGTTGTTTATCTGTTTTACAGAAAACCATCGCTCAGACCAAGTTTACTGGAGAAAACAGAAGAGAGTTTAAGCATTTTGAATGCTATGAACTCTATAGAGATAATGTCCCTGGATTTGATGTAGTTTGATGTTATATGCAAGTTAAAATGTAATAAATATCGCTTAATTTGAAGTGGAAAACTATTTTAAAATCTAAATATTTTCATTCATTGATATTACTGCCAATTCTTTTACAAGATATAAACTTAGAAAATAATAAAAAGTACTAAACAACTTCAATAAAAATCACAAGCTTTGGTCTTCTGTTTATCTTCATTTGACGTATCTTCCATTCAACGCGCTCTTTAACATTTTTGCCTTTGTTTTTGAATTTTCTATTGTTAACTTTCAACTGGAACTCTTCTCTGCCTTTTAGCGGAATATTTTCCAGGAGCAACTTCAAAAACTTGCACTTCCCTCTTACAATTTTCAATCTTTTTAAAATTTCCACATACCTTAAAAACAACAGCTTCAAGTTTTGCATCGCAAAAAAGTGTGATCGCCTTTTTCAGCTATTTTACAAACAAAAAATTGAAATAGATTTATTCAAGAGAAGTGAATTTTGGTGTGAGTGAATTGTTTTTGAAGATGGTGGTAATTTATAGAGGGAAAAAAATGCCCGCTTTTTACATTTGAAAAACTAGCCGTTGACGGTTGTACATCACACGCCAGCGTGTTGAGATCGTCCGTCAGTTTTGTCTTCACCCGCCAGGGTGTTCAGTTGACACGCCCGTTTGATGATCGGCCGCCCGTTACTTTTACCATAGTGCAAAATGCAGTTTGACCATCTATCTGGCTCAACAAATTTTGCGATTTATACATTGCCACATGAATTGCCTAAGGCACCCTAAACTACGCCCTAATCTGCGCCCAATCCAACGTGGCAGAGTGATGTGTTTCTTTGTCACATAAAGTCGTGAATATCATCTTTTTCTTCTTTCTGTCTCTCTAATCTCTTTTATAGAAAAAAGAGAAAAAAAAAGAAATAACTTGTTAATTGATTTTCATAGTATTCTGATTAGAGAGAAAAGGAAACAACTGATAAATGATTTTAGCATAAGTCAATTATATCCATAACTTGTACTTCTCAATGTTCTGAAAACCGTCCTGGCCCGGCTGGTCAGCCCAGTGAATCGGCGAGCCAGTCACCTTTCCGGGCCGTATCAACTGTGACCCAACAAAATCAACAAAAAACGGCTTATTTTTTGAGATTCTGGTGACCCAACCTGTTTGACCCGTGATTCAGCGTATCCTGTACGAGTCAATGAGTCGATAATTCTTCTGAATTTTTAACATTGAAACATATCATCATGTGATTCAAACGCAGAGATAATTTTACAAACACACATGAATAAAAAAACACAATCCATAAAAATTTAAGATTACCGATAGAGAGAACAATGAGGTTAATCTTGAAAACAAAAATTAACAGAATTTTTTCCCCTTTCCTCTGATGCAAATGATAACAATTGAACTTAACAAGAAACTAATTACAAATTTGATCAGAAAAATATACAAGAAAGATCGACAGCGACGTTGTATGATGTTGTTGTTATGATTCTCATAGTAACAAATTATACACAAACAAGTTTTTCAATAACATGAACACAATGACAAACGACCTAAGAAGTGAACAGATTTTATAGATCTTTGTCACATTTTATATGAACACCAATCTTCAGTTTCTTCTAAAGTAGGGGTTGTGCTTGAGGTATCGAATTTGTGGTAGGAATAACACGCGCGACTAAGCTAAGGAAAGAGAGGTAGAGGTAGTGAGTATGATAGAGGAGATCCATGCGATGGTTAAACTGAGGTTAGGTTTGTGGCGAACATTGTGAATAGTTGATAATACAAGGACAAATTTTTCGTAGTTAACAATGTAAAAAGTGAAAAATACTAGAACCCCCTTACTATATGGGTTCAATATATAGAAGCCCCATTAAATGGACCATACACTGTCAACTCCATACTTTAGGAAAATGATATTGCTAGGCCCAAAATATCAAATTTTCTTCAGATCTGGCCCATAACTAATTATTATTAATTTCAATAATGACAACACTACCCTTTTGAATATATACAAGAGAAAAAACATAATAGATTTCCATTTTCATAATTCATCTTTCTCTCCTCCGGACGAGTTTATCTTCTGCAGAAATAGTTTCTGTTTAGATTTTTCATTTTCAGATCAAAGAAGATTTCTCTGTCGAAATCAAGTTCTCAAACATAAAAGCATCGTCCAAAACTCTTGTTCTTGAGGTTGCAGTGCATATTGATGAAGAAATCTTAATCAAAATTGTCATCAACAACTAGAAATGAAGGTTTTAATCATCAAATCATGATGAGAAAGATAAGTTTAATATATCTTCATCTTTTCATTTGATTTCAACTTCTAGTTTTTTGATTTCCAAATCAATATCAGAAACAAAAATATTCTCAGTTTATTATTAAAAACCAAATCAAAATATGATTAGAACAAAGATCTATAATTTTTTCATCTTTATCTCTCTTTTAAGATCGAAATTTCCGAAAAATTTTGTAAACAAATTTTCTAGGATTTTGAATTGGAATTCGATTTAGCTTTTAATCTATGTTTCCGATCGAAAATCTAGGTTTATTTAAGAACTCATAGCATCTTAATCTCCGTAACCCGTCAAATGAGATCGGGGAGCGGAACATCACATTTTTTCTTGAATCAATCGATTCATGTATTTTGAATCTAGGTACGTTTTTGTTTGTTATTATTGATGTTGTTCTTGTTGTTGTTTGAAGTTCGATTGGTTTTTTTTTATATTTCAATTTTGATTTTACAGGGATGATTAATGACAGTGGTAATATTTTCATGGATAGGTTGAATAATAAGGGGATATAATTGAAGGAGAATGTGACATGAAAGAGGATGAACCGTTTTGGAATTGAAGATGCAGAACTTCTTGGATTACTAATAAAAAAGAAAGTATTGTAATGACTAAGCATGTACTGTAATGACTAGTATACAGAGGTTCTTAATTACTAATACATAAGTACGGTTCTTAATTACTAAGAAGCTAATATATAGGTACGGTTCTCAATTACTGTAATGATTAAGAAGCTAATATAGGTACAGTTCATAATTACTAACGTACAAATAGTATACAGAGATTGGTAGTTTGTAAATTGAAAGAGACTAGATTTTGGAAGTGTTAGTTAGTTTCTGAAAGTAATGTATTATATACTAGTAAATTATCAAAGCTAGTAGCTTAGCAATCTAGACTCCAATTAAATGATTAAGGGTTTTAATTTATACACGCTCAAATTTCTAGAATATTGAGCTTCCAATTGCTTGTTTCCAGCACTGGGTACTGGATGTTGCCATGGTGGTGGGGTAGTTGTGGGAGACAGTTTGGACTTGTATTGAAAGCGCCAAACATTTTTGTAGGACTCTTATATTATATATCTTATAAAATAAGAGAAGTCTTATAATTTATTATTTTAACATTTGCTGATTGATTGCTACATTTAAATTGTTTGAGATAGTTATTCAAACAGTATGGATTTTTTAATGCATATTTGGATCTTATTGTGATGCAGCATGTAACTGCTAAGGCACAACCTTGGTCAAGCAAGCAGAAAGATGCGGTAAGGAACAAAAAGGTTGGTTCTTCATACTCTGAACTATACATTTAGGTTCGTTAAATCTAGGTTCGTTAAATTTTTTTCATTGAATATAGGTTCGTTAAACTAGCCTTTTGATTCCTGCTGTAATGATTCTTATTAAATCTATAATCATTTTCCCTTATATGGTTGTGCATCCGTCACCCTTTGTCAAATTCATCTTCACTGTTTATAGTGTACAGTGGCACTAAACTGGAATGAGAATCTTTATGTAGGATTACCTATGTGTTTAAGTGAATTAGCTCTCAGTGAGTCTCTATATACTGTCAAATTTTATGCTCTTCCTTGCGCTATTTTATGTACTGGTTGCTTATTATGGTCCTATACAAATATTGATATAGAATTGGTAATTATTAGACGAATTTGTAGTGTAATGGTAACACAACTGACTTCATGTCAGAAGATACGTGTTCGATTCACATCAGGTTCACTAATTTTAGTACATCAATTTTTGTGATTGCGATCAACTTTGGTTGTTGATACCATATTTTGGGATCAACTTTGTATTAGCGATCTAGGATTTCAGGTAGTGAAACAGATGGTGGTTGCAATTGAAGCTGCAGAACGGACTTGGTGGTGAGAAGTATCATTTACCATGCTAAGATATGTACATTTGAAGTATTAATTAGAAGTATCATTTACCATGCAATTCCAATACTGTTTGTTCCAGCTGTGATTGTTCGTAAAATTGATTCAAGTAATAATATGGCATAGAAATTTAGGTATGGCAGTACATAAGAGGGGATATTAAAGTTAAAATGTTTGAATTACTTCGGGAACTCAATGGAAATTGGTTTTTTTCAGGTAAGATAATTACATGTGTAACTTATGATTACACACGTTAAATAACATGTGCAACTCCTATATACACAACCTAATTGCATGTGTAATTTCTGAGAAATTTTTGTGGTGAATTATGTTTTTATCTGTTTTTATATGGGTCTTTTTTTATGGCTGATGTGAATGTTGTTGCTGCCAGTGTAATTCTCAGTTACACATGACATATGCACGTGTAACTCCCAGTTACACTAGAAGGATGCATGTGTAACTCCGAATTACGCATGGATTTTGTATGTGTCTCAGCTGATTACACATGCTTGTTTAGGGGTGTTTTGACTATGGTATTTCAATGTTTCCATGGAAGTAATTTCTGAATAATTGTAACCTCTTTTATATCAATTGATGTCTATGCAGGTCTCGATGTGTTTTGCGCGCTCTGATAAGACACTAGCTTACCAAGAGAACCAAGAACATTTATCAAAGCTCTGGGATATTCTTGCAGTTTATGGCTGGATAGATAAGGATGTTGGCTACTGTTCAGGTGAGAAGTGATGATTTTTAGCTCTTTTATAGTTGAAAATGTGTGCTTTATATGGATGTGTAACTCTCAGTTACACAAGTCAGGTGCATTTGTAACTCTCAATGACACATGATATGCATGTGTAACTCCTAGTTACGCATACTATATGCATGTAACTCCTCTTTACACTAGACAGATGCACGTGTAACTCCTAGTTACACATGCTAAAATGAACAAACTTGCAACCAAAAAATTCCACATGCTAGGTATCCAAGTCATATGCATGTGTAACTGTCAATTACACATGGCAGATGCATGTGTAGCTCTCAGTTACACATGCTAAGATAGGTTATCATGTGTCTTTTCTGTGATCTTTGTTCTATAATTTTGCCTTACAATTGTACTATAATATTATTATTTTTGCTTTTTGTTCATCCAACCTAATCTATGGATGTTTATTTCGTTGCAGATATGCAAGCATTTTGGAGGGAGGAAGACAAGAAGGAAAGACGAATATTTAAACTTCATAAAAGCACAAATCAGACGTCGGACGCATGTGTGACTCTTAATTACACTAGATAGATGCATATGTGACTCTCAATTACACCAGACAGATGCGTGTGTAACTTCTAGTTACACATGCTAAGAAATTATTGCAAATGAATATTAAAGTAATACATGTATTTTTTGTATGTGTTCTTTTTTATGTCTATTTTTTTTTTGATGTGTAACTTTGCATTACACATGGCATAAGGATGTGTAACTTCAAGATACACATGCCATATGCACGTGTAACTTCTGTTTAAACATAGGGGTGAGCAAAAAATCCAGAACCGCGGATTTCATCCGTATCCGTCCGTAAAATTGCGGGTAAAATCCAATCCGCAAGATTTATGAGTCGGACATGGGTGGGATTATCAAATCCGCACTTTTAGCGGTTTGGTTACGGTTGGACTTTGAAATCCGCGGATTCACAGCGCACCGGATTGGGTTTACTTCCAAATGTACATAACAGCGGCATCCTCTTGGTAAATGATCGGTAAGTGTTATGTAATGGTCGAATAAGTAACTTGCAGCAAGGGAAACTGCACTTGAGATATATCTTACCAAATAAGGGATCATCTGCCTTTCTAAATCGAGATCCTGCTTCGTAAGTACAAAAGCTATTTGCCATCTTCACCGCTCAATATACACCTGTGGATTAAAAGTCCTCTGTAATCCTGTACTTCATATCAAGTTTAAGCATTTTTCAGCATAGTGGGCTATTACTTCGACGGGCATTGATTTTAAGGTTAAACATTTTTTCTGCATAGTCAGTATTTACTTCGACGGGCATTGATCAAGACCCACGAAATTAACAACCATAGCTAGTGAAGCCATATGCAGGAGGAGGAGGAATTCAGTCAGAGTCTATAACACCACAATATAAATAAATGGGTTTATACACTTGAAACTACTTATGTGTTTATACAATGACACATGGACTCCTTCGTGGTGACTAAAAAATAGTCTTACACTCCGTTCATTGCTTAATTTCACCCAACAATTTGGTTGGACTTGCAATTTGGATGTCTCATATGGACCCTAGAACCATGTGGTGGTAACATCCTTAAAATGCCACTTACCTTTAAGGCGCAGTCACCAGGTGATTTTTTTTGTTTTTTTTATTAAATCCGTCGTTAATCCATCCCAACCGTGTCATCCGTTGATCCGCGGATGTCAAATCCGCAGGTGATTGGGTTGGACAAGGTTGCATTTTCCAAATCCGCAATTTTGACGGATTGGACGCAGGTGATCCCTAATCCGCATCCGTCCGTCCGTCAGTCCGTTGCACACCCCTAATTACACATTCACACTGTATTTTAATAATTTTGGACCTAAATTTAAAAAAATTGGGCTTAAATTTAATTTTTATTTAATTTGGGACTTGACAATATATAGAAGGACATGGATGTCTTTTAATAATTCGGGGCCTACATTTAAATTTCTTTTAATTAAGGGCCTCGTATTATGAGTTATTCATGGATTGGGCCTTAGCCTAATTTTCCCATGTAAAAAACTTAAACTGTCACTCTTACTTAACTGTGCGTGGCACTCCCTAGTTCCTACCACTAGACTAGAGCATTTGTAAGTTCCCACTAACAAACGGCATGACAAAATGACACGTAGAAATTAATTTAGAGAATAATTTATATACTAGATGGTAACCCGTGCTCCGCACCGGATGCTAATACTTTACCTGTGAGCCTTTGCCCTTTAGTTTCCTTGCACTATTCATTTAGCAGGATCGTATTTCTGGTAAGAATAAGTTGTACTGCAACTAATATGAACCCTTGAAGATATGAATCCAATTAGGACACAAATCAATCAAATTAGAGAAATATAAAATATTATATTTAGAACCCTTAAAGACAAACATTTCAATGAACAATAATATCATCTGAACAATTGCTTGTCATAGTCATCATAGACTTAGAGCCAAATTGCAAATAAATCGCATTTGACATAACTCCTAGGAAAATCTAAATTCCGCTACATATTTTCAGTTGCAAATCTTAAAGTGGGTCCATATATATGGTTCTTTCAGTTTGAATTTCTTCTAACAACATCTTTGAATGGTACCTTAACTTTTTCTGCAACATGAGTGTGAATATGATTAGGAAAATAATAGCAAACGCCTACATATGATATTGTAATATATTCATTTGGGCAGTACCATGTAGGGATTCTAAAATAATGAGGATTCGAATTCGACTCAAAGATTAGTAAATCTAAAAAAAATTGGTTTAGGCAAGGGTAGACAGCAAACCCCTGTCATTGCCATAATCAAATTATGCATGAGATACTGTACAATCATGGAATACCTGGCAGAAACAGCAGTGTTCTTCATTGCTCTCACTGATTCATTTGTTGATGCTAATGCCTCCGTTGTAGCCGACTCGCTGTTGTTCTAACAAAATCTCAAGAGTTTCTTTAACAAAATCTTGAAGATAGGGCAGGTTGGGTATGTCGATTTCCTCGACCATCCTTTGACATACCACAGACAACAATTTCATTCGCATATTGGCTACTTGAGAAATTTTTATGAGCTCAGCTAATGCCCATTCCATTGTAGATACACATGTCTCTATTACCGCACCAAATTATTCCTGAAAAGACCTATAAATACAAAATGATGTCAAATTTTCAATTTACGAATTGAAAAAATAGTAACCACCAATTGCAGATGCTTGTACAGGTAATGGTTTAAAAAAATATCAATAAGAATCACTTGTGTAAAGGATTGATTTATGAGTACACATGGCTACATTAAACTAAGCTTACCATGAGCAATGTATTGATCTTCTGGTTATCGATATTAAAATTGAACTTGCATTCATGTTTAACCCTAATGGGTAAGATAGTGAACAGGATTACATTTCATTCTCCAAAAGTGGTATTTACTTTGTCACATACTTAAGAATAGCATAAAGCTAAACGAGTATTTAACACAAAAAACAACACTAAGAAATCCGCGGTACCACAAATAAAGAAGCATAACAGTCTTCCGATCACAGTTCACCACAACTGTGTTTTAAGTAAGAACGTCTTACAGTTCTCACATCACATATTTACTATTTTCATAGTCATCTCAGCACAAAAGCACGATAACAAGGAAGCATATATGAGCAAACCATTTAAGTAAAGCGTTAGAAACTTTGTTATATCATATGACTGCCTAACATTTTCGAACAGAAAAAATACATGAGGTTGTGTAAAAGTTGACCTATTGCCATCAGAAAAAATATGATCATCTTTTGTGCTTTCGAAAGCTCCACCAAGACTTAAATATCAAAGTAATATTTGACTAAAAACTCTATGGATTATCTCCTAATGTTTTGATAGTAATCATATATACATTCAGGTCTTACTGGCAAGGGAATAACAATACAGTCGTTGCAGCCTCACCCATCAAATGCTTAGTATTAGTAAACACAATCCAAGACTGGGTACTAATGCAGCAGAAGCATATCTAAGTTACTATAAAATCCATATAGAATGTACTCCCCAAAATACACATAAGAACACGAAAGTCAAATTAAATCCAAATGAGATATACCACTAAATCTTTTAAATCTACCGCATTTCTGATATGTCTCCCTTGATGAAAGCTCAAATGGACATTCTCTTAAGTGATGCTCTGTAAATTGCAGCAAATCATAACATGAATTCTATTGTAACAATTAACAATTTGAGCCAAATTACTAAGTTTATCATAAACAAAGATACCTCATGCATATATGCCACAAATAAGCATGCCAGAACTCTGTCGAGCCTCCTGAAATTTCAACAACACCCACAACTACATTGAAACAAAATCTCAATTTATCATTTTCTCCGCCTGATGCCATATTTTTTCTTTCTTTCAGATCCTTTTTGTTGAAGTAGTTTAACGAACACTTAGAGTGCAACAATTGAAAAACCAATCTTAAATAATTTGAAACATGGAAAGAAGTTTTCATTTAGTCATATAAAGCATTGATTGTGACATTAATACAAACAGAGATTAAAAGATATCTTTTCAAATATCTAAAGACACAATATAATGGCAGTAGACTTAGGACCTTAGTCTTACCCAAAATAATATCGAAAAATTGCAGAATCATCATCGCTTGTAAGGCCTTTGAGAGACCTAAGGACAATCAATATTTAGTTTAGCTAATTAACTATGTGAAACTTCTTAAATTCCGAAAGATTAAGAACAAAACTCACCTTTAAGACTTTGATTATTTAGTATAGTAGGAACTGATTAGTTTTGATTACAGCGGCTTGGAATAGGAAAAAGTTGCAGTTTTGGTTATTAAAGGATAGATAGATTAGTTTAGGTGGTTACTTGATTTTGATTTCTTGAGATTGGTTTTAATTATGGGCAGTTAAAAATTAGTGGAAACAGGAAGTGGTCGATGAGGTGGGGGTAATCTCGAAAGAGGGGAAGTTGGAGGTGTAAATCAGGTGTAACCAAAAAGTATAGTTTTAGTTGTGTGAGGCCACAATCAATGAGAGAGCTCTATTTACCAATACTCTTATTATAGCAATCTACATCATCAAAAAGTGGGGTCACAATGAATGAGAATTGAGTATTTAGTTTCAATTATCATCTTGTTGGATATATGTGAATGTGACCCAGTGAACCCGGATTGAATCACTGGTTGAACCAATAACCCTTGACCCAGTATTTTTTCCGGTTCGATGTCCGGGCCGGTTCTCGAAACATCGGTACTTCTTCATTATTTTTTTTTATTATTTTTTTTTGAAACGTATACTTCAGTTACAGAAATGCAAGATATTGATTTTTTTTTTTTTATTGATAAGATAGTGATTTTCTTCATTGACTTATGCTGGGAATTAGATCAGATCTAACATAGTCGACCAAAACTGATCAAGTGTGTTTCAAAGGGATAAAACTAAAATTCCGACAGAACATTCAGCAATAGATATTGACATAATTAAACCATATATTCAATCTTAATTTTATCTAAGTGTGAACATTATTTTTCATAAAAATTGGATATAATTTTTTTTTCTTGTTAAATTAAACAACTTTAAATTGAGTTTGTTAATCTATGTCTATAAATGCAGTGTAGATTGACGAAGGGAAAAAGATTAATGATAGAAACCCCTCTCGAAATTCCTTCTTCCATCTTCCCATCTCGTCACTAAACTTACAATCCAATCCATTTTTTAACCCAATCACATCAATATTTTACTTCTCTTCCTTAATCAATTGTACTCCAATTCCTTTTCATTTTTCTCGCCATTTCCTCTTCGAAGGATTTCTCCTTCTCTTTCTTCTTCTAACTCTTGTTTCACTTTTTCTTCAAGCAATAATATTAATGGAGCAACAATATTTCCCTATTTAATAAAATTGTTGTTATTATTAGCCCCAAATCCCTATTTTAGCATCAATCAATCCTTAATTAAATTCATAGAGCCTTAAATCTAATACTCTAGATTTCAGGTTCTCTGGAAAGTATAAACCAAATCCATAATCTCACTCATAAATTATTCATATTATGTTTTACGTGTCAATTTTTTTTTTCACCGAGTGACGCTTTTCTTTTTTTTTTTTTTTTTTTTTTTTTTTTCTCTTTAGCCTATTTGTCTCGCCACGTCACTTGGACACAGAGTATGGCGCAGAGTAGGACTCAGAAAAACATTTCCGAAATTTAAATACGAAAACAAATCGCTTTACTAATTTGCTTTAGTAGCATCTATTACAAATTTGGATATAATGTATTATATAAGGCTGCACATGGTCCGGTACGGCCCGGTTTTTTTATGGAACCGGTCCCTGTACTTGGTGTTGACCGGTACCTCATTTTGAGGACCGGTACCTGTACTTGTAGCTGGAGTTGTACCTGTACCTGAAGTTGTACCTGTACCTCCCGTACAGGTCCGGTACGGGCCGATTCTGGGTTTTTACCTGTTTTCAAACTATGCAAAAAAAAAATATAAAAAATCCAAAGATAGAAAAAATAAAAAATCAAATTTAGTAATCAAATACAATCAAACCAGTGAACACAAGCTTCATAACCCAGTTCTTCAGTTTCAATACAAATCATCCTAAGAAGTAAGAACCCTAATTTTTATTTCTTACTCAAATCAACAACAAATCAAACACCACTAACAGATTCAATCCCTAAGAACCCATCACAACACTTTTAATCTCTCAATTTATTCTTCCTTGTTCTTCGCTTCTTCTCATCCTCTATCAGCAATTCACTCCATTCTCTAATTTCCCTTCAGCAACACCACCAGATCAATCTCTTTAATCAAATCTATTAATAAGAAGACAAAATCATGTTAGAGAAATGAAAATAAAACCAAAAATCAATCCAAATCCATCTCAAATAAAACCCAAAATCAGATTCAATCATGCAATTAAAAGATTTAATTAGACATGCAATTAATAACCCAAAGCTCATCAAACAAATTAATCAAAATCGAACCACTGTAAACCCATTGTTTACACATCACAAGATCCCTGTAAACCTATTGTTTCTCTGTAAGATAATAAACCCAAAACCATCTTATATTTCATCATTCAACAACTCCATCACCTTCATATTCTCATACCAATCTTCGATTCAACAACAATAAATTAATTTCTTCCCCTAATTCTATTAAATCATGGCGGTGGCGATTGCAACCATAGTTTCTCTGTGGAGACTAAAGAAGTGAAGAAGAACAAAGAAATTGAGAAGAGAATTAGGTCATAGAAATATATACGGTAAATGGATGGTTAAGATTGATGTTGATCTTATAATCTAATGGCTAAGACTGTGACCAGGTACTACCGGTCCGGGGTGGCTGGGAATAAGGTTAGAACCGGTACCTGTCCCGGTCTACACCAGTTCTCATGTTCCATTCCCGTTCCCTGTACCGGCTACACCGATTCCGGTTTTTTTTTGCCGGTTCAAGTCCGGTACGCCGGGTTATTTGTGCAGCCCTAGTATTATATGTCAATTTTGTTTGAAACTAATTATTATCTAATTTTTCAGGTGCCACTGTAATAAAGTAATAAAGTCACTGAGTGATGATACCAGTGATATGAGTTCGAAACTCGCTAGCACCAAATTCTTTACCGATCAAAAAAATAAAAATATTATCTAATTATTTTATTTATTCTCTGTTATACAGGTATCAAGCTATTTCGCAAAAGAAAAGAAAAATAAATTTTTTTTTGAAGCAAAAATGTTATATTAAAAGAAAAAAAAATGAAAAAAAAACATATGAAACTCGGGGTTGGGTTCAAAACTTAAAGGATTATTTGGTTTTTGGTACTCAATTTTTGACCAAAATCTGGGTTTGGTCTAACATTTGTCCAGCCTTTGCGTTTGGTTTAAAGACCAATGTTGACCCGTGTAGAACCGGTTACATGGTGACGTGTCTGACTATTGACTTGGTTTATTTTTTTTGCACCCCTTAAATTATTATGTATTTACTACCAGGAGCCGCAAAAAAACGATAACTCCTTTTATGCATCCCGGTGTCCTATCTTCTTTTTCTCCTTCTCATTCTTTTCTTTTCCTGCTTCTTTCTTCTTCTCCTGTTCGATTTCGAGTGAAATTCCGAGTTAATTTGAGTGAATCAACTAGTGAAGTTGCATAGATGAAAGTGGAGTTATTCTCTGTGAATTATGAAGGAGATTTTGCTGTTGCGAATCATGAAAAATTAGAAAAATGGTAAGTTAAATTAGGGTTTTCAATTGGTTGATGTTTAGATACGAAATTGATGTGAAATTGATCAATTTTTGATGGGTTTGTTTCTTAATTGAAGTATGGATGGTTATACAAGATTTACTTTTATATTCTTAAGCAAATCAATCAGAAATTAGGGTTCATACCAAATTAGGGTTTGTTTGATTCAACTTTTGGGTTTTCTGTGAGAGTGTCAGAGAAGGATTTTGAGAACAAATTCAAGCTTCTTCTGTTAAATCAAAGATGGGTTTTTGTTGGATTGAATATTAAGACTAGAATTGGTTGATTTGCAGGGAAGAACCGCTGATACTGTGAATTGATATGGGTTTGCTGCCGAGATAAAGGCTGAAGATGATAAGTGCTTGTCTTTGATTCGAGAGGGTTAGGAGAGACTGAGAAGATCGGAAAAGTGGTGCTGAGAGATGGGTTTCACTGGAATTTGGTTCTACAGCAAGAACTGGTGCTCAAGTTGAACACAAAATTGAAGATGGGGATGAGATGGATTTTCATCTGGAGGTTTGATGTTCTGCAGGAGAGGAGGAAAGATGGGTTGTATTGGTGCTGGTAAAGATGCAGATGCAATGGCTGGTTGTTGATTGTAGATGAGGTGTTGTTGGTGGCCGATTTGAAGGTATTGGTGGTGGTTTTAGATGATAAAAGGAGGAGGTAGAAGTAGTGTTGGTGGCGGATCTGATGTACTGGTGGGAAAAACAAAAATAAGAGGAGGCGGTATTGTTGATGGAAAATCAGTAGACGGAGAAGAAGAAGGTGATGATGGTGTTAATGGAGGAGACGAAGGTGATGATGGTGTTAATGGAGGAGACGGAGGTTCTGTTGGTGGCAGATCTGGACACATCGGTTGGTTTGATGGTGGCGGAGCTACTGTTAGTGATAAATCTGAATAGAAATAGACGAAAAAGAGACGAAGGTTTCGTGGAGGAGACGAAGGTGTTGCTGCTGGTGGTGAAGGAGGTGTTGTTGCTGGTGGTGACGGAGGTGTTGCGGTGGTGTTCATGGAGAGATATTTGTTGCTGCTGGTGTTAATGGTGGTGGGGAGATGAAGACCGCAGAAATAGGAAGAAGAAGAAGAAGAAGAAGACAAGGTAAAAAGGGTATGTTTGTTTTTTTTTAAAGTAATAAAAATTAAATTTACACATTATTATTTGACCTGGGATTTTTGTGTCACTTTTTAATTAAATGATTTTCATTTATTAAAAATAATATGACTGGATTTTTTATACCACATGTTTGGTCACCTTGGTTTTATTTGACTAGTTTTGTTATAGGTATAATAAATAGTTCAGAAGCTTGTATAGGTATAATAAGTGATTAGGATGCGGATTTTGTGGATTCTCTTGACATTGTCATTCGTAGACGGAGAGTTAGAAGATCACGAAGAATTCAGATGAATAGGGTGAGGATGTTATTGTGGATATTATCTACCCTTCTCATGGATCAACAACTCGAATCTCATGAGGTAAGAAGACGACGACAATGCATTGGGAATAAGGTACTTATGCAGTAGTGTTTCTGCGTGGAATTATCTACTTTGGGTGTCTTTTAACTGGGTATGAGTTCTTTGCTGAGATATGTTTTTTACCCTCTGTTGTGGTATCACATAAGTACACAGTCATCCAACTCTTTTAAAATCCTAAGTCATATAAGCTCCCACGTCGCACGGTGACCTTCACCCTCCCCTCTCCAAATTACGGAGAAATTCTCTCCTTTTGCGCCATGTCATTCCTAATTTTTCTCTTCATCTCGCCATGTCACCTGCCATCTCATTTCTACGCTAAAAACTTAAAACTTCAAGAAAAAAACCCTAATATTTGTTTTTCTCACTCGCCAAGTCACTTCGGCCATTAAATACTTTCGTGATAAAATAAAACCACAAAAAAATCTAAAACCAAACTAGTGGCACACCCATCATGATTAAAAGAAAGAGACACATCGATATTCTTGATGGCAAACCAGCAAATTTTAACGCTTATACCCCAGAAAATCTATTAGTCCATTCTGCTTAAGGTATTGATCTTGCTTCATTTTCTTTTACCATGATTAATTAAATATTGAGATTTTTATTCGAAAATCGTTTTGAGTTTTGTTTTGTTTTGTTTTGATTTTGCAGCCAACAACTCCATACTCAAAGGATACCGTTTTGATATTTTTTTCCTTCTGTCTATAGAAATTGATTTTTATCATGTATTTTATTAAAATTGATTTTAATCTTTGTTTACAAATTCACAGACGATTAGGTTTTTGTGTTTGAACTTTACTACCAATAGCTTAAGTGGCTAATATAGTCGATAAAAATCAAGATCGATAACAAGAAAAGTAGAGCTCAAAGATTTTAAAAAAGCGGGGGTACAACAACCTCACCCAATATTTCGATTAGGCATCTGTATGGACTAACTCCAATATACTTTCAAGAGAATCAACTAGACTCAATCTTAATAAAGTATATCAAAGAGTTATAATATCTCTATTTCACAATGTAATCAGCAAATCAAACAAATAGAAATCCGTGAGCCTGATTATTATGTGAAATAACTTGAATGGTACCAAAGACCAATGTTCAAGTGTCAATCAATGTAAATCAACAACCAAAGGTTGAATATTCTAATTGATTGATCTTAACGCACAACCTGTGATATTTCAATTATATAACAAAACAAGTTCTGTAAACCCGTGCAAATACACGGGATAGTTCACTAACCGACCTAAAAGAAGAAGTGATAAATGTAAGTTAATCTTGCTGTTGGTGCTCGGAGATAACAATGCATCACATTCTACAACGTTGGGTTAATTGCAAGTGATCTGTAGAAAAATTCTTTATAAAGTAAGACTTAAAAGGTATACAAAAAAAACAGAAAGAACTACAATCATTGGAAAGAAGACTGGTCCGTAACTGAACCTTTACAGTGTATACGTTCCATTCAGAAATTAAACCAAAGGAAAATAATACGTACACCCTCCGTTACTTTTTAATATGCCAGTTTGTTTTTTTGAGAAAATTAAGGAAATTAAGAGAACTAATTATTGAAAGTGGTCCTCTAGACACTTGTCAATAAAAGAAGTGAAGTGAAATGGTCCCCATGACACTTGTCAGTCAAAGAAATAAGTGAAATGGTCCACATAACACTTGTCATCAAAAGAAGTTCAAAGAAAAGTGGTCCCAGAAAATTAAAGTAACATTTGACTTTCCCAATTAAAAAACTGACCTATTTTTTTGAAATATTTATTTATAAAAACTGGACTATTAAAAAGTAACGGAGGAAGTACAATACTTTATAGTGTTTGCACAGTTACCTTCCACCTCTTCTTTAGACTCCATTACTATGTCATAAAATTCTTCGTTCGTGACAGAGAATCAATAGGTATTGTTACCCTGCATAAGAACATACATGCCCAAATAACCAAACGAAGAAGTCAGAAACTAAACCAAAGGAAGATAACCCGTACATTAATTTATAGAGTTAGAATCGTTGACTTCCACTTCTTGAGACATCAGTACTATGTCACATATTGACAAACTGATTTCCATTAAGTTCACAAAATGAGTCCAAATTGCCATTGCAATGAAACAAAAAAGAGGAACTAAGAGTCCAGATTTTATTACTGAGAGAAGCATATTTCTAGGCTAAATTTGCCATTTGCTCACCATTGTTCTTAATTTGAATAAGATATCCTCAATCGTCTGTAGTGGTAAAAAAAACCTAGGCATAGCTTATGAGAAAGAAACACCATACACCAGTTTGCTTATCAAACCTTGCTACTGGTTTTAGGATTTTCTCGTCTGCCACCAAGAACAAACAACCGCAATCCCTTCATGTTGTTTAGCAGGGACCATGCTACCAAGCGAACATAAATTTCTAGAAATGGTCAATCTTTTGCCACACCCCTTGGTTTAACCCTACATTGGAAGACAGAAGAAGAGAATCGGTAATCAGATTCTTACCTGTGCAGCAGTAGGCGGCGACATGGATGGAATAAGACTCTCGGAGGATTGCAGAAATGCTCATATCCTAAGAACTTCGTGATGAAGTTTCATCAGACTTTGTTGTTCCCTACCGTCGTCAATAAATATGGTTTTAAATTTAAACTTTTAATAGTCGGAACTCTTGGAAAATACATTTCAAATAAGAGAAACTCTTGAAAAGAGTCGTTATGTTTTGTCATTTACCAAATTCAACTGATGCGTCGTTGCTTCTCCCATTTTTTTCCTTCTTTTAATCTTCCAGGAGTTTGATTATGGATATGGATAGCATCGCCCTACTTTTTCTGCATTCCTGAAAGTGAATGCCGTGACACCAGACGGGACGAAGTTCACAAATTTGCTGATTGAGGACACACTATCACAAATGTGCTGCATCAAGGCCAACACCAGAAAACAACTAATTGGAAAAAAAAAAAAATCAGGGCCGATTTCATGTATTAATTTATGCCTATGTATGCAAACTGATTTAATAACATGAATCTCTGATGACAACCTGAAGTAGAAACAGAAAAAATAATGATTTGAAACCAAAGATTAGTAACAATCAGATTAACTCAGCGAAGCTGCCAATGGAATCCACCAAATCCAACGCAATGTATATCTCAGAAACTTAAATTGATTGATCGAAAGATTCCTTAACAACCATGAGAGAGAGAGGGGTAACTACGATTTATAATTGAATCGACCAAAAAGTTAAATCATATAGAAATGAATGACGTGAAGGAGAAAAACAGGTTTTAGAATATAAAGTTTTCCGATGAAGCAACGCGACCCAATATTTCGTTGTATCTTCTCATGAACTGATTGGTAAAGGACGTGGCTCCTCGTTAAATAACAATGCAACGCTTGGTCCAACATTTTCTCTTGGTACATATTCCACATGGCAGCGTAGATTTTCTAAAAAATCTGGGGAATTATGTGGTGCTGACACATCAGCATAAATATTCTCCTTTATATTAAGAAGATTGATATAATGCGGAAAAGAAATAACACAGACACCAGAATTTTGTTAACGAGAAAACCGCAAATGCAGAAAAATCTCTGGACCTAGTCCAGATAGAACACACTGTATTAAGCCGCTACAGACACTAGCCTACTACAAACTAACTTCGGTCTGGAATGTAGTTGAACCCCAATCAATCTCACACTGATCCAAGGTACAGTTGTGATCCTTACGTCTCTGATTCTAGCAGGATACTACACACTTGATTCCCTTAGCTGATCTCACCCACAACTAAGAGTTGCTACGACCCAAAGTCGAAGACTTTAATAAACAAATCTGTATCACACAGAAAATCTACGATAATAGATAAATCTGTCTCCCACAGAAATACCTATAAGTTTTTGTTCCGTCTTTTGATAAATCAAGGAGAACAGGAACCAATTGATAACCCAGACTTATATTCCCGAAGAACATCCTATTATTATCAATCACCTCATAATAATCTTAATCGACGCGGTGAAAGAAGATATTGTGGAATCACAAACGATGGGACGAAGATGTTTGTGACTACTTTTATATCTTGCCTATTGGAGATATTAACCTCAAGCCAATCGTTACGATTGTACTCAACACGGCAGAATCAACAAGATCAGATCACACAACTACAAGAAAGTACTATCGGTCTGGCTTCACAATCCCAATGAAGTCTTCAAGTCGTTAACCTACAGGGTCTCGAGAAGAAACCTAAGGTTAAAGGAGAATCGAATCTAGATTATACAACTAGTATCACACAGGAGGTGTGGGGATTAGGTTTCCCAGTTGCTAGAGTTCTCCCTAATATAGTCTTTCGAATCAGGGTTTGCAATCAATGTTAGCTTAGTAACAAAGCATTCAATATTCACCGTTAGATGAAAACTGATAGACACATTTTTGTGTCTACGTTGTCCTTAATTTCATGTATTGTTGGTACTCGATTTTTGTACTTATTATGGTATTTTATGTGTTTATATGTATTTTTGGAAATAAACATTCTTGGAAAAATAGGCTCGAAAAGTCGTCTAAAGCACCGGAAGGAACGTGTTATTCGGACTCTCACTTTTGGATAAGGGGCATCCAAATGATAAGGGGTACCCAAAGGATATTTTCACCCAAACAGCTAATCAGAGACACCCCTCATGGCATCTGCTATTCGCACCCCAGGACCGGATAGGGAGCATCCATCTTCTTCTTCACGGGAAAGATATTTGGCGGGAAAAGAAATCTCAACTGTGTGAGATTCTGGTCATGATATTATGGGGATATTTGTGTCTTTAAGACATGATTATCTTCTTACCATGACAGTAAGATTTTGTACGTGTCTTGAATGGAAGGAAATCGTATACTTTTGGATATTTTCAAAAACAGGGAAGGAATTATTCACGGAATTAATTGAAGATATTCTCTTCATTATTTGGCTCAATTAAATGAGAAGATTTGGATATACCATACAACTCAGAAGACGTGTGAAAATGGAGAGGAAATATTCCCGTGAAATACTTTCATTAACTGCAAAGATCTTTTGGAGTAATTGAGATGATTGTCGACCTAAGATTGGCTTCACAGTATAAATAAGAGTGTCTTGGGTATCAGTGAGGGGATGGAGAGTTTGGGGATCGTTTAGAGCAAACCCAGTTTAATCATTATTTTCTCCCATTTCATCACTTGTAAACACTTTTGAGCAATGAAAAATTATTCTGAGTGTGTTTCCAATATGCGGAGCTAGACCCCAATCCTTGGGGCTATGGAGGAAGCCGTTGTTTCGGTAAAAGTGATACATTTCTATTTTTAATTAATTATAACAACTCTATTATGATTTTTGCTTTAAATTAAAACTTGATTATATGATTTTAATTAGTTGGGTGTATTTTCTCTTGATAGAATATGCTTGTTTTAGGGTTTTGATATTCTATGCTTGGATTAACATCTATTCTTTTGAAAATCTACATGTCTAGGCAATACTATTAGAATTAATTTGAATGTTGAGTTGCATAATTATTGTTTTATTAAATCACTAATATCGACCAATGGTAGAATCCTAGCCCCGGTCTCTCCATAATTTTTACAACACTTTTTAATTGAGTTTCTTATTTTTATTTATAAAAATTAAGTCTAAAAAAATCTTCCTTCACAAGTCTCAACGAACCTTTTACTACAACATGATTGAAAATAACCATCAAAAACCTGATTAGATTCAAGATAATATCTTTCAATCGTTGGATCGAAAACTTAGCTTGTTACACACAAATGAAATGCACGATTTTAGGTTTGTGTAACCGTACCCAAACATGTACATTTGTTGGTTCAACAATAGTTAACCAAATGGTTAGCCATATGAGCACTTTTATATCAACCATATTCTTCTTCACCATAACTAGTTCAAATGACTCAAATGAACTAGTTAGAGAGTTGTTTAATTGTATAAATCTTATAGAAGTATACAAGACACAATTGAAGCAAAAACGATTTGATTCACTCGAATCGATTCATGAACTTTATAGCCACGGTTTGCAAATTGCATTCCTTAGTTAATATAAATATAAGTTCACAAATAATCGTCTTTAGATATAACCAACTCAAGTACGCGGACTTAGTTCGCGGACTTAAGTTCCCGGAAGGAGTTCACAAACTCCAGCAGATTTTCTCGGGATGAGAACCTCCACCAGTTCGCGGACTGAGTTCACAGCTCTTGTTCCGGTTTTCCTGATCAACAAATTACGCATACTTTGGTTCAAAGAATAAGGACTTATACATATATGTGTCACCGCACAATGCTTATATCCAACATTGGTTATATAATCTAAACTCTCATTTCAATCATTGAAACATTCTTAGAGGACGTTATATAGTTGTTACACCATTTCTCGTCAAAGCAATTTTCAAAGTGATTGAAACATTCATGACTTTCGTCACTAGGTAAAGATAAACTTGGTCGAATCGAAAAGCTTACCAACATGTATTTAGAGAAATAGATAAGCGAGATAAACTCGGCTCGAAATACCAAATGTGTATAATCAAAGTCTATATAGAAAAACGACTTTTGTCTCATGATAGGAGATAGAGTAGATAGAGTTTTGAGTGATAGAAAAGTTCAAGTCTCCACATACCTTTTAGTCGTTGAAGTTCCACCAGTTCCTTGAGTAGTTCTTCGTCTTGTATGATGATTGCCATGGAGTTCTTGAGCTCAACTACACTTTCTATCCTAGTCTGAGACTTAGCTATAGTAGACTAGAAATCAAGACTTATAGTTTTGATCACTAACATTGACAAACATGCTTGAGATAGCAACGCATGCGAGTTCGACCGAGCAGTGCTCTAACAGATTTCACTGGCGAATCAATCATGAACTGAAAGTATACGAAGCAACAGAAGATGAAATACCCTCTCTGGTGATACTTTCTTCATCTTAATATACACCGTTCATTTATTTCCTTTTGTTAGGGTTTTCAAAAATCAATCGATTTTTATGTTCTGCTGTAATGCAAAAGAACAAAAGATGATTTATTTATTTTTGTGGATTTTTCTCCCAGTGTCTTTTGTACGATCTTGATTTAATGGAGGTAATTAATCCAGTTCTTGGCCTGTTTGTAGTTAATTAATCCACTCACACCTATATCGTTGACAGTATTCTTTCTCAATGGTGGCATTTAGTCTGTTTATTTTCAATACTAATACGTGGTAGTTGTTTGTAGAAATGTCACCAAGAATTCGTTTTGATTTCTTTCACAAACAAAAGATTTGATAATTTGTTTGGGCAACAATAATTATCCCCATTGATCTTAACGTGATCCACCATTAACTATTGGTACTGAACATCGCCTCCATTATTGTTAATTCTAACTAAAATAGGAGAACTTTAATCGCGTAATCATCAGTTACACTGCTTCTGGCATTAAGCAAGAATTAGAACTGTCGTGTTAGTTTCATCGATGTTGAAACAGAATTTTGTAATACAAAGATGTTTTTAATATTTGTTGTTAAGGTGCGTCGACAATTATAATCTGTCATAATGGGTGTCAACGATTTTTATATTCTGTTGTAATGCAAAAGAACAAAAGATGATTTATTTACTTTTGTGGATTTTTCTCCCAGTGTTTTTTGTACGATCTTGATTTAATGGAGGTAATTAATCTAATCTTGGCCTGTTACATAGTCAATTAATCCACTCGCACCTATATCGTTGACAATATTCTTTCTCAATGGTGGCATTTTATCTGTTTATTTTCAGTACTAATACATGGTAGTTGTTTGTAGAATTGTCACAAAGAATTCGTTTTGATTGCTTTCACAAACAAAAGATTTGATTATTTGTTTGGGTAACAATAATTGTCCCCATTGATCTTAACGTGATCCACCATTAACTATTGGTACTGAACACCGCCTCCATTATTGTTAATTCTAACTGAAATATGAGAACTTTAATCGCGTAATCTGCAGTTACACTGCTTCTGTCATTAAGTAAGAATTAGAACTGTCGTGTTAGTTTCATCGATGTTGAAACAGAATTTTGTAATACAAAGATGTCTTTTGTATTTGTTTAGAAACACAAAGTCGACTTAGGTTGTTAGGCATCCAACTAACTGCCAAACCGATGTTATCTTGGTGTCTACACGAGTACAGTTTTATTTTCATAAATGTCCTACACACTTGGAGTTATGGGTGTATACTGGATTTCTAACATAGGTTTATCTTCTTTTTTTTTAAAAACTGTTGAGAGTTGTGTAGTATACAAAGTATAACTACAAGATGATGAAGTTGATAATAGCAACAAGCTGCTTTCTCTCTGAAGAATCAGAGCCTAACTTTCAATTTTGAAAGCAATAAGTTTTTTTTTATTGATGAACTCAGGGTTTACAATGATTGGGTATTTAACCCTCCAATAGAGAAGAAACAGATCAACGACTCTAGTTACATCAAGAAGGAAAAAATTGGACTCGAGGAAATACTATTCTTACACAATGCCTAACTCACGCTAACCTTGCTGACTCGGTGAGTTACAGACTTAACTCAGTCAGTGACTAGGTTTAATAGTTATAGGAATATGCCATTTCCCTCCCCTTAAAGATCCTTGTCTTCAAGTATAAAGTCTGGAAATTGAGCGTGAATACGAGTTGTGTCCTCCCATGTAGCGTCTTATGGAGTAGAATTAGACCACCGAACAAGAATTTGAGTGATAGACTGATTACCTATGAGTGTAAACCGAGTGTCTAAGACTGCTACTGGTTCAATGACAAAGTGGCCCTAATGATCCACTACTGGCAGTAAAGGCATAGTAGAAGCTTGGAGACCAATTTGCTTCTTCAGTTGAGACACATGAAATATAAGGTGAATTCTGGACCCAACTGGTAACTTCAATTTATAATCTACTGAACCAATTCTTTTAAGTATCTCAAAAGGGCCAAAGTATTTGGCAGAGAGCTTGAGGTTTTTTCTGATAACAACTGAGGACTGTCCATATGGTTGAATTTTTAAGAATACCATATCTCCCACTGCAAACTCCCTATCTAAGCGTTTCTGATCAGCATAGAACTTCATTCTAGCTTGAGTTTTAGTGAGATCCTCCTTCAGAAGCTGTAACATGACATCTCTCTCCTTCAAAATAAGTTTCAACATAGGAAACTGTAGTGGAAGCAACGATGGGAAAAATGAGATGATGTGGCTGATAACCATATAAGGCTTGAAATGGGGACATCTTCAAACTAGTTTGGCAATTGGTGTTGAACCACCATTCAGCCAGAGACAACCATTGAGTCCATTGCTTAGGGTGAGAGCTAGTCATGCATCTGAGATATTGCTCCACACAGGAATTAGTTCTCTCAGTTTGCCTATCTGTCTATGGATGGTATGCAGTAGAGAGTTTGAGAGTAGTGCCCAGAGTCTTGAATAATGCCTGCCAGAATTGGTTCACAAAGATTTTGTCCCTGTCACTAACAATTGAGCAAGGTAGGCCATGGAGTTTGAAGATGTGATTGAGGAATTCTTTGGCTATTGTGATAGCTGTGAAGGGATGGCTCAAAGGAAGGAAATGGTTGTATTTGGTAAATCTGTCTATAACTACCAAAATAACACTCTTTTTATTTGATATTGGAAGTCCCTCAATAAACATAGAGATGTCTTTCCAAGCTCTTTCTGGAATTGGTAAGGGCTGTAAAAAACCAGCAGGGAAAGAAGTATTTCCTTTGTTGCATTGGCAGATTTCACAAGTAGCTACAAACTGCAGTATATCAAGCTTCATTTATGGCCAGAAGAAATGAGTTTTGGCTCTGTTATATGTACCTAGCATGCCAGAGTGCCCCCTATTGGAGAAGAATGCAAGGATTGAATAATATATTGTTTAACTCCATTACCTGAGCCAATGTAGAGTCTTCCTTTGAATCTCAGAATGCCATGAAAATAAGAAAATTTAGGATGATCTGGAGAGACAAGTAAGGCTGCAATCTGTTGTTGTGCTACACAGTCCCCTTCATAACTAGAAATGATATCTTGTACCCATTGAGGAGTGATAAGTGACATAACATTGCAGGCAGCAGAATAAGTTGGTAATCTTGATAATGCATCAGCAACTGTGTTCTCTTGGCCTTTCTTGTACTTGATAACATAGTCAAATCCCATTAACTTTACCATCCATTTCTATTGAAGAGTAGTGGATATTCTTTGGTCCATTAAATACTGAAGGCTCTGGTGGTCTGTATTGATAATAAATTGACTGTGTGAAAGATAATATCTCCATTTATGAACATCCATGACAATTGCTAGAAATTCTTTGTCATAAGTGGATAAGGCAAGTGCTTTAGGGTCCAAGGCTTTACTGTAGAATGAGAGTGGTCTGCCTTCTTGCATGAGAACTGCCCAACTCCTCTATCACAAGCATCAGTTTCTAAGGTGAACTGCTTGGAAAAGTCAGGTAGTGACAATATTGGAGCTTGAGTCAATGCAGTTTTGAGATCAGTGAAAGCTTGATGTGTTGCAGGTGACCAATGAAAGGAATCCTTCTTAAGAATATCAGTGAGTGGCTTTGAAATTATACCATAGCCCTTGACGAATCTTCTGTAATACCCTGTGAGTCCCAAAAAACCTCTCAATTGCTTCAAGTTGGATGGTAGAGGCCAAGTTTGCACAACAGAGATTTTGTCAGGGTCAGCTGCTACTCTATTTGCAGAAATGATATGTCCCAAATACTCCAATTGTGGCTGAGCAAAAACACATTTAGATAGCTTTGCATATATGAATGTTGTCTGAGAATTGAGAATGTCTGTTGCAAATGAAGAACATGCTCTTCTATAGAAGAACTGTAAACCAAGATATCATCAAAAAATACTAAGACAAATTTTCTCAGAAAGGGTTGAAAGATGTCATTCATGAGAGCTTGAAAGGTTGCAGGTGCATTTGTGAGGCCAAATGGCATGACTCTAAACTCATAATGACCATGGTGAGTTCTAAAGGCTGTTTTGAAGATATTAGGGCCAAAAACTCTGATTTGATGGTAGCCAGATCTTAAATCTATTTTGGTGAAGATAATAGCACCTTTCAATTCATCTAATAACTCATCAATCAAAGGAATATGAAACTTATCTTTAATAGTGATGTCATTGAGTTTCCTATAATCAACACAAAACTTCCATATGCCATCCTTTTTTCTCACAAGAAAAATGGTAGAAGCAAAAAGGCTATTGTTGTGTTGGATTAGGCCTGCAGATAGCATTTCTTGAACCATTTGCTCCACAACTGATTTATGTATATAAGGGCATTTATAAGGTCTTTGAGCAGTGGGTGTAAAATTAGGCTTAAGTGGGATTTTGTGGTCCAAGTTTCTGGATGGTGGCAGTGTAATGGGTTCTGCAAAAACATCAGAAAAAACATCCAAAACTGTAGAAATTGGAGGAGGTATAAGGGTGGAAGGGGGTGCAGAAATAGCAAAAAACTGGCCAATTAGGGTGGGGGTGTTACTTTTGATAAACTTGCGCAAGGAAGAGCCAGAAATAAGATTAAGATATGGCTTAGAAGAACTTCCCTGAAGTGTGATGTAAGCACCATGATGTAGGAAGGAAATCGTCAGCTGAGCAAAATTGAAGGTAACGTCTCCCAATTGTTGTAGCCAATCAGCTCCTAAAACCATGTCATATCCCCCTAATGGTAGAACCCTCAAGTCAGAAGAAAAAAGATGACCCTGCATTTCCCATTGAAGATGTTGACACATACCATTACTAGTTATGCTCTCTCCATTTGCCACTGTAACTAACATATGTCATGTGGATGAAGCATGAATGTTGAGTTTATCAACAATGTGAGAGTCTATAAAGCTATGAGTGCTTCCAATGTCAATAAGAACCATTATGGGTTGTTTTTGTAAATGCCTTGCAATACGAATTGTATCATGAACCACATGGCCTGTTAAGGCATGGAGAGATATCTCAATAGGAAACTCACTAGAAGAAGGATAATTAACATCAGTAGCTTCAGTAGTAGGTGATTCTTGTTCTTTAACTTCTTCATCAGGGATCAACATGAATAATTGTTGAGATTTGCATTTGTGACCTTGCCTATAGAATTCATCACAATTATAACATAAACCCTTATCTTTCCTCACCTGCATCTGGGCATGAGTAAGTCGTTTAATAGGAGGAATTGAGTTGTCAGGCGAAGTTTTTGTTGGAGTAGTAGGATGTGTCACAAAGGGAGTAGTGGAGGAATTATGTGGTTTAGTGTAAGATGAAGTGGAAGAGAAAAATGGTTTAATAGAAGAAGGCGGGTGAGATACAGATAATAGAGTTGGTGTGAAGGGTCTAGAGAAAGATTTTATAGGTTTTTGCTGATGGTGTATTGAAGCTTGTTGCATTCTGGCTAAGAAAAAAGCTTCAGATGTAGTCTCAGGTTTGAACATCTTCACAATATTGTGTATATCATCTTTCAAACCACTAATAAAACTGAGGGTATAAAATCTCTCTGGTAATGAAGGATTGTTAGCAACCATAAAACCCTTGTAATGTTCCCATTTATCAAAGTACTCTTCTACAGTTGTAGTTTGAGCTAATTTGTTAAAACTACCCACATAATCATCCTGAGCAATATCTTCAAATCGAATACATAAATCACGAAAAAAATCACTCAATTGGATAGATTCTTTACCTTGTTGGTAGTTTAACCACCAAGAATCAACCTGAGGGTCGAAGTGAATTGCGGCCATGCCAACTCGATCTTCAGCAGGAAATTTGTGAAACGAAAAATAGCGTTCACATTTAAGAGCCCAACTACGAGGGTTAGAACCATTAAATCGTGGAAAATCAACCTTCGGTGTACGAGAGAACTTACTGGGTGGAGTAGATAAGGTTTTGATAATCTGTCGAAATCCATTGACAGAACGAATTGAAGCTTCTGTATCATCATCATTAGCTGGATCTGGTGGTAGATCGAATTGGGGTTGGAGATTTTCTTTTAGAAGGTTAAGAATGATAGCTAGTTGTGATTCAACATTAGCGCTCGATGTTTTCAAAGCAGCGATGTCTGATTCGATAGTGGAGATGGATTGAGTGTGTTAATTCACTATGACAGTGAGATCTGCAATTTGTTATTTGGTAGCCATGGATACAGGTGCCAGGAAGGAAGTCTGATACCAATTGTAGTATACAAAATATAACTACAAGATGATGAAGTTGATAATAGCAGCAAGCTTCTTTCTCTCTGAAGAATCAGAGCCTAACTTTCAATTTTGAAAGCAAATAAGTCTTTTTATTGATGAACTCAGAATTTACAATGATTGGGTATTTAACCCTCCAATCGAGAAGAACCCAATCAACGACTCTAGTTACATCAAGAAGGAAAAAACAGGACTCGAGGAAATATTATTCTTACACACCGCCTAACTCACGCTAACCTTGCTGACTCGGTGAGTTACAGACTTAACTCAGTGAATGACTCGGTTTAATAGTCATAGGAATATGACAAGTTGGAAACTGATCATTAAATGGCAGGGCCTTCAAAAGAAGGTTGTCTTTGTTACTGTCACTACATAACTCAACACCTTTCAGCTCACACTGAGCTCTTTTATTCTTACCACTGTGAATTAGTTTTTTGCTACTTGCACATTTCATCCAATTATTAGGTTTCAAATGAGTGCTTCATGTTCAATAGAAGGATAGTATACTCATGATATGAATAAGTCATGCTTTGTTTGAGGATGATCTCATGGCATATACAAATTATTTTTGTTCAGGTTCACCACCGGTGTTAACCAATGCCACTGCCCGACGGATGAGGTTGCCAAAAATGCATTGGTAAAACAAATCTGACAAAAAAAATGTTGATCACATATGTTGGTTGCAGGAAGCATTGATGGTCAGAACAAATTACTTCAAATTTTCCCAACAAAATGCTTATAGTTTTATATGTTCATTACCGCCGGGAATATCTAATCCTAATGTTCGATATTTGCCAGGTACATTTTTCGACTTTTTTTTTCTTCATATTTTATATAGAATCCAATGGTTGTCAATAGGTAACAACGTAGTGTCATATCTTATAAAATTATGGCAGAGAAATTATCAGAAAAACTTCATTTTTCCCTTTTTTCGTTTGGAATCGGTAATTATTAGGTGGATTATTAGTCAAAGCTGGAGCACGTAAAATGCAACATGTAACATCATTATCATTCTTAGTTTCTAAGCCTGGTCTGATTACCTGAGCCAGTACAATAAGGTCATTGATTGCGGTCAGCAATCAACTTTTCTTTCTACTCTCAGACACTAGTTATCTAGTTGTCAGGTATGCTGCATCTGCTCCCGGACATTTATCTATTATACTGTTAATACTCTACACTCTCATTCATTGGTATAATCTTTGTATTTTTATACACTTTTGTTGCCTGAAATCGTTGTTTAATACCACCTGTATAAACACTAATAATTAGGGTGTCAGGACAAGCATTTTCTTGGTTATAATATGATCAAGCCTTCACGGAATTGTATTTTTTGACCTTCTCTCTATGAAACTGAAATGTTGGTGACAACTTTCACTAAGCTATAAATACTCTAGATATTGTTGTTTTTCTAAGGTGTTAATGGATTCTTTCATTTTTTGTATGCTATACTATTAATAATTAGTTGATAGCTCATAGCTAGCTTGAAATTGCTGCTTTTCTATTTTGTTTGAATATAAATGCCTCCAAGTTTAAAAAAGTTAGGTTAAGTATACAGTTGAATAAATTCTTCTTTCTTTTGTTGAATTTATCATGGAATTGCTGTATTTTTTTTTAGCTTAAATGTGTATGTTGGTTGCAGATCCTTGACCCACTACTGGAATAATATGGTGTCCAGGATGACATTTGCAGTTATTCAAATCGCTCAGATATCAATGTGTAGTGAGATTGGAGAGATTACTTTGCACAGATCAATTTGAGGAGAGGGACAGATTGAATAATAACGTAGCGGTGAGTTCAAGAAGGTAAATCTCCATTATAGGCATCAATATTTTCTCATTAGGGTAAAATATGTAGAGGTGTGATCTTTTAAACCAGTTTAGCTTTGTAGGTAGCCTTAGTTATCCCAATTATCCTTTGTATATATAATATGGGTTTTTTGTAGTAATTAGTAATTTGCAATTTGCAATTTGATTAGAGTTTGCATTTATGTGTGGTAAGGCAATCTGTGTCGTGTTGTTTGATTCATTTTCTAATCAATAATTAGCGGGTACCTTTAACAATTTATATGTTGTTTATATAAATTAATTTATGCAGTGACATGATGGTTTGATCTGAAATTTCTAATGCTTGAGTATATAAAGCACAGGAGATTGGTTGAACAGCTGGAATTCGTTCTTGGATACCAAGGGGATGTCTCCATCTGCCTATGCACTATTATAACAGGTCTTTATATCACTCATGGAGGTGGACACTTCTTTAATCACTCATAGATCATTGTAGAGAAATCTGTATAGGAAGCTCCCCAACCAACGGATACTAAACTATGCTATAAATGCTCAATTGAGTCAACGGGATATTACAATTGTATTCCAGGTTATCAAGGGTTACTTCACCGCCCTTACGTGCATCCAATCTGCATTGGAGAATTTCTACACAAGTCAATTGGCTTAAAAGTTGTGGAGATCAGCATATATCAAGTTGGATCACTTTACTTACTTAACAGAGAGCCATAGAATATGACGTGGTCACTTTTAAGTAAAAGAAGCAGAGCAATGCGGGAAGTAGCTAACGGAGGAATTCAACAAGTCATTTAAGGATATTAGATCACTGATATGAGAAGTGTGCATTATTTTTTCAATACTTAGTGATTTGGGTTGGATTATTTTGGAATTTTTGTAGTAGTTTGATAGTTTGTTTAACTTGATATTATTATTACTTTTCAAGTGTCACTTATTTATTACTTTATTGATTTTGAACTACATCACAGATATACTTCCCTAATCGAGTTCAACTCGAAACTCCCTGCCACAATGAAAATAAAAACGGTGGTGGAGATTATCAGGTCGTATATGAGTCAGCAAATAAAAAGCTTTCTAATATATTTATATTTCAATGATCCGGAAAAGTCGAAGCCATACCTAATCAAAAATCTTAACAAAGGAGACTTAGAGGGAATACCAAGCTCTTATTCATTGTTTATGTAGAATCCTAAGTGACGGGACTGGGCAAGGCGAAGCCACAAGACATCAAATCAAAAATCTTAAGAGACGGGGTGAGGCGTAGTGGAGGCACACCAAATCAAAAAGACATCGCAATGGGGATGGGCGAAGTCGTGCAACACCAAATAAAAATGCTTCGGGACGGGGCGAGGCGAAGACGAGCCACACCTAATCAAAAATGTATCGTGATGGGGCGAGGCGAAGCCGCAAGACACCAAATCAAAAATCCTAAGCGACGGGGCGAGGCGTAGTGGAGGCACACCAAATCAAAAAGACATCGCAACGGGGCTGGACGAAGCCGTACAAGGCCAAATAAAAAATGCTTCGGGACGGGGCGAGACGAAGCCGAGCCACACCTAATCAAAAATGTATCGTGATGGGGAGGGGCGAAACCTCCCAACACCTAATATAAAATATGGCTAAAAGAAAAAAATTCATAACCAGAGCAAATAAACAAAATCCTTACCTAGTCTTCGGGTCCCAACCACTTTTTCCTCGATATAATTTTCCAAGAACCGAAAGGAATTGGTTGATCTATTTTTTGATGTTACATATACGATTTTCAAGACTTCCTTTGTTCCAAACATTTGGATTTTCATTTATTTTCTCTATAAAAAATGGAACTATTCTATCTGAATATCGATTTTTATGTTGCCATGTAACTACACTACCATCCCCGTGATTGTGATATGTGCTTCAGGAAATACGACATCTTCTTTCGTAGTGAAATTCACTTGTTGCTTTCAAGGTTTTTTTGATCTTGAAGTAGATGAAAACGCGGGGGTACAACAACCACACCCAACTATTTCGTTCGGAAATCTGTATGAACTAAACTCCAATATGATTCTGAGAGCACCAACTTAATGAGACTCAATCAAGAAAGATATCAAAGATCTTTATCTCTTTCTCAACACAATCAATAAATTAAACAGATAGAATCCGGGAACTTGATTGTTATGAGAATAACTTGGATGGTACCAAATACCAATATCCCGAGCGTCAATTAAGTTATATCCAACAAACAAGGTCGGATTTATCAACTGTGATTGAACAACGCACAACCTGTGATATTTCAATTATATAAAGAAAATATAATGCGAAAAAGAAATAACACAGACACCAGAAATTTTGTTAACGAGGAAACCGCAAATGCAGAAAAATCACAGGACCTAGTCCATACTTGAACACCATACTGTATTAGCCTACTACAAGTTAACTTCGGACTGGAATGTAGTTTAGCCTTAACCAAGTCTCATACCGGTTAAGGTACAGTCACATTCTTTACACCTTTTGAATCTCGCAAGACTCTGCGCACTTGAATCCCCTAGCTGACTTACAACCTAGAAGTTGGTACGACCCAAAGTCGAAGACTTATAAACAAGTATGTCTCCCATAGATAAGTTTATTCTATCTGTGGTTCCGTTTTAAGATAAAGATCAAGGTGAACAGGAAACACAACTAATAATTCGGTCTTATACTCCTGAAGAGAAGCCTAAAAATATTAGTCACCTCACAATAACCCAACTGATATACAGAAAAAAAATTATTGCGGGATCACAAGATTCTAAGACGAAGCAACTGTTGTGATTACTTTTTATATCTTACCTATCAGAGATAAATCTCGAGAAAACCTTAGAGAAGATTGAACTTAATACGATAGAAAAAGTAAGATCAGGATACGCAACTACAAAGAAAATAGTTGGACCTGGCTTCACGAATCCCAAGCGAAGTCTTTAAGTAGTTAAACCTAGTAATGGTTTTCAGAAGAACGGGAAACCTAGGTTAAGAGAGAATCGACTTTAATTTACAACTAGGACACACGAGAGTGTCGGGGTTAGGTTTCCCAGATGATAGAGCTTCTCCTTATACAGTGTTAGAGCATAGCTCGGTCGACCTCGCATGCGTTGCTATCTCAAGCATGTTTGTCAATGTTAGTGATCAAAACTATGAGTCTTGATTTCTAGTCTACATAGCTAAGTCTCAGACTAGGATAGAAAAATGTAGTTGAACTCAAGGACTTCATGGAGATTCATCATACAACGACGAAGATCTACTCAAGGAACCGTGGAACTTCATCAACAAAAAGGTATGTGGAGACTTGAACTTATCTATCACTCAAAAGTCCATCTCTTCTATCTCCTACTTCTTATGAGACAAAAGTCGTATGCTATATAGACTGGATCACACACATTTGATATTTCGAGCCGAGTATATCTCGCCTATCTATATCTCGAAATCATGTGTTGGTAAAGTGTTTCGCTTTGATCGGGTTTATCTTCACCTAATGACGAAAGTTATAATGTTTCAATCACTTTGAAAATCGTTTTGACGAGAAATAGTGTAACAACTATATAACGTCCTCTAAGAATGTTTCAATGGTTGGAATGAGAGTTTAGGTCTATATAATCAATGATGGATATAAGCATTGTGTGGAAACACATATGTGCATAAGTCCTATTCTTTAATCCGAAGTTTGCGAACTTTGTTGATTGAGAGAATCCGGAGGAATTGGCTTTGCCAAGTCCGCGAACTGACGGAAGTTCTCTTGCCGAGAATTTCTGCTGGGATTTTCCAAAAAATCGTTTGCGTGTTTAGTCCGCAAACTCAGTCTGCGAACCTAGTCCGCGAACTGGCGGAAGTCTCCTTGCCGAGATTTTCTGCTGAGGTTGGAAAACTCTGCCGGTTGTCTTAAGTCCGCGAACTTGTTTGCGTACTTGAGTGGGTTATCATCTAAAGATGTGCTCTGAACATGAAACTTAAATTACTAAGGAATGCAGTATGCAAACCGTGTCTATAAAGTTCACGAGCCGATTCAATCGAATCGAATCATCTTTGTTTCAATTGTGTCTTTTGTAGTTACATAAGATCTCATAGCAGTTGAACAACTCTCTAACTAGTTCATTTGAGTCAATTGAACTAGTTATGGTGAAAAAGAACAAGGTTAATATGAAATGCTCATATGGTTGACCTTTTGGTTTACTATGTTGAACCAACATACACGTACACGTTTGAGCACGGTTTTCACAAACCCAGTAAACGTATATTTCAAGTGTGTGTGACAAGCTAAGTTTTCGATCTAACGGTTGAGAAATATTAGCTTGAATCTAAATCAGGTTTTCATCTAACGGTGAATATTGATTGCTTTATAACTAAGGGAAAACCCTGATTTGAAGACTATATATAGGAGACATCTAGCATTGGGAAAAACTAATCCCCACACGTCTGTGTGATACTAGTGCGCTCGCTAGAGTCGATTCTCCTCTAACCTTTGGTTTTCTTCTCTAAAACCAGGTTAACAACTTAAAGACTTCATTGGGATTGTGAAGCCAGACCGATACTACTTTTATCGTAATTGTGTGATCTGATCTTGTATCTTCTATCGTACGAGTACAATCTTTGATTGGCTTGAGATCGTGAGAGTTCTCCGATAGGCAAGATAACTAAGTCACAAACATCTTCGTCTCACTGTTTGTGATTCCTCGACGTCCTCTTGTGTATTCAAGTAAGACTGTTGAGAGGTAATTGATTAATCTAGGCTATTCTTCGGGAATATAAGACCGGATTATCAATTGGTTCATGTTCACCTTGATTTCATATCTTAAGACGGAACAAAAACCTAGGGTTTTTCTGTGGGAGACATATTTATCCTTTAATAGACTTTTCTGTGTGAGACAAATTTGTTTATTATCAAGTCTGCGATTTTGGGTTGCAGCAACTCTTGGTTGTGGGTGAGATCAACTAAGGGAATCAAGTGCGCAATATCCTGCTGGGATCAGAGGCGTAGGAGTACAACTGTACCTTGAATTAGTGGGAGACTGATTGGGGTTCAACTATAGTCCATTCCGAAGTTAGCTAGGAGTATGCTAGTGTCTGTAGCGGCTTAATACAATGTGTATTCAATCTGGACTAGGTCCCGGGGTTTTTCTGCATTTTCAGTTTCCTCGTTAACAAAATTCTGGTGTCTGTGTTATTTCTATTTCCGCATTATATTTGTTTATATAATTGAAATAATACAGGTTGTGAGTTTGAATCAATCAATTGGAAATCCGACCTTTGGTTGTTGATTGATATTGATTGATCCTTGGACATTGGTCTTTGGTACCGTCCAATGATAGGTGTCTAAAACACCTTAATTTTATATCTAGTATTTATGCTTTCTTTGCTAAGTTTTCTTGTAAATTATGTATCTTATGTTTGTTTTTGAGTATTTAGGTACTTTGGAGTCATTTGGAACAAAAGAGAGAAGAAACGTCGCTCAAAAGGACAAGACAAACTATTTCTCATTATTTGCTTTTATGTCTTCATCTCTGTCTGAAAAGTATGTCGGCTTTAGTGATGAAAATTTCTGTTTGAAAAGCACGACTGCTTTAGTGATGAATAGAAATTGAAGAGATGAATTAGGTCTGAGAAGTAAGAGGCAAATGCTGCTGGTGGAGCGAAATAAGGAGAAATCATTCACAAAGGGGCAATTCACACGCGAGCTATACTTTGAGCAGGCTAAGGTGCGGGAGAAGGAGGTGAATTAGGTTGTCGGTTTCCTGAAACTGACAAGCCAAGTATCACTGTGGTGGCCCGCGTCAACTCTTGGGGTGCCTAGAGTCATCTGGGTACCCTTATCTGCCTCACCTGGATAGTTGTATCACTTTCATTTCCTACAACCCTAAAATCTATACTCAACATTACATTCGACCACAAATTCAGAGATGAAAAACGACTACTGTAAGAAAGAACAACACGGAGAAAAGAAGACTGAAGATTCAGATAAGGAATTAAAAGAAGAGATGAACTGATGATAGCTTGTAGTTGTTGCCATCAATTGAAGCAAGAAATTCGAGAAGAAGGTAGGGTTTGCCAGATGAAATTCATGGGGTTGATGGCTGAAGTTCTCGTCAATTTTGAGGAAGAATGATTAATGGGGTTCTTGAGTTCGAGTTTGGACGTTGCTGGTGAAGATGAAGTTGGTGATTTATTGAACTGTGGCTTAAATTAAACAAGATTAGGGTTCTCATGATGATTTAGGCGAAACTGTGAAGCAGATGGAAAGAATTTGAAGTATGGTTTATGGGTTGAAGACTGAATCGAAATGGAGTTAGGGTTTAGTCAACTGAGTGATTTCAGTTAATAGGTTTTTTCAGTTGTTGTTGTTGTTGTTGTTTGCGGTGTTGGTGATGGTTAGATTCAAACTTCGATGGTTGGTTGAGAAATATGGGTTGTTCTGGATCTGAATCCGAGAGAAGAAATTGATATTGTTGAGTACAAAGAAGATTAAGAAGCTGAGGCCATGGATTAATGGGTATCTGTGATGATTCTCAGGGTTTGTCGAGATAAGTTATGATTAAGCAGGAGATGAAATTGCAAGAGATAGCTGCAATCTGGTGATGCTCAAGTGAATGCTTAGAATGAATCAGAATAAGACTGTGCAGCTGGAGTTGTTGTTAAGCAGAGGGTTTTGGTATTGAAGCTGGAGCCAGTGTTGGTAGTGGTTGAAATGGAACATAAACCTACAAGGATGAAGAGTGAGTTGCAGTCAAGGGCGTCCGCTGAAATGTGCTATGGCAGTGTAGTTTTGCTGCTAGAGATGGGATGTGAATGACTGAACGATTGCGGAGTCTGGAAGAGCAAGTATTGACGATTGCAGGTCGCAAGTAGCGGTGATTGCAGAGGATGAATGAACTATTGATGGAAGATGCACTCGGAGAGAAGCTGCAGAGTAGTTGAGGCCGGTGCTGTTGACGATTATTGGTATCGTAGGTCTGAGGCTGTAGGGTGCTGCAATGGGTATTTCAGCTGAGCTCAAATAGAATTGAAATTGAACTGTGATGGTGTTTTAAACTGTTGCGAGAAGTAATGCAGTTCAGTTGGTATTGATGGGCTGTACCTGGAGAACAAGTAGTGACAGGGTGGTCATGGAGCTGCTTTAGATGAATGTTAGGTTTACAGGTTGGTGGTTATGATCTACGGAATGTAATGAGATGGAACTGGTGGCGACATTCCTGGACAATGGGTTATTGCAGTGAACAAATGCAGAGGCAATGGTATGACAAGAATTGGCAGGGTGTGTTATTACAGAGAAGATAGATTTGGTGGAGCAAGAAAATTGAGCTGACATTGCAGTGGAGTTGAAGTTGTAAGATTGCAGGCTAAGTAGTCGCAGCAGCTGGAGTTGGAGAATGTCATTGCAGGTGGAGGTGGTGCTGCAGTTGAAGGCAGTAGTGGAAGGAGTATTGCAGCTGAGGTGTGAGTATGGAGCTGAAGATGTTGCAAAGTTTGCAATGTGCAGGGCCATCATGGCTGGGTGGAGCTATGATGCACAATCATTGTGCAACATCACTCAGGCCAGTGCAATGGCTTATGCCATGGAAACTCAATTAAGTCAGCCCAGTTAGCTCACCTATAGCCGACTAGGGTCTGACTCATGATCTGACCCGGTTTGACTCAGAGACTTTGACTGAGTTGACTCGGATGAGTTGACCCGGTTTGACTCAGAGACTTTGACTGAGTTGACTCGGATGAGTTGACCCGATTTGACCTCGTTGACCGGTGAGCGGGCGGACTTTGCCGGTCACCTGAGACACTATTCCAGCGACTTTCCCGGCCAACTTCCACCCATTTTCGGCGACGTTTTGGCAGAGTTTCTACATAGGTTTTTCTCACTTTTGGGCCACGTGGATTTTTATCTAATGGAATTTGAAGACTTGGACCTAATTTTGGAACAAGAGGAGCTATAAAAGATAAGACTTCTATAACTTTTGGGGATCACGTATTATTCTTGGAGCTAAGGAGAAAGACGCTTTTGTTTCCACAACTAGGGTTTGCTTTCGTATTTATTTTTCATCTTCTTTGATTATTGATTATGATGAACTCCATAGCTATGAGTAGCTAAATCTTATATTATTGGTTAAGGATGTAGTCTTATATCTACAACTTGTGCTTGATTAATGCATTAGTTTTCTCTCTTGATTATCGTTCAAATCTCTATTATTTTAATAATCACGTGATTGATGTATTGTGATAGGACTTAGATGTTTGGTTAGTTAAGTGGCCAATTAATTGAACTTGCATCCTTGTCCATAGCTATTTTAGGGTTTTTCATCAAGCGATAACCCCGAATACGAGAGCATGATATGATTACGGTTTGTAGTGATACACTCTTGTAATCATATGTAGAGTTTGACCTTTGTCCGAATTGTCATGCGCAATGTATGACAATTGCATTGATTAGCCTATTTCCAAAACTTAAAGCTCCTAGGAATTGAACTTAATTAGCGCAAGGCATTAGGTTATTCTTTAGGTAAAATTCACATACGCAGCTCTAATGTGTGTGTTGATGAGCTTAGGAAATTATTGGAATATCTTGCTCTCTTGATACTCTAGGCTTTTGATGATGAAGAGATTAAATTGTAATTCTAATCATGTATGCAAGCACATGTTTAAGATAGAAGATGAATTCCTTGACCAATATCTTTCTCTCATTGATTATTTCTCCAATTACTTTGCTTTTGATTTACTTTTATTGTTTACATAAAAATCAGAAACCCCCCCAATTGGTTACTTTAGAAAATTGAATACATAATAACTACATTTGCCTCTCTGTGGAAACGAACTCTTTCTTATCATATACTTTAGGAAAGTGAAATTATTTTTTACGCATACGACAACGATCAAATTTTGGCGCCGCTGCCGGGGAGGCATACGGCTAGTTATTAAGTTTTCAGTTTGTTGTCATCATTTCTGCTTCCATATTTGCTTTTTGTTCTTGTTTCTTTTTTCTTACTTGTTTGTGAGAATTGTTTTTCAGGTACCTATTCCCTGGCTTCTAAGGATTGGAACTATCGAAGGTGCAGGATAGCTACTCGAAGAGGCAAAATACTCCAACCAAGTCAAGACACGACGGAAGAACAAGAGTTAGAAGTGGAAAAAGAGTTACAACTAAAAGAAGAACAAGAGGTTCCATTCGTAGAAGAACCACCTTTTGAATAAGAAGAAGAAGAAGAAGAAGCAATGGGTGATGCAAATCGTACACTCAAGGACTTGGCTTCTCACAAGTTGGATACACAACAATGATGTATTCAAACAAACTCTACTTTTGAGATCAAGCCGGGGTTGCTTAGAGAATTACCAAAGTTCCATGGCATGGTGAATGAAGACCCAAAAAAGCATCTTATGGACTTCCACACCATTGTCACGGCCATGCTTCCAGCGGATACTGATGCGGATGGTGCAATGTTGAAAGTTTTTCGATTCTCTTTGGCGGAAGTGTTAAGGATTGGTTGTATTACTTGCCCTCCGGAAGTGTTACAACATGGAATGGGTTGAAGAAACTCTTTTTAGAGAGATATTTTTCCAGCATCAAAGGCTACTCAAATTCGCAAGGAGATTTGCGGGATGAAGCAAAATGTGGGAGAATCTTTATATGAATGTTGGGAACGATACAAGAGATTGGTGGCAAGCTGTCCTCACCACCAATTTAGTGATGCAATGATAATCCAATACTTCTATGAAGGACTTCAAACAAGTGATAGGAATCTTCTTGACGTTGCGGGTGGTGGTGCACTAGTGAACAAAACGGTGGCACAAGCTAGAGAGTTGATTGAGAACATGGCAGCGAACTCGCAACAATTTTCAAGTCGTGGTTCAGATGTGCTTCTTAGGAGAGTAAATGAAGTGAGAGAGGTCGATGAACTTCATCAACAAATGGGTAACATGACAGCAATGATGCAACAAGTTGCAGCCGCGGTGATACCAAAGTCTCTTCAAGGGTATGAAGACCCCAATGAACAATCTAATGTTGTCTTTCCAAATCAACAAAGACGGTATGATCCCTACTCCAACACTTACAATCCGGGATGGAGAGATCACCCCAATTTTAGCTATGCCAACAAGCAAGGAGCGGTTCAACAACCTACTTTCAACCGTCCGAGCGAATTTCAACCACAACAACAACAATTTCAGCAATAACAATTCCCACAACAACAACAACAACAACCTCAAAATCAGGGGTCAAGTATGGAAGAGTTGCTGAAATCTTTTATGCAAAGAACGGAGAGCACAGTTAAGGAGTTGCAAACTCAAGTTGGTTCTATGGCTATTGAGTTGAATCAGTTGAAGGCACAAAATTGTGGGAAACTCCCTTCTCAACCTATCAACCCAAAAGAGGGTGTCAATGCAATTACGTTGAAAAGTGGTACACAACTTGTGCAACCCGAAGTTACTGATTCGGGCAAGGTGGAAACACCGAAGGAACCTGTTTTGGAGGAGAAAAATGAGGATTCTCCCCAAACTTCCGAGGTACTTATATCTAACTCTAAAACTCCGGTTTCTACTTATGTTCCTCCTATACCTTTTCCTCGTAGATTTTCAAATTCCAAGAAGGCGGAACTAGAAAAGGAGATTTTAGACGTTCTCAAGAAGATCCATGTGAACATACCACTCATAGATGCAATCAAGCAAGTTCCAAAGTATGCAAAGGTGTTGAAGAACTTGTGTACCAATAAGCAAAGGCTCAAAGGTAATGAAGTGCTAAGTGTGGGGGAGAATACTTCAGCAATCTTACAACACAAACTCCCATTGAAATGCAAGGATCCCTGTAGCTTTGACATTCCAGTCACAATTGGTAACACCACATTTAACAAAGCTATGTTGGACTTAGGTGCATCCGTTAATGTTATGCCTGCATCTATGTATAACTCACTCGATCTTGGTCCTCTTAAAAAGGCTGGAATTGTATTGCAATTAGTCGATCGCTCTAATGTTTACCTAATGGGTATTGTTGAGGATGTTCTTGTGCAGGTTAATCAACTAGTATTTCCAGTTGACTTTTGCGTGTTAGAGATGGATGAAGGTTCACCGGACTCATATATTCCATTGCTAATTGGGCGTCCCTTCATGAAAACGGCGAAAACCGTTATCGATGTTGACAAGGGAACGATAACTATGGAGTTTGATGGAGAAATAATCCGTTTCAACATTTTCGAGACGATGAGATATCCTAGTGATGTTCACTCTTATTTCTCCATTGATGTGATGGATACATTGGCGCAACAAATGTTTGAGTTGAATGGTGTTGATACTTTGGAAACCGTGCTCACTACACCCATTGATGATGGTTTGGAGTATGGTGATGAGATTAAAGAAACCATTGGTTCTCTTGACTTATTACCGGAAAAATAAGCAATTAAGAATATTTCATATGCTTCTTTACCTTGCAATGATGAAAAGCTTGTGCCTTCTATTGTTAAATCTCCAAAGTTAGAATTGAAACCTCTTCCAAGTCACTTAAAGTACTTGTACTTGGGTGATAACGAAGAATTACCTATGATTGTTTCTAATGATCTTAATGAATTACAGGAGCAAAAACTTCTAAGGGTGCTCAGGATGTACAAGACGGCCATAGGATGGACAATTGCCGATATCAAGGGTATAAGCCCTGCCGTTTTTATGCACAAGATCTGATTGGAAGACGATGCAAAACCTACAAGGGAAGCGCAACGTCGTTTGAACCCTCCCATGATGGAAGTTGTGAAAAAGGAGATACTCAAGCTTTTGGATGTGGGTGTTATCTACCCCATATACGATAGCAAGTGGGTAAGCCCGGTACAAGTAGTACCAAAGAAATCAGGTGTGACGGTGGTGGAGAATGATAAGAATGAACTTTTCCCAACTCGTGTGCAAACCGGATGGAGGGTTTGTATTGATTATAGAAAATTGAATGCCACCACTAGGAAGGATCACTTTCCATTACCTTTTATTGATCAAATGCTTGAACGTTTAGCTGGACATTCTTACTATTGCTTCCTTGATGGCTATTCAGGTTACAATCAGATTGTGATAGCGCCGGAGGATCAAGAGAAAACCACTTTCACTTGTCCTTTCGGTACTTTTGCTTATAGAAAGATGCCTTTTGGCTTGTGCGATGCTCCAGCTACCTTTCAAAGGTGTATGGTAAGTATTTTCTCAGAATATGTTGAAAACATAATCGAAGTCTTCATGGATGACTTTAGTGTCTTTGGTGATTCATTTGACCTTTTCTTGCATAATTTATCATTAATCCTTGAACGATGTGTTGAAACAAATCTTTTGCTGAATTGGGAGAAGTGCCATTTCATGGTAACTCATCGCATAGTTTTAGGCCATATAATATCTTCTAAAGGCTTGGAAGTCGATAAATCTAAGATAGACCTTATTCGTGCTCTAAACCCTCCCACTATGGTGAGGGAGATACGCTATTTTCTTGTTCATGCAAGTTTTTATCGTAGATTCATCAAGGACTTTTCCAAGATAGCATCACCACTTTGCAATTTATTGCAAAAATATGTGGTTTTTAACTTTGATGATAAGTGTGTGGCGGCATTCAATCGTTTGAGAGAACTTTTGATTTCAGCCCCTATCATTAAACCACCGGATTGGACCAAGCCTTTTGAGATCATGTGTGATGCAAGTGACTATGCGGTTGGTGCGGTGCTTGGGCAGCGTGTGGGGAAGATACCTCATGCCATTTATTATGCTTCTAGGACACTCAATGAAGCCCAACAAAACTACACAACCACTGAAAAAGAGTTATTAGCTATTGTTTTTGCTTTGGAAAAGTTTCTCTCTTATCTAATTGGTACAAAAGTTGTTGTCTTTTCTGATCATGCAGCACTTAGGTACTTGCTAATGAAGAAAGAGGCGAGACCGAGGCTCATACGATGGATTTTTCTCTTGCAAGAATTTGATATAGAGATCAAAGACAAGAAAGGAATTGAGAAAACCGTTGAGGATCACTTGAGCCGTCTTGCTGTGGACAAGGAAACTATCCCATTGCGTGAAAGTTTCCCGGATGAGCAACTATTCTCAATTGCCTTTGGAGAACCATGGTACGCTGATATTGTTAATTACTTAGTTTCTAAACAAATCCAAAAGAACTTGTCTCGTGCTGAGAGGGACAAACTTAAGAAGTTAGGAAACCAATACATATGGGATGATTCATACTTATGGAAACATTGTAGTGACCAAGTAATAAGAAGGTGCGTTCCCGAATCAGAATTTAATTCTATCTTGTCTTTTTGCCATTCATATGCTTGTGGAGGACACTTTGGGAGCAATAGAACCACTCTCAAGGTACTAGAATGTGGTTTTTTTTTGGCCAACTTGTTTAAGGATGCACATGCATTTTGTATCACATGTGATAGGTGCCAAAGAACAGGCAATCTAGGTGCCCGAAATCAAATGCCACAAACTATTATTCAATTTGTTGAGGTTTTTGATATATGGGGAATTGATTTTATGGGCCCTTTTGTCAATTCTAGTGGGAATTATTATATCTTGCTTGTTGTGGATTATGTCTCGAAATTGGTGGAAGCTAAGGCCACCCCAACTAATGATTCTAAAGTTGTTTCAGATTTTGTGCAAGCGAATATATTTGCAAGGTTTGGAGTTCCAAGGGCTATAATTAGCGATGGAGGTTCACACTTCAAAAATAGGTTCTTGCAAAACTTGTTAAGGAATTACAATGTGTCGCATAGGATTGCAACACCCTACCATCCACAAACAAATGGACAAGCCGAGGTTTCCAATCGGGAGGTGAAATCCATTCTTGAGAAGATGGTGAACCCAACAAGGAAAGATTGGAGTTTGAGACTCAATGATGCTTTGTGGGCGTATAGAACCGCATACAAGACACCTATTGGGATGTCTCCCTTTAGTCTTGTGTATGGTAAACCTTGTCACTTACCCGTGGAAATTGAGCATAAGGCGTTTTGGGCTATTAAGCAATGCAATATGGATTTGGATGGTGCTGGAAGGCAAAGGAAGTTACAACTCCAAGAGTTAGAGGAGATTCACAATGATGCATTTGAAAGCTCACGAATTTATAAGGAAAAGACAAAGGCATTTCATGATCATATGATTACAAAGAAACAATTATGCATTGGGCAGAAAGTGCTTTTGTTTAATTCTCGTTTGCAATTATTTCCGGGTAAATTAAGGTCACGTTGGATTGGACCTTTTATTGTGACTAATGTGTTTTCTCATGGTGCAGTGGAAATTCGTAGTTTAGCTACAGGTAATGAACTTAAAGTAAATGGGCACCGGTTGAAACCATATTATGAGAACTTCTCTTCTAAAGTCGTAGAAGGAGTTAACCTTGTGGAAGTGCTCCCTCTGGAGGAGCCTTAGCATGCGAGGAGATAGTCGGGCTGACGACTTTAAACCAAGCGCTAAGTGGGAGGCAACCCACCGGTTTTGTATCTTTATCTTTATCTTTTTATTTTTAAGCATTTTATCTTTGTTTTTGCATATCATTTGCGGAATTTCCCACCTTGAACTTTACTTTGAATGACTTAATTTACATTGAGGACAATGTAAAGTTTAAGTGTGGGAGAGCATTTATATGTTTGTATAGTTAGTTGATTTGATGCCTTTAGTAAAACAACAAAAAAAAAAAAAAAAAAAAAAAAAAACTAGAAAAATTGAAAAAAAAAAAGAACTTGCTTGATAAACTCCAAAGTCTAGCAACTTGTGCCTTACACTAATGGAAACATCGTGGTTGTAGGAGTTGAGGAACCCATTAGTAGAGTTTATTCATATGAAAACGAACAAAATATAAAAATACATAATATGTTAGTTGTCACCATATCTCGGAGTCGTCACCATATCACGTTCTATTTTTATTTTTCCATATTTATCTATTGTTTTTCTAAGTGAATTGGTGGGGCACGAACATCGAATTGTTATCACTGCTAGGATGAAATAGAGTGATTGAGTTGCTACAAAAACAAAAAAAAAGAAAAAGAAAAAAGAGACCGACCAATTGACCAAAAGGAATAAATTTGACACTTGGATAAAGCAATATGTGTGTGTTCTTCCTGTCTCCGTCGCCTAAGCAAGCGTGGAGTGCAGGATCCAAGGGAGGTATCATGTAATCTGCCGACAAGAAACATGCGCTTAGATCCACAAGATCCAATCATGATGTCAATGAAAAAAAAATGAAAAAATGAAAAAGAAAAATATTATTTTTATGTTGAATAAAATCGATTACTGGTTCCCTTGTATATGCCAGTGAATTGATCTAGAATTAAGTTTGTCGACCGCTGGTTCCCTTGTATATGCCAGTCGTGTTGATATTAGTATTCAGACCAGTAGCTCAATCCAATAGGATCTTTAGGTTTGTTTTGGCAGTGACCTTCAGACAGATATGGGAAACACCGTTCACCTTAGTCAACAGTTCGCCACCATCTACTTTCTATATCCATCTTCTTAATCTTTTCATGTGATTGTGGTTGATTAGATTCCGAGTATTGTGGTTGTGTTAACTTTATGATAAAGCTATATTACTAATTTATGAGTGAATTGGATTAGAAAGTGGGTACTTCCTCCTGTAATCATTGACTGTATGCCATCGAATAAAAAATTGTTTAGTGTCATTAAATTGTCACAAGTAGCTGGATTTTAGAAGAAAGGGTTTCGTAGGTACACCTCTTGTAAACCTTCACGAGACTATAACTCGTCCATTAGGGACACCTGGGGGTTCAAAGGCCTGTTATTCATGCTAAGAGTAACCGTATCCTCAGCGACACGGAGTTGTATGTATGTTTTATAATTATTTTGTTTGATTTGCTCGAGGACTAGCAAAGTTTAAGTTTGGGGGAATTTGATAGGTGTCTAAAACACCTTAATTTTATATCTAGTATTTATGCTTTCTTTGCTAAGTTCTCTTCTAAATTATGTATCTTATGTTTGTTTTTGAGTATTTAGGTACTTTGGAGTCATTGGAACAAAAGAAGAAGAAACGTCGCTCAAAAGGACAAGACGGACTATTTCTCATTATTTGCTTTTATGTCTTCATCTCTGTCTGAAAAGTATGTCGGCTTTAGTGATGCAAATTTCTGTCTGAAAAGCACGACTGGTTTAGTGATGAATAGAAATTGAAGAGATGAAGTAGGTCAGAGAAGTAAGAGGAAAATGCTGCCGGTGGAGCGAAATAAGGAGAAATCATTCACAAAGGGGAAATTCACACGCGAGCTATACTTTGAGCAGGCTAAGGTGCGTGAGAAGGAGGTGAATTAGGTTGTCGGTTTCCTGAAACTGACAAGCCAAGTATCACTGTGGTGGCCTGCGTCAACTCTTGGGGTGCCTAGAGTCATCTGGGTACCCCTTATCTGCCTCACCTGGATAGATGTATCACTTTCATTTCCTACAACCCTAAAATCTATACTCATCATTACATTCGACCACAAATTCAGAGATGAGAAAACGGCTGCTGTAAGAAAGAACAACACGGAGAGAAGAAGACTGAAGATTCAGATCGGGAATTAAAAGAAGATCTGAACTGATGCTGGCTTGTAGTTGTTTCCATCAATTGAAGCAAGAAATTCGAGAAGAAGGTAGGGTTTGCCAGATGAAATTCATGGGGTTGATGGCTGAAGTTCTCGTCAATTTTGAGGAAGAATGATTAATGTGGTTCTTGAGTTCGAGTTTGGACGTTGCTGGTGAAGATAAAGTTGATGATTTATTAAACTGTGGCTTAAATTGAACAAGATTAGGGTTCTCATGATGATTTAGGCGAAACTGTGAAGCAGATGGAAAGAATTTGAAGTATGGTTTATGGGTTGAAGACTGAATCGAAATGGAGTTAGGGTTTAGTCAACTAAGTGATTTCAGTTAATGGGTTTTTGCAGTTGTTGTTGTTGTTTGCGGTGTTGATGATGGTTAGATTCAAACTTCGATGGTTGGTTGAGAAATATGGGTTGTTCTGGATCTGAATCCGAGAGAAGAAATTGATGATGTTGAGTACAAAGAAGATTAAGAAGCTGAGGCCATGGATTAATGGGTATCTGTGATGATTCTCAGGGTTTGTCGAGATAAGTTATGATTAAGCAGGAGATGAAATTGCAAGAGATAGCTGCAATCTGGTGATGCTCAAGTGAATGCTTAGAATGAATCAGAATAAGCCTGTGTAGCTGGAGTTGTTGTTCAGCAGAGGGTTTTGGTATTGAAGCTGGAGCCAGTGTTGGTAGTGGTTGAAATGGAACAGAAACCTACAAGGCTGAAGAGTGAGTTGCAGTCAAGGGCGTGCGCTGAAATGTGCTATGGCAGTGTAGTTTTGCTGCTAGAGATGGGATGTGAATGACTGAACGATTGCGGAGTCTGGAAGAGCAAGTATTGACGATTGCAGGGCGCAAGTAGCGGTGATTCCAGAGGATGAATGAACTATTGATGGAAGATGTATTCGGAGAGAAGCTGCAGAGTAGTTGAGGCCGGTGTTGTTGATGATTATTGGTATCGTAGGTCTGAGGCTGTAGGGTGCTGCAATGGGTATTTCAGCTGAGCTCAAATAGAATTGAAATTGAACTGTGATGGTGGTTTAAACTGTTGCGAGAAGTAATGCAGTTCAGTTGGTATTGATGGGCTGTACCTGGAGAACAAGTAGTGACAGGGTGGTCATGGAGATGCTTTAGATGAATGTTAGGTTTACAGGTTGGTGGTTATGAGATACGGAATGTAATGAGATGGAACTGGTGGCGACATTCCTGGACAATGGGTTATTGCAGTGAACAAATGCAGAGGCAATGGTATTACAGGAATTGGCAGGGTGTGTTATTACAGAGAAGATGGATTTGGTTGAGCAAGAAAATTGAGCTGATATTGCAGTGTAGTTGAAGTTGTAAGATTGCAGGCTAAGTAGTCGCAGCAGCTGGAGTTGGAGAATGTCATTGCAGGTGGAGGTGGTTCTGCAGTTGAAGGCAGTTTTGGAAGGAGTATTGCAGCTGAGGTGTGAGTATGGAGTTGAAGATGTTGCAAGTTTTGCAGTGTGCATGGCCATCATGGCTGGGTGGAAACTCAATTAAGTTAGCCCAGTTAGCTCACTTATGGCTGACTAGGGTCTGACTCATGATCTGACCCGGTTTGACTCAGAGACTTTGACTGAGTTGACTCGGATGTGTTGACCCGATTTGACCCAGTTGACCGGTTCACCAGGCGGACTTTTCCGGTCACCTGAGACACTATTCCGACGACTTTCCCGGCCAACTTCCGGCCATTTCCGGCGACGTTTTGGCAGAGTTTCTACATGGGTTTTTCTCACTTTTGGGCCACGTGGATTTTTATCTAATGGACTTCGAAGACTTGGACCTAATTTTGGAACAAGAGGAGCTATAAAAGAGAAGACTTCTACAACTTTTGGGGATTACCTATTATTCTTGGAGCTAAGGAGAAAACCGCTTTTGTTTACACAATTAGGGTTTGCTTTCGTATTTATTTTTCATCTTCTTTATTTGATTATTGATTATGATGAACTCCATATCTATGAGTAGCTAAATCTTATATTATTGGTTAAGGATGTAGTCTTATATCTACAACTTGTGTGCTTGATTAATGCATTAGTTTTCTCTCTTGATTATCGTTCAAATCTCTATTGTTTTAATAATCACATGATTGATGTATTGTGATAGGACTTAGATGTTTGGTTAGTGGTTAGTTTTCTCTCTTGTTTTGTTTTAATAAAAGAGTCACAGAAATGATACCTGCAAGTGCACATGGTCTGTTGTAGTGAGTGTGCAAGGCAGGGTCGAACCACAAAGACTAGGGTGTATAGTTGAAGTTTTTAAGCTAGTTATCTAAATTAACAAGGCAGTAACTAAAGCAATGAGGTAACAGTGACAGAGAACAAAGAAAGTGAAATTCAGTGGCAGTGAATAAGAAACATTGAAACAAAGATAAACAAACCAAGGCTGTGAGCCAAGGGTAGTGATAAAGAAACAAAGGCAGGTCCTCCAGCTATGTTCTTGTCCCTTGTTAGTTATCAGTCAGCTTCTAGGCTTTCTGAATAACTAGATGACAGTTGCGGTTCAAAGCCGGTTGTTCATCTAAGGGTTGGTCTAGAAAGGAGGCTAAAGGCACTAAGATGAATTCTAAACCTTGTGATAGTTGGGGCTCTCACACTGCAACTACCCGCAGAGAAGCTTGCTTAGTGTTTTAACAACCTATAAGGATATTCAATCCTAGACAATTCAAGCACAACAAGATCAAAGCATGGATAGGATAAAAACAATTGAAATGCACAACATCATTTAAAATAAAAACTAACCCTTGAGGCACTGGCTATTCCAGTCCTCTTGGGTGAAGCACTGGCTAGTCCAGGCATGCCCTAAACAACATCCAAAGACCCATATTTATACATACAGTTGAAACCCCAAAATTCCCCCAAATCAGCAAAATTAGGGTTTGCTAAAAAGTTCAATTAAACTCACAATTCCCTCACCTAACACACTGATAACCACCCTAATTCGTGACCCATGCTTCCAATTGGACGTACAACCAATTTCCCCAATTTATCCCCAAATTATGAAATTAGGGTTTTACAAAAAATCCTTACCTAATCTATGAAAATGATTGATAGCTCTCACCCATGCTTCCTTCTCGTCTGCTGATGCTACCCATGCCTTCGATTTATCCTCTAACCTCACCTATTTCATCAACTCCTAACCTAGGGTTCCTGTGAGATGAAACGATTAGGAGATGATAATATAAGTGGCTAGAAAGGTAGGTCTTGGTTGTTAGAAGTGATGATGGCTCGAGTGGTGGCGGTATGGAAGGTGCAGACGGAGTTGGTGGTGGTGGCAGAGGCAGAGCAGGTGGTGGTGGAGCAGGTGGTGGAAATGGGTTCTGCATCGGGGGTGAGGGAGAAGAGATGGAGAAGAAGGAAACTCGATGGGAATTAGGTTGGGGCGCGTTTGGTTCTGTTTTGGGTAGGGTTAGGTATTGTGGTGTTGAGCGGGTGCAGCAAATTTTGATGAACAACGAAGATGAGCGTTGGATTGTCACTTCTGAAATGGATCTAACGGCAAGATGGAAGCAGGTCTTGAGCGACCGTTGGATGTATGATACAACGAAACTGACGGCTCAAGATGGAGTTAGGTGCTGTAGTGTTTGACAGGAGCTTCAGACTTCGATGAACGACGATGAAGCGACCGTAGGATGCTGAGATGATCCAATCTGACGGCTAGAAAGGGGAACGGGTATGGATATAGGAAATGGATTTGGGTGAGGGTTTTGGGACTTGGGTATGCCAAGCCCATATCTTCTTTAAGAACAATTCTTCCTCTTCAAGCCCACTTCTAGCCTTTTGGTCTTGTGCACAACATTCTTCGCGGCTTCCTTGTGTGATTCCTCTTGGCTTCTACCACTTTTCTGCTCTTTTTGCTCCGCAATTCATCCAAGATTTATTTAGTACCTAAAAATACAAAATTAATTAATAAAAATATTTATTCTTGAAAATAATGAAAATACAGAATATGGGATAAAATGTAGAATTAATGCACAAAAGATGAGTTAAATGCCAAGAAAAATATATAGAAATATGCACTTTTTAGCACTCATAAGTTAGTTAAGTGGCCAATTAATTGAACTTGCATCCTTGTCCATAGCTATTTTAGGGTTTTTCATCAAGCGATAACCCCGAATACGAGAGCATGATATGATTACGGTTTGTAGTGATACATTCTTGTAATCATATGTAGAGTTTGACCTTTGTCCGAATTGTCATGCGCAATGTATGACAATTGCATTGATTAGCCTATTTCCAAAACTTAAATCTCCTAGGAATTGAACTTAATTAGCGCAAGGCGTTAGGTTATTCTTTAGGTAGAATTCACATACACAGCTCTAATGTGTGTGTTGATAAACTTAGGAAATTATTGGAATATCTTGCTCTCTCGATACTCTAGGATTTTGATGATGAAGAGATTAAATTGTAATTCTAATCATGTATGCAAGCACATGTTTAAGATAGAAGATGAATTCCTTGACCAATATCTTTCTCTCATTGATTATTTCTCCAATTACTTTGCTTTTGATTTACTTTTATTGTTTACATAAAAATCAGAAATCCCCCCAATTGTTTACTTTAGGAAATTGAATACATAATAACTACATTTGCCTCTCTGTGGAAACGAACTCTTTCTTATCATATACTTTAGGAAAGTGAAATTATTTTTGACGCATACGACAGCGATCATCCAAGTTATTCCTTGTGTTTGATTATAGACTCGCTGATTTTTATTAGCTTGAGTGAATCAAAACAAGAGAGAGATATTAACTCCTTGAGATACTTTTATCTAGATTGAGTCTGACTGTCTAGTTGATTCTCTAGTAAGTGTTTCGGAGTTAGTCCATACAGATTGCTAATCGAAATATTGGGTGGTGTTGTTAGACCCCCGCTTTTTCATATAGTCTTTCAAATCAGGGTTGCTTACAATCAAAGCTAAGTTATCTTAGTAACAAAGCAATTAATATCCACCGTTAGATGAACTCCTGATTTAAGATTCAAGCTAAGTTTGCTTAGACAATAAGCAATCAATCTCCACCGTTAGATGGTTTAGCTTGATACACACAAATGAAATATACTTATATCCTGATATGGAATAACCGTACCTAAACGTGTATAACAAGTTGGCTCAATAACAGTTGAAGTTAGCCATATGAACACTTTTAGCTTAGCTATATTCATCTAACACTTCTAGACTTAATCTGATAATCAATCAATCATGATAGATAATCAAATGTATCTAAATGTGTTTTAAGAGAGTTGTTCAAATGTTCACTATCTCATAGAAATATCCATGAAGCATTTGCAACATATTCGGTTTGGTTTGTAAGTGTACAAAGTACTTATACAAGAACCAATTCATGAACCGGGGACTTTAGTTCGCAAACAGAGTTCGCAAACGAACCTGAGTTCATGAGTATAGACAATAGTTAGCATACAGAGTATGTGAAAAAGTTGTCATACTTACCGATTTTAGAACCTAGCCACTGAGTTAGCAATCTGAGTTCGCGAGCTACCGTTCCGGACCATGCCTAGTTTTGCCGTTCACAAACACTGATCGCAAACCACAGTTCTGGACCTATCATAGATAAACTCGTTCGCAAACATAGTTCACAAACAAGAGTTCCAGACCTGAACTAGCACTTCATAGTTCGTATACAGGGTACGCATACTATGCTATATCCAGACATTGGAAATAGTTCTAAAACTCTCGTTAATCGATTTGAAACATCCTTAGAAGATGACATTGGTAATCTTACACATACCGATAGCTTCAAGTAATTTTCAAATGATTTATGATCAATACGAAACATCCCAAGTTAACATCAAATGATTGTCTCACACAAATCATGTAAGATGTTCAAGGTAATTTTCACATGATCATCTTGGCTTAATATTTAGTTTCCAACAAATGAATTGTTTACAACTAAAGTTGTCAAGTAGAGATGAAGTATTCTAAGCTTTAAACTCAAATTTCGAGAATTATATAAACGAGATAAGCTCGAATAGAAATTTCAAATGTGTATAACACAAAGTCTATATAGCTATACAACCTAGTATCATTAGTAGATAGAATTGAATAGACTTCTGAGTGATAAATAAGTTTTAGTCTCCACATACCTTTTGTCGTCGAAGTTCTTCCAAACTCTTCAGTAGATCTTATTCTTTAATTGGTGAACGTCGTGAAGCCTAATGCTCAACTACACACTTCTATCATAATCCGAGACATAGTTATAAGTAGACTAGAAATCAAGATATAGTTTTGATCAACTAAACTTGACAAACAAGATTGAGATAGAAACGCTTGCGATTTCGACCGAGAAGTGCTCCAACAATAGACATGATGAAGTAAAAGAGAAAAAAAATTGGGATGAAGAGTATAGAAAAAAGAAAACTGGAGTGAATTAGAGTATAGAAGAAGGAAAATTTAAACGAAATGGAATAGAGAAAACTGGGCATATATATATATAGAGAGAGAGAGGGAGGGAGAGAGAGATGTTTGAAAGTTGTACAACAATGTTTTTTTTTCTTTTTTTTTTAAATGAAAAACGACTAATCTTTAAAAATATAGAGATGCGGAGAATAACTTGCAGCGCTATTAGAATTTTTGAAAATCTATAAATGTTCAGCAGACTATTTTTTTTTACTAAATCATGATTTTATTACTCAATTCATACAAATTACAGTTCACAACAGTTCGCCCGACTGAATTCATAAAATATATATACATATATAATTTGTATTTACTGTACAACTCAGTATCTGCATATATGAAAAATTATCAGAATAATATCGGTGCATGTTGCAATGTTCCCAACTATTCTATAATTTTATCACATTGAAACTTAAGTTCCTAGATAAATTATTCTCTGGTATAGAGCCTGATGAGTATTTATTTAATGCTGTGTTCCCAGATGAACTATTAATACTGACCTGACATCCATGTTCATTCTCAACTGAGTAATATGGATTTCCCGAAGTGTCTAATTAAGATGGGCATAAAGGTACATGATCAAGAGCATCGCAGCTGTGCCGACAAAATCAGGTAGTCACCATGCTACTTGCAAGAATAGCAAATTTAGTAATTTTGTGCTAATGCGCATAGTTTAATTAATTTACTTAATTTTGTGTCCATACACAAAATTCGTCTATTTAACCTAATTTTGTGACAACTCACAAAATTTGATTATTTTTCCATAAATTGAAAAAAATACGATATCTGGATTCCTATAGATCGAGACTAATTGTGGCCGGTGGTTACAAAACCCTATCTAAGGTCGAAAAATTGAACTGACTAGGTCAGTCACGGAAGGAGCTTGGTCGTCCCCTTTTTCCGGCCGATCCAACAGGCTTTGCGCCTCCTTAGCCGACCAATCACATCTTGTATTGGATACTTGTCGCCCCTTTTAGCAATCTTAGCTCCTCCCATGATCGGCTAATCAGAGGCCATAATGACTACCTATCGCTCATCTATTGTCCTGGCCAATCAGATAGCTCGTAGCCTACATGCTCCGCTTCCAATAGCCGGAAAAAGTAGGCTAGTCGAGATGCTTGGTTTTATTAATAATTAAATATTGGCATCCCAAGTCAGTAACAAAACGATCACGAGCATCCAACTTGTCCAGAAGGTTTAACTAACCTGGTTCTTGCTATGCTCGAACGATCAATCTCCATGGTGACTACATGTTTCCCTTATATTTTTTAAGCCAACCAGGTCGCTCGTAGCTTACAAGCTCCGCTCCTAATGACTAGCCAAAGTAGGCTAGTCGAGCTGCCTTAAAACCTTATTAGGTTAAATAAAATCGTTTGTGTCAGTCGCGGATTGATCTCAACCACTCAACTTAGCTGGCTGATTTGACATGTTTAGATTCAATTCTAGTCGACCAATAAGGTACCATGACTACTACATGTCATCCCTCTCATTGACAGACCAATCACATCATCCATAGCTCACATATACATCTACCAATGGTCGACCAAAGAGGGTCGGTCAGGCTCCTTTAAAAGTTATATAAAAGAATCTGCGACAGATCCGGACCGTCCATTATGAACGATGCATTATATGTATCGTTTTTATAACTTAATAACATAAGTTATTTAAGAGTACCACGAGCTAGCCTTTGAGTGTTTCTCCTGGCAAGGCATATGAGACTTGACCTACCACTACCTACCTGTAGCATGGCTCGCATTTGATTGGTCGAAACCTGGATGTCTTACATTCACGATCAACATCACATACTTACTTGATTAACTGAACAAATCTTCTTCTCCGCCTCTTGTAACTACTCTTCAGTCAAATAGAGGTGTTGGAATAATCACGTTACACTACACAACTTGCCGCCCTAGTCATGCAAGTCAGGATAGTTGAGCAAGTCGACTTATTTTATAATTTTTTACTCGGGACATCAACAATGTCACAAATGGGGTATGTTCATCAGGGTTTTGGTATGGCGGCCTACAACATATGGTGTGCAACACATCCATTATGAGAAAGTAACAAGAAGAGTGGACAGTTTATGAGTAGAGGAGTAGTGGATGCACAACCGTCCATTCCTGCCTTAATAATAGGGACACGGTTTCTATCACTTTCACACGATCTCCATTTTCTTCACTACTCCACAACTTCCATTTTCCTGTGAGATCAGGGTGTTCGACTATGACTTACTATAAAATAGATTTTCAATCTATTAAAGAATTAACCAACACAAGTGTATCCAGAAAACAAAGAGAAGATACAACTTACACTTTGCAAGAAATATCTACCTTCTGATACATAGTCATAAATAACCACACCTTACAGAGTTCATAATTTTGATCTCAAAAACTTATCTGCTTCCCTCCCTAAGATCAACCCTTCTCCTTCTTTTGTGACCGAAGCAAGACTATAACGACCATTTATTGGTTTAGACCAGAATTGTACAGATTGATCTCGAATCTAAAGTACTCATATGCAGTACATTTGTTTAGGGTTTAGACTCGTTTCTTATCAACCTACCCACTTTTAATCTTTTCTCCAGAATTAGTTTTTACCCTACTACAAATTGGCGACCACTGTGAGAGATTAATCTCTCGGTTGCAAAGTCTATTTCTTTTGATTCAATTTCTTTCAATTTCACATAAAATGGTCGGTCTTAGTCAGGTTCAACTACCAACACTAATCTCAATATCAACGCCGGCGGCACTTTGATGCCTACCATAGCCGATTTGATTCAGACGTCAGAGATCCTTACTAAGAATCAAGGAAGTATCATCACCGGAGCTACTCAATAACTGTCATTTCCATAGATTCGTCAATCATTCTACAAGTGATCGCAATAGATTGAAATGTATTTTCTAAGAAAAAATGGAATCAGGAGAATTGGTATTGGGGATTGAAGGGGTACACATGGACTCTCTCCATGTCAGGAGCTTCATCATGTCTGCAGAACCCATCAATCAAGATGTTCAATCTCTTGATTGATGGGATAAGAACTTCCCTACTTCTCAAAGGCACAAAGCAAAGGCGTCATCATCTCTCAATAATGTTATGTGATGAGGAAGATTATATTTTCCGGATGAAAAATAGAATACACCTTGAACCTTCTTGTTGATGGTGGATTTTCGGCAAGGGCTAAAATCGTAAAATCATGATACTGCATGTTTCTGACCCGGCTTCAGGAATGTATGTGACAATTCATATTTTATGATCCGTGTACCGTTTCACGATATCTGACTGAGCGAACATTCCTCTCAGATCTATGATGAATATGTTTCTTGAAAGGCATCCCATATGAGTGTTTGATGCTTCATACATTTCATCATCACCTCAACATAGAATCAAAATGATTGGGCGGATCCTATACATAATGTTTGTTAAGAGATCTTAACGCCTTCAGGACGTCACGCTGCTCGTTGTTCCCTGACTACGTAGAGAGACCGTGTATAAAATATTTTAATGATTGGGCGGTTCCTAGACATAAAATTTGTTAGAGAGCTTAACGCCTTCAGGACGTCGCGCCGCTCGTTGTTCCCTGACTATACACCCCTCAGAACGAATATGATACTTCAATTATCTCATATCTCGATTCTACAAATAGATTAATTCTAGCGTGTCATTCATCAACTGAATTCCTAGAAAATAATTTATTATATCTCATTACTTCGTTCCATGGCTGATCCTCAGCTGGATTCCGTGGATTAGTAATAGATAACCATTTTATCTCATTACTCTGTTCCCTGAATCCCCAGATGGATTTCATGGATTAGTAATAGATACTCAACTCATTTTATTACTCTGTTTCATAAATCATTCTTAGCTGACTTTCATGAATTAGTAATAAATATTCAACAGTCGGGCGTCTGGGCCATCACCAAGTAAGCCCCGAGAAAATGGTGCAAGTGTACTTGACAAAATTGCACGAACGAGCTCCTGAACGCACAAACGATCATTCAAAAATATGGACGAACGAGAAACTTATGAAGGAAAATAATATTAAATAAAATAAACAAGAGGCGTGGGACCGGGCCCACCGGCCGGCCGGTCCCCCTCTTCCGTTGTTTTACTTTATTTTTAATTATTATTTCCCTCATCTCATGAAGACTCCTTCATTTGAGCAAACTCCCTCGTTTGAGCGAAACTCTTAGTTTCTTTATACTTTCATCAAACGAAAATAAGGAAAGGTGTCACGGGACCGGGCCACCTAGACGGTCGGCCATGCCCTAGCCGTGGCCAGTCCCACACCTTACAATCCCTTATTTTCTCATATTATTATTTCCTTCATCTCATGGAACTCCATCGTTTGAGTGAAAACCCTAGTTTTTCAATATTTTCTCAAATATTGCTCAAACCATGAAACAACCAAAAAGTCAAAATGGTCACATGACCGACTAGGCTTCTCACGTCAAAATTAAAATATTATTATTTTAATATTCACAAAATATCGGTCGCTTGAGCAAAGTTTTACTTGCTCATTCGAGAAAAATAGAGAGTTTCAGTCAATATCAAACTATGTTATTATTTTAATATTCTCAAAATATCGGTCGCTTGAGCAAAGTTCTACTTGCCCATTCGAGCAAAATAGAGAGTTTCAGTCAAGATCAAACTCTTCTGAAAATCCAAAATATTGCTCAAACGCGCACCAGAAAATACCAAAACTCTCAGGAATGAGACACGGGCAGTATGGTAACACGGGCATGCCACCTTGACCGACCAAGGTCGGCCCTTAGGCTTGCAAGGAGTCGGTCCCATGACCCCTTGGTCGGTCCCTCATCTCTCCATAACTAGGTTTTACTACCTAACGCTCAGACAAGCATTATTTTAATAAATGATTAAACTAGCATTTGATCATCCTTTCACCAACTAGTCAACAAAGGACTTCGGTACATGCTCACTCGAGTACTGAAGCACTACATGGTCGACCATCATCCCATGTAGCCAATCACTCCTTCACTCAGTGACTTATTTTCAGTAAATCATCAATTGATCAACAATTGATCAAATTTAGGGTTTCGAACAAATGCTCTGTAAATCATAATTCTGAGCGAATTCAAACAGTAATAATTTTATCTTGATCCAGCAATCAACATCTGGGTTAAATATATAATATTCGGTCCAACTACCAATATTTTAATTAATATTTTATTTGGTCACGTTACCAATAATTCATCAAATGAGCAATACTTGCTCAGATGCTCAAATATTGATTCAACTATCAATATTCAATAATTTATCGAATGAGCAATACTTGCTCAGATGCTCGAATATTGATCCAACTATCAATATTCAACAATTCATCATACGAGCAATATTTGCTCAGAATATCAATATTCATTATGTTGATTCAACTATCAACATCATTCTTTCGAGAACTATACGTCCCAGCAGACATGTTCAATTCGTGAATCCTAGGGCATTCAACAATCATGCTCGACTGAACAATACTTAGACTCATCTTCTAATTAAGTCAATGACTGACTAATCAAATACACGTCTTCTTTGCAGACTCCACGTTCGTGAGACATCAATCACGTCACATAGGGGATATTAATTAGGGTTTTGGTCTGGTGGCCTACGACAAGTGTGTTCATCCACGATGAGAAATGTGAGTAAGTCATGCAAGCAGTTGAGGGAGTTATCAAAGTAGTGGGTGGACAATCAATCAAGTCTTCGCATGACCTGGAACTGGTTAAACCACGATTTCTCACTTTACCACTCTTTCACTCGAGCAACCGTCACACTTACTGGAGATCAATGTGTCTATTATTCTGGCAATATAAATAAGTCTTTGAATCCACGATTGAACAACAGAAGAATTTTATCCGAGCAATCACTCAGGAATTCAATCAATCGACCAAAACATATTCGAACTCAACAGTTCACAGAAAAATTGCAGAAACCTTAAACACATTCACAATCCTTGATCATCATTGATCTCACACACTTCTTAGCTTTCCTCTTACAGATCAACCCTCTTCCCTATTTGTGACCGAATTGACTATAGAACGACCATTGTCTTAGTTTAGGCCAGAGTCCTACAGATTGATCTCTCGAACTCAAAGCACTCCCGTGCAGTATACCTGTTTGAGGTTAGGCTGTTTGATAGGTTGAGAATCCTCCGTCCACACGTTCGTCTCTCCATTCCTTATAAAGCCAGCAAATCGTTTCTCCCCATCAACAGATTGGCGACCACATTGGGAGATTAATCTCTCGGTTACAATCCCAATTTTCACAAAAATGGTTGATCTTAGGTCAGGTTCAGTTAGAAATCCTAACCCAAATAATGCTAGCACTAGCAATAGTGGCGGTACTCCAGAAACTATTCCCGCTTCCAATAACGGTGCTGGTGATAACACACCTCCTCAAACCAACATAGAAAGCAATCCTCTCTTCGGCCGGTCTCCCGAGGAAATCAGAGAAAATCCGCCTACCATATATGATCTCATGAAGGTGCAAGAAACTCTCGCCAAAAATTAGACTGATATGCTACCACTCAGAAGGAGTTATGCACTTATCTCAAAACTCTCACAGACAAGATGTTAGAGAAAGCTCAGGAGAAAGGAAAAGCCAAAGAAACATCTTCAATTGCTGATACCGAAATATCTCCAATCCACGTGGTGGATGATGAAGTCCGCAAAGCTGCAGATAACTCACCAGCAAAGGAATCTACAGGTTTCATCACTTGTGAAGACCTGGAACGCTTTCTGGAGTCTCGACGAAAAGACAAGGCATCATCTGTCAACCGTCATCAACATCCATATCCTGCTGCTACACAGAGGATCCCTCTCCCGAAAGGCTATACTTCTCCAACTTTCACACTTTACAATGGTACGGGGAATGTCCGAGAACATGTTTCCCAATTACAGGAAGCATTAGGAGCACATGAACACAACCATGTCGCCCGTTTTAAGGAGTTCTCAAAGTCTCTTATTGGTCGAGCATATACATGGTACCACAACATCGTACCAGGGAGCATCACTAGTTGGGGAGAACTGGTTAATGTTTTTTACCGGAAAAACTTCTTCGTTTCAGAACAGGTCACCCTCTCAGACCTGGGAAGAATGTTTCAGAGGAATAATGAACATCCCAATGATTACATGAAAAGGTTCAGAGTCCAAGCTTTGTCATGATCCGAATGTCACTGAACAAAAACTCGTAGACTTGTGCATCAATGGAATGACCCCGGTCTACAGAGATTTACTAGAAAATCTCTGATTCCATACTTTCTTAGAACCTCATGAAGCAGTCAAACGATCAGCGACTACTGCACCTGCTTTACTGGAAAGAGAAAAGTCTGTAAAGGTCGAGGAACCTCGTAGCGGACGACGCTTGGTCAAAAATCAGTACGATCTCCAACCTTCAACAACGTTGTTGCTGAAAGGAATGAAAGGAAAGCCGAAACACAGCATCAGAACGCTTCTCCAACATCCCAGGCTCCTCCGAAGGAGCAAAGAAAAGATAACCAATCCTGAAATGCACAAACCTCGACCCGGCATCAACGAATGGGGAAATGATCAGACAGACTTAAACTTCCCTCTTCTCATGAAAGAGTGATTGAGTTACTGGAAGTCTGGGTTCAAGCTGGTGCAATTAAATTGTCGTTCATCAGGAGAGAGCTAACTGAAGAAGAAATGGAGAATCCCAGGTATTGTCGCCTTCATAGGTTCATCAATCATCCAACAAGTGACTGCAATATTTTGAAGCGCAAAGATAAGGTTGAGCCATAATAGCTTCAACTGAGGACTGAAGGAGTATACAGAACCCTCTACCAATTAATACCTTCACTCTCTCTGAACAACCTATCAAAAATGCAGTTCAATCCTTGATCCAACATATATGTGAATTACTCTATATGTTGAAGGCACAAAGGAGAGACATGTTCACAGCACTGAGTCACATCGTGTCAGCAAGTCCATACCGGAAATACTTCCTGAGCCTCCAGCCACAGACAAAGAGATGTACGACTGGGGATTGCTTACCACAGTCAATCTCCAAGGAAATGAATTTGAGAGAATGTTGATCGATGCTGGCACCTCTATCAACACTATTCCACTGAAGTCCCTCAGATTCGCAGGCATCACTCGACAAGAATTCCTTTTGGTTTAATGAATAAACCGATAGAAATGTATTTTTGATTGCTCTTGAGTAACCGTTAGGCGTCGGCATATGTTTGGGTATCATTGCACGGGCATAACCCTTCGCAAGAGATACATCTCTAGCTCCTTTAGTTTTTCAGTCTCTTTTAAAAGTTGAAAGATGCACTGCAATTAACCTTTCTTAACTGTTTTTGATCTCTATCTCATTCCTTATATATGTGCATTCAATCTATTTGAGACTCAGATTGATTTTGATTTCAATATCAGTTCCAAACTCTTCCTGTGTATTCTTGATCTAAAAAAATTTAAAGACTAGGTTCTGTTGATTTCTGGTTTGAGACTATAGTTCAAGAAGTTGATTCTGCACACAGTGTGAGTTTGGAACGAACAGAAGTGGATTTATTAGTATTCCACATTAATTACATGGGGAAAGAAACTGTCATTTGAAGACAGAGAGGACATATCATTGATTTCATTAATATATTTCCATTGATTCAGATTGAGATCTTAGATGTATCCACAACGGGTGGTTGCATCAAATTTGAAAAAAAAAACAAATTCAACCCCTTAGAAGTGGCAGTGGTTCCATGACATTGTATGATGGTCATGAAATGCGGGGGTGAAGGAATGAGTTTTGTGTCTGATTTGGTATGTGATATGTCCTTCATTTATAGCATGGTTTACCGAATCAAATTAGTGAGATCTTTATCGAGGAAAGTTAAAGACCATTTCAATTGGATAACTGATCTGGAAATTCAATTCATTTGTAAAAATAAGGGTAGCCATAATGTGGGATGTAATATTCTTATTTGAGATCACTGCTCGGTCCTTTGGTGGTATGATTATATATATACACGGATACGTATTATATTTATATTAAGCCTAGAGAGATTTCTAATTGGTTATAGCAGGATCATGTATAATCCGTAGGGTCCGCCTCAGATGATAGCATTATTCATGCGTGATAAATGATTTGAAACACATATGTGTTTTGAATGTGTTTTCCAAGTTGCAAACATAACCTTATGGAATGAATTGGATGTTTAGTTTGGCGTGTGTACCATTCCCTTACCAAAATATATTTTGTCCTATATGTAATTTGGTACACCCCAAACAAAATGGTACCCCATTAGCAGCATTGCCTATCTTTGCTAAGCAAAAAGAATAGCATGGTTGATGATATTAAATGATGAATATCTAAAACCAGTGCACCACATAATTGTGGATGTGGTTACCATATAATGATAAATTCATCAAAAATATGGGGTACCTTGAAAGGTACTATGATACGTTCATATAAATGTGAGGTCAACGTAATACCATAAAGAAGCAATTGTTCTCAACTGCGCGCTTCTAAAAGAAATAGTGTTTAACAATTTAATCAAGTCGACGAAGGATATAAACTAAAGAGAGCTTATAATTGCTTCATTGAGGGGAATGAGATTATATCCTTACTAAACAGTAAGTTGCAGCGGTAACCCAACCTAAGCGATTAGAGATGTTAGAGCATTGCTCGATCGAAGCCACAAGTTTTGCTATCTCAAGATTGTTGTCAATGTTAGGTACTATATCTTGATTTCTGGTCTACTAAGTCAAGTTTCGGTTAGGTTAGAATTGTAGTTGAGTATCAGAGATCACCCTTGAAGACTGAAGATCGAGGAAGACATTTGGAGAACTTTTGTCAGGTATGTGAAGACTGAACCATTCTATTTTACTCACTATACCATCGTTCTATCTATTGAGACTATGTAGTATGACTTATAGTAGAATTACAGAGAAGATGTTTCGAATCAAGCTTGTCTTGTGAAAAATCTCGAAATATGATTTAGCGATATGTTCAAAGGTCCTTAACAACATTAGTTTTATGAATTAATTTGTGGATCAATTGAAAATTTTCATGCAAACGATTATATCACTTGGAAATGTTTCAATCATCATAACAAAGAAATATGAACTTACTGAAATTTCTACTCAGGGTAGGTTGGCGAACCAGTTCGCAAACCGTAGATATTTGAGATACAGAAATACAAGAAGGTTAGGGAATCAATTCGCAAACCGCAAGTTTAGTTGGGAATAGTTCACGAACCCGGTTGGCGAATCGTGGTGAACTGAGTTTTATAAGTTGGATAAATAGGTTAGCAGTTGGCGAAACCGGTTCACGAACTATGGTCAACTGAGTTCGGTAGTCTAGTAGGGTTGGCAAACCCGGTTCACTAATCGTAGCATCCTGAGTCGTGAACAAGCCATACGATTGGAAAATCGTTGTACCAACTGTCCGACAATGTTTAGCAGATGCTTAAAGACTTATTATTTTAATATGTTTAACATTGCTAGAACTCTCTTAAACACTTCTAAGACTTCATTGATTACTTAAGCACTTAATCTTGGATATTGATTTTTGAGATCGTCCAAGTACTCTGCATAAAATCAGGTTCACGGACCTTATATCTATACACATACTAATTGAGTAAAGGTTGAGATATAAACTTTATATACATATTGTCAAGGATCATTCAGTTGGTCTATTTGCTATTGTATTAAGCTTTATTTATACAGATTTTCGAATAAAAAAGTTGGGTGTATTTATTATGACATCGGCCGGAAAAAATGATTTAAACCAGTGTAGATGGGGAAAAACAATTTGCTGGTTTTTTAGGAAAGTGAAGAGACGACGGTTCGGACGAGACTCCTCAAACGAGCAAACTGCTTAACCTCATACATATACACTATACTGGAGTGCTTTGAGTTCGAGAGATCAATCTGTAGGACTCCGCCTAAACCAAGTCAATGTCCGTTCCAGAGTCAATTCAGTCACAAAGAGGGAGATGGGTTGATCTGTAGGAGGGAAGCTGGGAGTTGTGTGGGATCAATGATGATCAAGGATTGTGGATGTGTTGTGGGTTTCTGAAGATTGATGAACTGCTGAGTGCTGAGTTCTGTGAATATGTTTCGATCGAGAGAATTTTCTGTAGACGGATGTTCTCCTCAGTCGTCGATTTTAGACTTATTTATATTGTCAGAATAGTGAACACATTGATCCCAGTAAGTATGACGGTTTCTTGAGTGAAAGAGTGGGAAGTGGGAGATCGTGGTAAAATCAGTTTCATGTCGCGTGGAGACTTGGTTGATCGTCCACCCACTATTTTGCTAACTCCCTCAACCGTTTGCACGACTTACTCACATTTCTCATCGTGGATGAACACACGTGTTGTAGGCCGCAGACCAAAACCCTAATTGATATCCCCCATGTGACGTGATTGATGTCTCACGAACGTGGAGTCTGCAAAGTAGACGTGTATTGATTAGTCAGTTGTTGACTTGATTAGGCATTGAGTCTAAGTTTTGTTGAATTGATCATGATTGATGAATGTTCAGTGATTCATGGATCGTACATGTCAGACTTATAGTTCTTGAATGATGTTGATATTTTTCGTCTGAGCAAATATTGTAAATTCGATGAATTGTTGAATATTGAGTTGAATCAATATTCGATGGTAAATTACTGAATATTGATAAGTAGATCAATATTCGAGCATTTGAGCGGGTATTGCTCATTCGACAAATTACTGAATATTGATAGTTGGATAAATATTCGAGCAACTGAGCAAGTATTACTCAATTCCATAAATTACTGAATATTGAAAGTTGGATCTGAGAAACTGAGCAAGTATTTCTCAATTCGATAAATTACTGAATATTGACAGTTGGATCAATATTCGAGCAACTGAGCAAGTATTGCTCATTCGATGAATTATTGGTAACGTGTGAAAAAGCGGGGGTCTAACAACACCACCCAATATTTCGCTTAGCAATCTGTATGGACAAACTCCAATATACTTTTTATGAGAATCAACTAGACAGTCAGACTCAATCAATAAAAAGATATATCAAAGAGTTTATATCTCAATCTCTCAATTTGATCTTTACTCAAGAAAATAGAAATCTGCGAGTCTTTATCAAAGAGAGATAACTTGGACGGTACCAAAGACCAATATCTAAGGATCAATCAACTATAATCAACAACCAAAAGTTGGATTAGAGAAGTTGATGATCTTAACGCACAACCTGTATTATTTCAATTATATAAAATATAATGCAGAAAAGAAATAACACATACACCAGAAATTTTGTTAACGAGGAAACCGCAAATGCAGAAAAACCCAGGTACCTAGTCCAGATTAAATACACAATGTATTAAGCCGCTACATACACTAGCCTACTGCAAACTAACTTCAGACTGGACTATAGTTGAACCCCAATCAGTCTCCCACCGATCCAAGGTACATTTGTACTCATACGCCTATGATCCCAACAGGATACTACGCACTTGATTCCCTTAGCTGATCTCACCCACAACCAAGAGTTGCTGCAACCCAAAATCACAGACTTGATAATAAACAAATCTGTCTCACACAGAAAAGTCTATCAAAGGATAAATCGGTCTCCCACAGATAAACCCTAGGTTTTGTTCTGTCTTAAGATATAAAATCAAGGAGAACAGGAACCAATTGATAATTCGGTCTTATATTCCCGAAGAACAGCCTAGATTAATCAATCACCTCTCTAAATCCTTCCTGACTACACAGGCGGTTTGTCGAGGAATCACAAACAGTGAGACGAAGATGTTTGTGACTTCTTTATCTTGCCTATCAGAGAAGTCTCACGATCTCAATCCAATCAATCGATTGTACTCGTACGATAGAAGATGCAAGATCAGATCACACAACTAAAATAAAAGTATTATCGGTCTGGATTCACAATCCCAATGAAGTCTTTAAGTCGTTAACCTGATTTTAGAGAAGAAAATCAAAGGTTAATGAAGATCGACTCTAGCGGGCGCACTAGTAGCACACAGACGTGTGGGGATTAGGTTTGCACAATTCTAGATGTCTCCTTTATATAGCCTTCAAATCAGGGTTTTGCCTTAGTTACAAAGCAATCCTTATTCACCGTTAGATGAAAACCTGATTTAGATTCAAGCTAATATTTCTCAACCGTTAGATCGAAAACTTAGCTTGTCACACACACTTGGGTAGACGTTTACTAGGTTTGTGAAAACCATTCCCAAACGTGTACGTGTATGTTGGTTCAACATAGTAACCCAAAAAGTTAACCATATGAGAATTTCATATTAACCTTGTTCTTCTTCACCATAACTAGTTCAATTGACTCAAATGAACTAGTTAAAGAGTTGTTCAATTGCTATGAGATCTTATGTAACTACACAAGACACAATTGAAACAAAGATGATTCGATTCGATTAAATCGGCTCATGAACATTATAGCCACGGTTTGCATAAAGCATTCCTTAGTAATTTAATGTTTCATGTTCAGAGCACATCTTTAGATCATAACCTCTTAAGTTCACAAACAAATTCGCGGACTTAAGTTAATCGGTTGAGTTTTCCAAACTCAGCAGAAATTCTCGGAAAGAGAACTTCCGCCAGTTCGCGGACTGGGTTCGCGGACTGAATTTGCGGACTTAGCACACAAACGAGTTTTGGAAAATCCAGCAGAAATTCTTGGTCGAGAACTTCCGACAGTTCGCGGACTGAGTCTGCGAACTAGGTTTGCGGACTTGGCAAGCCAATTCCACAATCCTCCCGATTTCTCTTGATCAACAAAGTTCGAAATCTTCGGTTCAAGGAATACATGGTTATGTAATCTAAACTCTCATTTCAATCATTGAGACATTCTCAGAGGATGCTATGAAGCCGTTATTCACATACCGATTCACGTCAGAGCAATTCTCAAAGTTGATCAAAGCTAAACGCTTTACCAACACACGATTTCGAGATAAAAGATAAGCAATGAATGCTCAGCTCGAAATGTCAAATGTGTATGATCTAGTCTATATAGCATACGAATTTTGTCTCATAAGAAGTAGGAGATAGAATAGATAGACTTTTGAGTGATAGATAAGTTCAAGTCTCCACATACCTTTTTGTTGATGAAGTTCCACGGTTCCTTGTATAGATCTTCGTCGTTGTATGTTGAGTCTCCATGAAGTCCTTGAGCTCAACTACACTTTTCTATCCTAGTCCGAGACTTAGCTATGTAGGCTAGAAATCAAGACTCATAGTTTTGATCACTAACATTGACAAACATGCTTGAGATAACAACGCATGCGAGGTCGACCGAGCTATGCTCTAACAATCTCCCCCTTTGTCAATTTTAGTGAAAAACTATTAATACATACGGAATACAAAAAAGATAAACTTTAGTGGCTCCTATTCCATAGTCTAATCTTCAACGTTCCCTAAAATCTTCGTCCTTCCAAGTAATCAAATGATCCCAAAGGTTGTAAGTTTAGCATTACCGTTGTTGAAGATCCGTAGCTATAACAATGAGAGAAATCGAGATTCTCAATCATTATTATACAGTGTCACGGTATTATTATGTAATATCAAAGTCCAATTGTACTACAGTGATATGTATCACTCCCCCTTAGTCAATACTCCATCTCGATCATGGAAACCACTCCCCCTTACACAATGATCCGAAAACATATGTATTTGTAGTGTGAACTACATTATTTCTCCCCATTTTTGTCAATAAAATTGGCTAAGGTACAAGAACGGGATCATAATGAAATTTCCACAAGAGACATTTCATAGACTAAAAGAAAAATACATACCAACTTAATTTAGATGCAACCATAAAGCCTAAGCTAAATGCATTCATCAAGGAGTTTTAAGATACAAGATAACCCCTACAAAATTCCACAACCGCACACCCCGCAAGATATTACCATTAAGCACAAGTTCAAAAGAACTCTCCCCCATTTGATGTCATTCCCGAAAGAACAACAAGAGAGACCTTGATTTCGAAAGAAAAGAAGGATTTTGAAACACTAGAGAAACTAAAAAAACGACAATCCTACAAAAACTGAACTGGAATGTTCCTACTGGAGTTTCAGACTCAATTTCCCAAAAGAAAAGGATAAGCAAAGGGGCAAGAGACAATGAAATGTTTTAATGAACCAAAACAACACCAATAGACTGCCACAGGTGTTGAAACGTTGCAGTGTCTAAGGGTTTGGTGAAAATATCAGCCAATTGTTGTTCAGAAGGCACAAATTCCATACTGATGATACCATTTTCATAAAGATCACGAATAAAATGGTACCTTATGTCAATGTGCTTTGTTCTTGAGTGCTCAACAGGATTCTCAGTAATTCGAATTGCACTAGAGTTATCACAAAAGATCCTCATTATTCCAGTATCAATTCCATAATCAGCAAGCATCTGTTTCATCCATAGGAGTTGAGTACAACATGATCCGGCAGCAATATGTTCTGCTTCACGTGTAGACAGGGATTGAGAATTATGCTTCTTGTTATGCCATGCTACAAGATTGAGACCTACATAGTAGAAGCCTCCTGATGTACTTTTTCTGTCTTCTACACAACCTGCCCAATCAATATCAGAATAAGCAGCAAGATCAGCATTACTATCAAAAGTGTACGAGAGACCAGACCCAACAGTGTGATTCTCTTGGATCCGCCTGAAACCTGGCACAACAACCAACACTGAAGGAAATATCAAGTCTAGTAGTTGTAAGATACAAAAGGCTACCTATAATAGATCGATATAATTTTTGATCTACTTTTGCTCCTTTCTCATCCCTGTGCAATTTACCAGTAGTAGGCATAAGAGACAACTTAGGAGACGACTTATCCAGACCAAATCTTGACACAAGGTTACGTGCGTACTTCTCTTGGGATAAGTAGATACCCTCCTTATGTTGTTGAATCTGTAATCCTAAGAAAAATTTTAATTCACCAACATTGCTCATTTCGAATTCTTTAGAAAGAGAGACTTGAAATTCTTTTGCAAATTTTTCAGAGGTTGATCCATAGATGATATCATCTACATAGATTTGAGCAATGCCAACATTTTTCTCACTCCATTTGGTAAACAATGTTTTATCAGCTCCTCCTCTTGATTTTCTAATAAGAGAAGTAGTGAGTTTCTCAAACCAAGCTCTTGGTGCTTGCTTCAATCCGTATAATGCCTTTTTGAGCTTCATCACATGATCAGGGAAATCAGGGTTTTCGAACCCCTTAGGTTGAGCGACATAGACTTCATCTTTTAAAATTCCGTTCAGAAACGCTGATTTTATGTCCATCTGAAACAACTTGATCTTGAGAAAGCAGGCATGAGCCAATAAAAGTCGAATGGACTTTATTTCTGACAATTGTGCGACAAGTCTAGATTTATTTCTGACAATTGTGCCAAATTCATCAGACTTGTTCTTAAATATCCATTTAGTACCAACAATATTGACGTTTGGAGGACAAGGTACACGTTCCCAGACATCTTGTCTTTCAAATTGATTTAACTCTTCATGCATCGCATTTACCCAGAAGGGATCTTTAAGAGCTTCATCAATATTCCTTGGTTCCACCCGCGAAAGATAACAACCAAAATTGCATATATTTTGAAGTTGACCCCTTATTTTGGCTGTAGAATCCCTTCCCCTAATAATACTGTTGGGGTCATGATTCCTTTGAACCCAAAGATGTCGTGGAGGGACACGTTCTTGTTCATCAGGAATGGCTTGATCAGTGCTCTTCTCCTCGTCACTAGAAATGTCAGGATCAGTAACAGTAGGGATAACTTCAACTGATTCTGGAATTTCTTTGACTTTCTCAATCGTCTCTGTTGGAGGCAATTCAGAAGGAGGACTACCTTGACGAAAATTGCTAATGTCGTCGATGATAACATTAGCAGATTCCATCATGACTTGTGTTCTGAGATTATAAACTCGAAAACCACGACTATCAGAGGCATAGCCAAGAAAGATACCTTCGTCACTTTTGGTGTCGAATTTCCCTTTCTGTTCTCGATCTTTCAAAATATAGCACTTACTTCCAAACACCCTGAGATAGTGTAGGTTGGGTTTCCTTCCATACCATAACTCATAAGAAGTGTTAAGGGTTTTTGACCGCAAATACACATGGTTGATCAAGTAACATGCTGTAAAGACAGCTTCTTACCAAAATCTTAAAGGTAAGTTTTTGTTGTGGAGCATTACCCTGTCCATTTCCTGGATGTTCCTATTCTTTATTTCAGCTGTAGATGGTGGATTTTCGACAAGGGTAAAATTGTAAAACCCTAACTATGCATACTCCGGATCCGGCAATCGGATGAGTATTGAGACTCATGTCTCCCAATAAAGCATGAAAGCTCATGCTATAAAACCTCTGACTGAGAAGGCTGTCTCTCAGAGTATATGTAGATGTGTAGTCTCCCAGCTGAGGCCACGACACATCTCATGAATACTGAGCAATTTCAGTAATTATTTATACTCCGGAGGCAATCGGATGATTATTGAGACTCATGTCTCCCAATAAAGCATGAAAGCACATGCCATAAAACCTCTGACTGAGAAGGATGTCTCTCAGAGTATCTGTAGATGTGTAGTCTACCATATGAGACCACGACACATCTCATGAATACTAAGCAATTTCAGCAATTATTTCTATATAGAATCGAAAGATTGGGCGGCTCCTAGACAGCATGCCTGCTAGTATAGAGCGACAACGTCTTCAGGATGCAACCAGGTTTTCCCTGACTATATAGGAGAAATATGATACTCCAGCAAGTTCATATTGCTCAACTCTTAGATAATTAATGCTCCTAGATAGGAAGCCCTACTAGTATAGAGCCATCAATTAATTATCTCTAATCGCCTGAATATCCAGCAATATTCTACGATTCTTCGTTATATTTCGTTACTTCAATTCGTGGTTCTTCCCAGCAGAATTCCACGGGTTAGTGATAAATATTCAACGAAACAGGCATCTGAGCAGCGAATAAGCCCTGACTAAAATGGTGCAAGTGTACTTAGCAATAATGCACAGACCAGCATTTGAATGCGCAAACGAGCATTTCAAAAATACGAATGAACGATGAATCTATGCAAAATAGGAAGGAAAAATAATAATAAAATATTAGCAAAGGCGCCAGGAACTGGGCTCACCAGCCGGCCGGTCATGCCGTGACCAGTCCCACGCCCAATTTTATATGTTATCATATTTTATTATTTGTCCCTGATCTCATGAAAATTCTCTCGTTCGAGCAAATCTCCTTCGATTCAAGGAAATTCTTTAATCTCATGATATTTATTTATGTCAAGAAGATAATAAAATTAGGGAAAGGTGTCACGGGATCGAGCACTAACCGGCCGGCCATGCCCTAGCTGTGGCCGGTCCAAAGCCTCACGTCCCCGTTATTTTATTATTTCTCTTAAACCATGAAAATTCCCTGATTTCATGAATTTTCCCTAAAACCATGAAAATTCCCTGATTTCATGAATTTTCCCTAAAACCATGAAAAGATATTGAAAAATTAAGAAAACTCGTGGGACCAGGCCCTAGTCGGCCGGTCATGCCCTAGCCGATCCCACACGCCCCTTATTTTATTATTATTTGTTTTGTTTTCCTGATTTCATGAAAACTCCCTGATTTCAACAAAATACTTTGGTTTCAACAAACCTCTTTGATTTTATGAAAATTCTCTAAAATCATGAAAATTACATAAAATTGGGAAGAGTGTCCTGGGACCGTGCCCGTTGGCCGGACGGCCATGCCTTGGCCATTGCCGGTCCCACACTCCATCATTCCCTATTTTATTATTATTTTATTTCTCTCATCTCATGGAAGTTCCCTAATTTCATAAAACTCTCCAGTTTCATGGGATTTCCCTCAATTCAGAGAAAATATGCAAAATTACATAAAACAGGGAAAGTGTGGGACCGTGCTTGTCAGCCGGCCGTCCATGTCCTAGCCGTGGACGGTCCCACACCTTGCAATTTCCTATTTTATTTATTATTTTTCATCATCTTATGTATTTTTCCTAGTTTCAGCTAAACCCTGGATTCTGCATATTTTCTCAAAATGTTGCTCAAACGCGCACCGGAAAATATCAAAATTCTCAGGACTGAGACACGAAAACATGGTGACATGGGCGCATCCCCTTGACCGACCAAGGGTGGCCCTGAGGCTTGCAAGTGGCCGGTTCCACATGTTTTAACTATTTTTAACCCAATTTGCTCAACTGCTCATATTAGGTTCATACTCTTTCCGAACAATCGAGAGTTTGCTAAAACGACCATCTATTGGTCCCACGGCCACCAAGAGCCGGTCCCATGACCTCTTGGCCGGTCCCTCATCTTTTCACGGCTAGGTTTTATTATTATCTGTCGCTCACACGAGCATTATTTTAATAAATGATTAAACCAGCATTTAATCATTCTTTCACCAACTGGTCCTCAAGAGACTTTGGTATTTTGCTCATTCGAGCATCTGGGCGTTACATGGTGAACTCATCATCCCATGTAGCCGGTCCCTGCGTCACTCTGCGGTTGATTTGCAATAAATCATCATTTAAGTAAAATTAGGGTTTTGAATTCAGAGCTCCGCAGAAATATGATTCTGAGCAGATTCAAATACTCTGATAATTTTATGTTAATTCTATGATCAACATTTTATTTATTTTACTCGACCCAGCAGTCAGTATCTTAAATTAATATTTTATTTGGTCCTGCTACCAACAATTCATCAAATGATCGGCATTTGCTCAAACCGGAATTATTTGTTCGAATTAGCAATATTTGCTCGAACCAGCAATATTTGCTCAGATTCAAGAATATTGGTTCAACTATCAATATTCAATAACTCAGCGACACAACTTGCTCGTCTTAGGTAGTCAATATAATAATACCTCGTCTCAGCAGACATATTTAATTCACGAGTCTCAGAACATTTGCAAATCATGTTCAACTCAGCAATACATGGACTCATCCTCCCATAAAGTCAGCAACTGACTCCACAATCACGAGATATCAATCGTGTCACATGGGGGGATATTAACTAGGGTTTTGGTTTGGCGGTCTACGGTACGTGTGTTCACCCACGACGAGAATGTGAGCAAGTCGTGCAATCAGTTGGAAGAGTCAGCAAAGTAGTGGGTGGAAAATTAACCAAGTCTCTGCACGATGAGCAACTGGTTTTAACACGATTTCCCACTCTCTGATTACAACAACTGTCACACTTCATGGGATCATGGTGTTTTTAATTTAGTAATATAAAAAAACCTCTGAATCATGATTGAAAGGACAAGATTCGAATACTCGAACATTCGTCTAAACAAGCAATTTCTCGGCAAGTTCATACAGACAATCTTCGTCTACACGAACTCATCGTCTGAGTAATCACTCTCAAATGAGTAAAATTCAATCATTCAGAGCGTTCTTACGCTGAATTCACAACACACCTACAATCTCATATCACTATTGATCCCACACATTTCTCAGCTTCCCTCCTACAGATCAACCCATCCTCTCTTGTGACCGAATTGACTCTGGAACGACCATTGTTCTTGGTTTAGGACGGAGTCCTACAGATTGATCTCTCAAACTTAAAAGCACTCCCTTCTTGCAGTGCATCTGTGTGAAGTTCAACATTTCACTCGGTTCAAGGAGTCTCCACACGGACGTCTCCTCAATTCCGTAAAAACCAGCAAATCGTTTTTCCCCATCTACAGATTGGCGACCACAGTGGGAGATTAATCTCTCGGTTGCAATCTCACAATTTCACAAGATGGCTGGTCTTAGGTCTGGGTTAGTTACAGGTTCCAACAAAAACGACGCTAGCACTAGCAACAACAACAATGAGGATATCCCGGAAACAATTCCGTCCTCTAACACTGGCGGTGATGATGTTACTCCTCCTCACGCTAACACGGAAGGTCATCCTTTGTTCGGCCGACACCCTGAGGAAGTAATAGGAAACCCACCACCTACCATTGTTGATCTCATCAAAGTGCAAGAGACTCTTGCAAAGAATCAAACCGATATGGCTACTACACAGAAAGAACTTTTTAATTATCTGAAGACTCTCACTGACAAGATGTCAGAGAAAACTCAAGAAAAAGGAAAGGAAAAGGAGAAATCCTCAAATGTTGATCCCGAGGTGGTTCCAATTCATACGGTGGATGATGACGAAGTCTGCAAAGCAGCAGATGATCCATCAGCAAATGAGCCATCAAATTTCATTACTCGGGAAGATTTGGAACGCCTTTTGGAGAATCGTGGAAAGGATAAGACATCACATGTCCATCGTCACCAGCCTTCATATCCTGCTGCTACGCAATGGATACCTCTTCCGAAAGGTTACACTTCTCCAATTTTACTATGAATGATGGAACTGGCAATGCTCAAGAATATGTCTCTCGTTTCCTGGAAGCCTTGGGAGAACATGAACACAACCATGTCGTTCGCCTCAAGGAGTTTTCAAAATCTTTGAAAGGCAGGGTATACACCTGGTACAACAACATCGCACCAGGGACTATCAACAATCGGGGAGAAATGATTAACGCCTTCTACAAGAAGTACTTCTTTGTGTCAGAACAATTTACTCTCTCTGATCTTGGGATAATGTTTCAGAGGGTTAGTGAAAATCCCAATGACTACGTGAAAAGATTCAGAGTCCAGGCCCTGGACTGCCATCATCCAAATGTCACGAAACAACAGCTGGTAGACTTATGCATCAATAGCATGATCCCGGTCTACAGAACTTTACTGAAAAATATTCGTTTTTCAAATTTTCTCAGAGCTTTACGAGGCTGCGAAGAGATCGGAGACTACTGCACCTGCTCTGTTGGAAAGGGCAAAGCCTACAAAGACTGAAGAATCGCAAGACACTCGAGGAAGCAGACGACTGATCAACAAGCAGTAAAACCTGCAGCCCTCCACAAACGCTGTTGTAGAAGGGAGCAAATGCAAGGCCGAACCTCCGAGTAAGCATACCTCAGCTCCTCCAAAGACACACAAGAAGGACAAACTAGAGGCACAATCCTCTGGTCAACGTACAAAGACTCCTGATCAAGATGCACCTGACTTTCCTCTCCCCATTAGAGAAGTGCTCGAACTACTGTATGCCTGGATCCAAAATGGTGCAATTAAATTTCCATATGTCGGGAGAAAGCCAACTGAGGAAGACATGGAAAATCCTCGTTACTGTCGCTTCCACAGGTTCGTCAATCACCCCACAAGTAGCTGCAAAGTTTTGAAACACATATTCAGGGAAAAGGTCGAATCAGGAGAACTTAATATGGGGCTGAAGGAGTGCACAAAGATCCCCTCCCAGTCAGGACTTTCTCCATATCTAAAGAACCAGTCAAGGAAGCAGTCCAGTCATTGATAGAGCACGTCTGCGAATTACTCTATCTGTCAAAGGCGCAAAGGGGAGACATGTTCACGGCTTTGAACCACATAGTATCTGGAAAACGCCTGCTGATTCCAGAAGTACCTCATGAACCTTCAGCCAATGACAAAGAAATGTACGACTGGGGACTGCTCACCACAGTGCATATTAAAGGAAACGAATTCAAGAGAGCATTTGTTGATGTCGGCACTGCCGTCAACATCATTCCTTTGAAAACTCTTAGAGCCGCTCGCATTACTCGACAAGAGACTACTCACGCTCCCATGGCAATCAGAGATCACAAAGGGATTTTCAGAGACGCGTATGGCTATATCATCCTCAAAGTTAAAGAAATTTTGGTCTACACTGAGACCAAGTTTTACATAATCCGAGAAGACCCATGATATGACATGATCCTTGGACGAGTTTGGATTCACGCTGGAAAGAGGGCTCCAACGCCTTCAACACGTCATGTTGTTGAAGAGGGATCTAATTCAGAAGAAATGGAGGATACTTCCCCGTTCGAGCATCTGGAGGAAGTTAAAGCCTTGACAGAACTCATACAGAAGCTTGGAAAAAATGGCCATTCTTTCATCAAGAGGTCTCGTACTCAGGCAAGTCTCATTCCTCTTCATGCGCCAATAATACCAATGTTGAAATATATTACTCCGGTCCGGGGACTTCTCCCTACTAACAACTTAGAAATTACCAAAGGCTACGAATGGATAGTCTCACCTCAGCAATATTACACCAAATGGTTGCGCTCAGAGCCCCTTCAAATTGGTCACTCTATCGAGAGGTTTATTGTTGAAGACCTGGCTAAGCATGACCGAAAGTATGCTGGATACTCCCCTCTGCACGAGTGTCCATATGTACCACAACCATGGAATCAGCAGAAAATACTCAAGGCGCGAACTACTAAACCGAACAAATTCGAGGAAGGAGATTTGGTTCTCAAGGCACCTAAACGTGATCTCTACTCTGCAAGGATCTCCAATTGGGAAGGACCATTTATGGTTGCTAAATACATAACCGGAGGATACTACAAATTGATCAACATAGATGGCAGAACCATGCCAGTAATTAACGAGAATTGGCTTAAGGCATTTGTCTGAAATTATTGGGCATTTGAGGTACTGGATGTTTGAGCATTCATGACGTCTGGATTTGGCATTTAGGATTTTCTTTCATTGTATTTCAATTCCTCCAAAACGTTTGCAATACTTGCAATCAGTATTTGAATTCAGCAATTTATCAAAATTCAGTTCATATTTCTTAAAAGAAAATCTCTATCAAATCCAAAAGAAAATCCTCAATCATCTACCAATCCAAAACCAGCTAATATCAAAACCTAAATAAAAACCTCACATCTCTTAGAAGTTCAGAAATTCAAGAGATTATGAAGAGGAATTCAAAGAAAATCAGCAAAAAAGGATTTTTGCTCCTCTGCATCCTTCAAGATCTGCAAAGCCGCCTTCTCCTTGTTCAGCTCTTCAGTCAACCTGGAAATCTTGTCTTCTTTCTCCATCACATCATCATTGGGAAAGGGTATGTTGTTCTCACATGAGTCCTTGATAGCGTTCATTTGCTTACGAAGCCACTTTACATTGAAGCCAAGTCTTTCTGAATTCTCCAAGTTAAACTCCCAATCAAAGAGTACATCTGAAGTCACAGTATTTCTGGCCCCAGTGCATATATCACTTACAACACGCAAGATAACACTTACTTGCATTCTTAAAGCATAAGCACGTCCAGGATTCCTGTCAACAATTATGTGGCCAAATTTCTTCCATGTTTTCTCGTACAAGCCTGCATATCCAACGAGAACGCTGAACCCACTAACTAGTTCATGATAAGTGAGTGATGCATCAAATGGAGGATAAAAAGCAACTCCTGCACTTGGATATTCATGCACCACTATATGGTTCTCAGTTACTGGGGCAGCTTCTACAATCAGGGCAACAGTTTCTTCATTACTCTCTACTGGTGGCTCGGTTTCTTCTATCACTGAACCAGCAACAATCGGGATTTCCATAACTTCAGTGACAACCTTTTCATGGACTTGAAGTTCAGGGATGGTTGTCTCTTCATCAATAACTCCAGGGCATCTCGAGTTATCCTTATTGGTTTCAGTATCCTCAACTTCGGTATTTGACACCTAATACGAAGATTACATGAGGTTAGAGCAATCTAAACATGAAACCAAATGAGATCATAAAATTCAATATATAAGCAGTATAAAATCATCAAGTTTCATCATTATACACTCAAGGAACGAGCAAATAGCATGAAAGTCATGAAAATACGTTTGGCGGCAAGCTCGTCTAAAGAGACTGTACACTTCCCTGTACTAGATGACTAAATGGGAGCTATCTAAAAGGAATCTGAGGATGAATTATATACTATTCTCTTTGTATGGATGTCCTCTACTACATGTCAAAATTTCATGACAATCCGATGAACGGGCAAGGAGATGTAGTCAAAACATTGAGCAACATACCGTCTGAAAAAGTTCTGAAAGTCTCCTGGAAGTTTATTGTTTCGCCTTTTTCAGGCCCTGAACGTGCTCAAAACTTAAAAAGCTTCTTCACTAAAGCTTGGAAATTTTCCGTGCTCAAAGATGCATATGCATATCATGAAAATCCGACTCCAGATGAAGGTTTTACGGTGTTTTTGCTAAAAACTGGGTTCTGAATTTTCTGACGACGAATTTCGACAAAGTTTTTCGTATATACACATGGATTCTCATTCATTCATTCACAAATAAACAATTTCATACTTCTATGAAAAGTTTACAAGATATGTGCTTACTTGGGGAGTCTCCGAAGCGTTCAAAGAGTTGGGGTTGTCCGTGTCAACATCAAGAGGCTCATTGCTCTCATTCGGTTCCGAGTCTTTGGAATTTCCTCAATCTCTATTCTCAGAGGATGACCGAGTATCAGCACTCTCCACCTCCATGGAGACATCCTCCTGGATACATTCTCAAACAATTAGCATTTTACATATGAAGCAGTAATTTGGCTACGAGGAAGAGTACTCACATCATTTTCTTCTTCAACGCTCGAATCAGAAATTGTTTTCCCAGCAGTAGAGAATTGAAGACCATCAATACTAGACGGAGCAAAATTCTATAAACAAAAAACAAATATTGGTTTTACGATCCTAGTAATACGGATAGAAGAAGTCACGGCGGAAAAAGTGTCGACGACTCACCAAAGAAACAACCGGGGACTTTATGGTGTTAAGCAGCAACTTACAATTCTTGTTCCTACCTTCTCCACCATGAATGACTGTTTCAGCTTCTGAGAAATTCACTTCAAGACGAGGTCTCACAGCACGACCGTCCTGCAAAAGAAATTGAGGTGATAATCAAAGGCAATTATTTCAATTTTACGAAGAATGTACAAAAGATACATACTGGTGAACATCCTGGAGATGTCTTTTGCTTATCGTCGCCAGAGATGTGTTTCAATCTGGGTCGAGAAGAAATCATATCAGCGGAAGGAGGCTCTTTCACCAAAGGTTGACTAACCCTTACGAAATCATGTAAGCGTTCAAATTGCTGGTTCCAGAAATCTATATAACCTGGAGTTACATACGTAACTCGGTCAGCACAAGGGAACCAATAAGAGCTTCCTTCGACATGTGTACGGTCTAAACAAGTCTTAATCTGTTCTACCGATTGTTTGTTCCTCTGAAAAGTTGGAACGCACTGATCCATACCCATCTGACGGGCTGCTCTGTCAATGTTGTATTCCTCCACCGAAAAGTCTCCATATGTTGCTGTTATTAAATAACCTGGAGTGCAACTCAACATGAAGGATCTTTCACCATCCCCCAAGTCAGCACCAGATTTCAAAGGCATGCTTTCTCCAGCATTGAAAGATGTCAATTGGGAAACGTGAGGAGGAATCAGCACCCAAGGACGAAAGTTAAACTCAGACTCATCGTTTACAACATCAATGAAACGCGTCTTGGATTGAGGATGTTTTGTTGACCAGCGCATAATCCTAGCATTATCCTTCTCGGGGAAAATACGTCGAGAATCAGCAGCATTCAACCCTTGCAAGATACTACGGGGAATAGGTGCATACTTTGCAAAGCGTTCCCACATCAAGGCCTGGAGAAACATCGTATTGGCGTAGCATTCAATCTTCATAAAGCCGTTCGAAACACTGGAGTTTATAACCAAGGAGTCCAGGTTAGAGTACAAAGAACCCAAGAATAAGCTACCTATGGGAAGTTGTTCACCTTGAGCCATTTTAATGGCAAAAGGGATTATAAACGTCTTTAGCAAAGTTCCGGCGTCTTCAAACACATCCCTGGACAGCCATAAACACAAGAAAGCAACAATAGACAACATACCGTCAGGTTCGTCGAGAGGGACATCTCCTGGCCACCAGTGTGTTAACCAGTGAGCATAACAGCCTTTGCCAGAAGCCTTGTTAATTCTCTCTATCTCAACTGTTAAGGTGTTAAAAATTGCTTTCTCCTCCGTTGAAAGCTCTTCAGGAAAGTTATCTGTGATTGGAAGATGCAATAAAGCAACTACATCTTCCAAGGTAATAGTAAACTCTCCCCAGCTGCATATAAAGGTATGGATTGGAATGCACCAATGAGCTAGAAGTCCACAATACCTCGTGCATCATGAAAGATATACAAATCTCCGGATGATTGAATAGCTCTGGTAACCTGTGCTCTATCCAGCATAGCTCTAACACGAGGAAAACCCAGCATGTGTCTCGCCCATCCAGAAAATTTCTCTAAAGGTCGTCGAGACAGTTTGAACTCTATAATTGAGGCAAGAAAAAGTCCTCGTTCAAGGAAAAACCGAATAGCTGCTCGAGGAGTCACCAACTTCTTTTGAATAACCGTTCTAAGATTTATCAAAAGGCGGAATGCTGGAGTTATGAGACGTCTTTCAGTGTCTTTTTGAACCGCGAAGAATGCATCATCTATATTGGGAACATTTTTGATTCCAGGTGCTTCTTCTTCTTCATCACCAATAATAGAAGTCTCGTCCATACACGTATCACTGGAAGTGTCATTTTCCTGAGAATCAGACATCCTTGCGAAGTAGCTGTAATGTGCACAAAGCATTCTACTTCAGTATATCGTCATACTAGGTGCAAACTTCGGCAACATGATGGGGTCATATAATGTGACAACAGGATACATATGGAGACATCTACAAAAATGGTAATTCTTTAACACTTACCTCTTTACGATTCCACTAACAGTAGTGATTTTGTTGTAAGAGTTAACAACCCGAAATTAGTTCGTTCCTTGAAACCTACGAATAACGAACGAAACTTTTTAAAACTTATTTTTCATAAAATCATAGACATAATTTTCATAGTATAAACACTCACAACTGAACTATGAAATTTACACCAAGACAATATTTCATCATAAATAAATTGTCTAAATTCGAGGGTTACTCAAAACCCATGTTTTGATTTTACGAAACAATAAAAACCGTGAATAACTCACGTAAAAAAAATTGTTGGCGTGAGCTCAGTCTCACATGAGTTTATCAAAAAAACTGTGCTTGTGAAGCTCCACGGTTTCATGATAAAAAAAATCTATTTTCCTTCGTACGAGCGTTTTTCTTTAAAACGAGGGTTTATTTTGGTTTTGTGAAAGCTCACATCTTTTAAAGATAAAGTTTTAGTTTCCATGAAAGCTCATAAATAAAATTTTATCACTGGACACAGGTTTATTTCCAAAGAAAAATCTCTCTCAAGTTAGGGATTTTTGCTAGTTTCTTAAACTAACGATCGAACGAACATACGTTCCTAAAACAAGGGTTTTTCATAAAACTTACATCCAAAATATGTGCATACCCATATTATTTTATGATGAACAACTCATAAATAAACATCAAGTTTTGAAAAAAATAAATAAAAATTTACGCACCTGTCGGCGCCGACCGGAAGTTGGCCGGATGGTGATGGCTCCGGTCGGACGGCAGCCGTGCTCCAGCAACTTTCTCCTCTTCTCCTGCTGATACTCGGGCGTGAAGATGGTGGTCGGTCGTGGGAGGAATTAAAAAAAAAAATAGTAATTCCCTTTTATACCAAATTTTATTTCCAAAACCTAATTCCATAAGGATTTTCTTATCGGGCCCGGCCCGTGAATCCTAAACCGACCAAGGTTCCACCATTGAATCAGCGGTTCTACACCAATTTGTGCTCACCGGATGAAGCTCTATTATGCCACTGGGGTTTTCGCTAAAACCATGGTTTGCTCATTCAGTCGAAATCCGGTAACATCTTATCTTATGACTAAGTTAAATTACTTACTTCTGTTTGTACCTGGAAAATCACCATTCAATGCTGACTGAGGAACATGATTGTTTCTCACTAAGAAGGGGACTTAATGTAGATGGTGGATTTTCGACAAGGGTAAAATTATAAAACCCTAACTATGCATACTCCGGATTCAGCAATCGGATGAGTATTGAGACCCATATCTCTCAATAAAGCATGAAAGCTCATGCCATAAAACCTCTGAAAAAGAAGGCTGTCTCTCAGAGTATATGTAGATGTATAGTCTCCCAGCTGAGGTCACGGCACATCTCATAAATACTGAGCAATTTCAATAATTATTTATACTCCGGATCCGGCAATCAGATGAGTACTGAGACTCATTTCTCTCAATAAAGCATGAAAGCTCATGCCATAAAACCTCTGAATGAGAAGGTTGTCTCTCAGAGTATTTGTAGATGTGTAGTCTCCCAGCTGAGACCACAACACATCTCATGAATACTGAGCAATTTCAGTAATTATTTCTATATAGAATCGAAAGATTGGGCGGCTCCTAGACAGCATGCCTGCTTGTATAGAGCGACAACATCTTCAGGATGCAACCAGGTTTTCCCTGACTATATAGGAGAAATATGATACTCCAACAAGTTCATATTGCTAAACTCTCAGATAATTAATGCTCCTAGATAGGAAGCCCTGATAGTATAGAGCCATCAATTAATTATCTCTAATCGCCTGAATATCCAGCAATATTCTACGATTCTTCGTTATATTTCGTTACTTCAATTCGTGGTTCTTCCCAGCAGAATTCCACGGGTTAGTGATAAATATTCAACGAAACAGGCATCTGAGCAGCGAATAAGCCCTGACTAAAATGGTGCAAGTGTACTTAGCAATAATGCACAGACCAGCATTTGAATGCGCAAACGAGCATTTCAAAAATACGAATGAACGATGAATCTATGCAAAATAGGAAGGAAAAATAATAATAATAAAATATTAGCAAAGGCGCCAGGAACTGGGCTCACCAGCCGGCCGGTCATGCCGTGACCAGTCCCACGCCCAATTTTATATGTTATCATATTTTATTATTTGTCCCTGATCTCATGAAAATTCTCTCGTTCGAGCAAATCTCCTTCGATTCAAGGAAATTCTTTAATCTCATGATATTTTTTTATGTCAAGAAGATAATAAAATTAGGGAAAGGTGTCACGGGACCGAGCACCAACCGGCCGGCCATACCCTAGACGTGGCCAGTCCCACACCTCACGTCCCCGTTATTTTTTTATTTCTCTTAAACCATAAAAATTTCCTGATTTCATGAATTTTCCCTAAAACCATGAAAAATATTACAAAATTAAGAAAACTCGTTGGACCGGGCCCTAGCCGGCCGGTCATGCCCTTGCCGGTCCCAAACGCCTCTTATTTTATTATTATTTGTTTTGTTTTCCTGATTCCATGAAAACTCCCTGATTTCAACAAAATACTTTGGTTTCAACAAAACTCTTTGATTTTATGAAAATTCTCTAAAATCATGAAAATTACATAAAATTGGGAAGAGTGTCCTGGGACCGTGCCCGTTGGTCGTCCGACCATGCCTTGGCCATTGCCGGTCCCACACTCTATCATGCCCTATTTTATTATTATTTTATTTCTCTCATCTCATGGAAGTTCCCTAATTTCATAAAACTCTCCAGTTTCATGGGATTTCCCTCAATTCAGAGAAAATACACAAAATTACATAAAACTGGGAAAGTGTGGGACCGTGCTTGTCAGACGGTCGGCCATGCCCAAGCCGTGGCCGGTCTCACACCTTGCAATTCCCTGTTTTGTTTATTATTTTTCATCATCTTATTTATTTTTCCTAGTTTCAGCAAAACCCTGGATTCTGCATATTTTCTCAAAATGTTGCTCAAACGCGCACCGGAAAATATAAAAATTCTCAGGACTGAGACACGAAAACATGGTGACACGGGCGCATCCCCTTGACCGACCAAGGGTGGCCTTGAGGCTTGCAAGTGGCCGGTTCCACATGTTTTAACTATTTTTAACCCAATTTGCTCAACTGCTCATATTAGGTTCATACTCTTTCCGAACAATCGAGAGTTTGCTAAAACGACCATCTATTGGTCCCACGGCCACCAAGAGCCGGTCCCATGACCTCTTGGCCGGTCCCTCATCTTTTCACGGCTAGGTTTTATTATTATCTGTCGCTCACACGAGCATTATTTTAATAAATGATTAAACCAGCATTTAATCATTCTTTCACCAACTGGTCCTCAAGAGACTTTGGTATTTTTCTCATTCGAGCATCTGGGCGTTACATGGTGAACTCATCATCCCATGTAGCCGGTCCCTGCGTCACTCTGCGGTTGATTTGCAATAAATCATCATTTCAGTAAAATTAGGGTTTTGAATTCAGAGCTCCGCAGAAATATGATTCTGAGCAGATTCAAATACTCTGATAATTTTATGTTAATTCTATGATCAACATTTTATTTATTTTACTCGACCCAGCAGTCAGTATCTTAAATTAATATTTTATTTGGTCCTGCTACCAACAATTCATCAAATGAGCGGCATTTGCTCAAACTGGCAATATTTGATCGAATTAGCAATATTTGCTCGAACTAGCAATATTTGCTCAGATTCAAGAATATTGGTTCAACTATCAATATTCAATAACTCAGCAACACAGCTTGCTCGTCTTAGGTATTTAACATAATAATACCTCGTCTCAGCAGACATATTTAAATCACGAGTCTCAGAACATTAACAAATCATGTTCAACTCAGCAATACATGGACTCATCGTCCCATAAATTCGGCAACTGACTCCACAATCACGAGATATCAATCGTGTCACATGGGGGGCTATTAACTAGGGTTTTGGTCTGGCGGTCTACGACACGTGTGTTCACCCACGACGAGAATGTGAGAAAGTCGTGCAATCAGTTGGAAGAGTCAGCAAAGTAGTGGGTGGAAAATTAACCAAGTCTCCGCACGATGAGCAACTGGTTTTAACACAATTTCCCACTTCCCCACTCTCTGACTTCAGAAACTGTCACACTTCATGGGATCATGGTGTTTTTAATTTAGTAATATAAAAAGACCTCTGAATCATGATTGAAAGGACAAGATTCGAATGCTCGAATATTCGTCTAAACAAGCAATTTCTCTGCAAGTTCATACAGACAATCTTCGTCTACACGAACTCATCGTATGAGTAATCACTCTCAATTGATTAAAATTCAATCATTCAGAGCGTTCTTACGTTGAATTCACAACACACATACAATCTCAGATCACCATTGATCCCACACATTTCTCAGCTTCCTTCCTACAGATCAACCCATCCTCTCTTGTGACCGAATTGACTCTGGAACGTACATTGTTCTTGGTTAGACCGGAGTCCTATAGATTGATCTCTCGAACTTAAAAGCACTCCTTTCTTGCAGTCCATCTGTGTGAGGTTCAACATTTCGCTCGGTTCAAGGAGTCTCCACACAGACGTCTCCTCAATTCCGTAAAAACCAGCAAATCGTTTTTCCCCATCTACATCAGCAACTCCATTAGCTTGAGGAGTAATTGGTAGTGAGTATTGTTGAATGATTCCCAGTTCATCACAAAACTCAAATACCTTGGTTTCTTTGAATTTAGTGCCACAATCGCTTCTAATTTTCTTTAGTTTGCGACCTTGTTCATTCTGGATCCTTTTAACAATAATATTGAATTCACCAAGGGTTTCATTCTTATGGGATAGGAATGCAACCCAAGTAAATCTGGTGTAATCATCTACCATAACTAAAGCATACTTCTTACCGGCAACAGTGGGTTGTTGAATTGGTCCTAAGAGATCCATATGAATTAAATCAAGTGGAGCTTTAGTGAGAATATCTCGTGATGATTTGTGGTGAACTTTTGTTTGCTTACCTTTTTGACAGGCACCATATACACCTTCAATCTTTGCATTGATTTTGGGAATGCCTCTAACAAGTTCTTTGTTAATGATTTTAGTTAGAAGGCGATAATTGATGTGACCAAAATACTCATGCCAAAGATGTGTAGATTCCACCTTAGTCAAATTGCAGCGGTTGCTGAACTGAGTATCAAGAAGATAACAATTTTTTTTACCACGAGTTCCTTGAAAAATCACTTCCCCGGATTTGTCAACAATGTCACATCCATTCGCATTGAAGACAACTCGATGGCCCTTGTCGCAAATTTGACTAATAGAAAGGAGATTAGAGGTCATACCTTTAACATATACCACATCTTGAATTTCTGGAACACCGGATAGCTTGATCGTTCCCTTTTTGCTGATGTAACAACAACTTCCATCTCTGAACGTTACAGGACTTCCTTCATAGTCAACAGATGAAACAAACCAAGTGAGATCACCTGTCATATGTCGACTACATCCACTATCAAGAAACCATTGAAAGGGAGATGTAGATCTTAAAGCAAAGGCACCCATACTACTAGTACTTCTCGATTTAGAGTTTCCTGGTAGTGTTGTATGGACCTTAAGAGAATCAAACAGTTGTTTAGCTTTCTTACAAAGATTACTTGCAACTTTAAGACTCTTTTGAAAGGGCATACGCGCTTGTTGTATATGATTGGATGGATCACAACATGAGCCTATGCTTTGAAGATTGTCTGAATGGTTCCTTGTTATATCAGTTTTCTCAACATCCTGTCGTTGATTACTATCTGACCTATGACTTTTCTGGAAAGAGAAACAACTGAGTTTTCTCAACTTCTTAAAGGGAGTATTTCCAGACATCAAATCCTTAAGAATTGCAATTTCTGCAACAAGATCATGGTTTATCCGGATTTGTTCATCCAACCCTTTTTGAAGAGATACCAGTTTGTCAAACTTCTTCTGACGGTTATTTTTTAAACCTGGTGAAGCGTCAATTCAGACTTTATAGTCCATCTAGTCAGATCGCTACAAACACAGACTTTTGAGGTTTTTAAAGTGTTTGCCTGCTCTGATACCAATTGAAAAAGCGGGGGTCTAACAACACTACCTAATATTTCGCTTAGCAATCTGTATGGACAAACTCCAATATACTTTTTATGAGAACCAACTAGACAGTCAGACTCAATCAATAAAAAGATATATCAAAGAGTTTATAACTCAATCTCTCGATTTGATCTTTACTCAAGCAAATAGAAATCTGCGAGTCTGTATCAAAGAGAGATAACTTGGACGGTACCAAAGACCAATATCCAAGGATCAATCAACTATAATCAACAACCAAAAGTTGGATTAGAGAAGTTGATGATCTTAACGCACAACCTGTATTATTTCAATTATATAAAATATAATGCGGAAAAGAAATAACACAGACACCAGAAATTTTGTTAACGAGGAAACCGCAAATGCAGAAAACTCCCGGGACCTAGTCCAGATTGAATACACATTGTATTGAGCCGCTACAGACACTATCCTACTGCAAACTAACTTCGGACTGGACTATAGTTGAACCCCAATCAGTCTCCCACCGAACCAAGGTACAGTTGTACTCCTACGCCTATGATCCCAGCAGGATACTACACACTTGATTCCCTTAGCTGATCTCACCCACAACCAAGAGTTGCTGCAACCCAAAATCACAGGCTTGATAATAAACAAATCTGTGTCTCACACAGAAAAGCCTATCAAAGGATAAATATGTCTCTCACAGATAAACCCTAGGTTTTGTTCCGTCTTAAGATATAAAATCAAGGTGAACAGGAACCAATTGATAATCCGGTCTTATATTTCTGAAGAACAGCCTAGATTAATCAATCACCTCTCTACAATCCTTCCTGACTACACTGGCGGTTCGTCTAGGAATCACAAACAGTGAGACGAAGATGTTTGTGACTTCTTTATCTTGCCTATCGGAGAACTCTCACGATCTCAAACCAATCAATCGATTGTACTCGTACGATAGAAGATGCAAGATCAGATCACACAACTACAATAAAAGAAGTATCGGTCTGGCTTCACAATCCCAATGAAGTCTTTAAGTCGTTAACCTCATTTTAGAGAAGAAAATCAAAGGTTAATGGAGATCGACTCTAGCGGGCGCACTAGTAGCACACAGACGTGTGGGGATTAGTTTTGCACAATGCTAGATGTCTCCTTTATATAGCCTTCAAATCATGGTTTTGCCTTAGTTACAAAGCAATCCTTATTCACCGTTAGATGAAAACCTGATTTATATTCAAGCTAATATTTCTCAACCGTTAGATCGAAAACTTAGCTTGTCACACACACTTGGGTAGACGTTTACTGGGTTTGTGAAAACCATGCCCAAACATGTACGTGTATGTTGGTTCAACATAGTAACCCAAAAAGTTAACCATATGAGCATTTCATATTAACCTTGTTCTTCTTCACCATAACTAGTTCAATTGACTCAAATGAACTAGTTAAAGATTTGTTCAATTGCTATGAGATCTTATGTAACTACACAAGACACAATTGAAACAAAGATGATTCGATTCGATTGAATCGGCTCATGAACATTATAGCCACGGTTTGCATAAATCACTCCTTAGTTTAATGTTTCATGTTCAGAGCACATCTTAAGATCATAACCTCTTAAGTTCACAAACAAGTTCGCGGACTTAAGTTAATCGGTTGAGTTTTCCAAACTCAGCAGAAATTCTCGGAAAGAGAACTTCCGCCAGTTCGCGGACTGGGTTCGCGGACTTAGCACACAAACGAGTTTTGGAAAATCCAGCAGAAATTCTCAGTCGAGAACTTCCGACAGTTCGCGGACTGAGTCTGCTGACTTGGTTCGCGGACTTGGCAAGCCAATTCCACAATCCTTCCGATTTCTCTTGATCAACAAAGTTCGTAAACTTCGGTTCAAGGAATACATGGTTATGTAATATAAACTCTCATTTCAATAATTGAGACATTCTCAGAGGACGCTATGTAGCCGTTATTCACAGATCGATTCACGTCAGAGCAATTCTCAAAGTGATTGAAATTTTTCATGACTTTCGTCACTATGTGAAGATAAACTTGATTAACGCGAAACGCTTTACCAAGACACGATTTCGAGATAAAAGATAAGCAATGAATGCTCAACTCGAAATTTCAAATGTGTATGATCTAGTCTATATAGCATACGACTTTTGTCTCATAAGAAATAGGAGATAGAATAGATAGACTATTGAGTGATAGATAAGTTCAAGTCTCCACATACCTTTTTGTTGATGAAGTTCCATGGTTCCTTGTATAGATCTTCGTCATTGTATGATGAATCGCCATGAAGTCCTTGAGCTCAACTACACTTTTCTATCCTAGTCCGAGACTTAGCTATGTAGGCTAGAAATCAAGACTCATAGTTTTGATCACTAACATTGACAAACATGCTTGAGATAGCAACGCATGCGAGGTCGACCGAGCTATGCTCTGACAACGTGACCCAATAAAATATTAATTAAAATATTGGTAGCCTACCAAATATTATATAATTAATCCAGATATTGATTGTTGTGTCAACATAAATTTATTAGTGTTTGAAATTGCTCAAAATCATGATTTGCAGAGCATTTGTTCGAAACTCTAATTTTGATCAATTGTTCATCAATTGATGATTTATTGAAAATAGGCGACTGTTTGAAGGAGTGACCGGCTACATCGGATGATGGACGACTATGTAGCGCCCAAGTGCTCAAGTGAGCGTGCACCAAAGTCCTTTGTTGACTGGTTGGTGAAAGGTGATTAAATGCTGGTTTAATCACTTATTGGAATAGTGCTCGTCTGAGCATTAGGTGATAAAACCTAACTATGGAGAAGTGAGGGACCGGCCAAGGGAGAGTAGAACCGGCCCTTGGTGGTGTGGGACCAGCTAACGGTCGATTGAGCAATTCCAAGTTGTTTGGAAAGAGTTTGGACCCAGTATAAGCAATTGAGCAAATTAGGTCAGAATTATAAAGATGTGTGGGTCCGGCTCCTTGCAAGCCTTTGGGCCGGCCTTAGTCGGTCAAGGAAGCATGCTCGTGTCACCATAATGTCCATGTCTCAGTCCTGAGAGTTTTGGTATTTTCTGGTGTGCGTTTGAGCAATTTTTTGGGTTTTCAGAAGAGTTTGATCTTTGACTGAAATTCTTGATTTTTGCTCGAATGAGCAAGTAGAACTTTGCTCGTTTGATCAATATTTTGAGAATATTAAAATAATAATATTTTAATATTTTTCGTGAAAAGCCTAGTCGGTCATGTGACCATTTGACTTTTTGGATTTTTCATGGTTTGAGCAATATTTGAGAAAATATGAAGAAATCAAGGTTTTGCTCAAATGAAGGAGTTTTATGAGATGAGGGAAATAATAACTGCGAAACCAAGGGATTGTAAAGTGTGGGACCGTCCATGGTAGGGCATGACCGGCCGACTAGGTAGCCCGGGTCCCGTGACACTTTCCCCTTTTTTTATTATTTTTCATCGTTTAAGGAAAATATGGAGAAACCGTGAGTTTTGCTCAAACAAGGAAAGTTGTTCGAATGAAGGAGTCTTCATGAGATAGTGAAGATAATAAAATAAGAAAAAATAAAGGAAGAGGCTTGGGGGACCGGCCACGGGGGCATGACCGTCCGGCCGGTGGGACCAGTCCCTAGGCGCCTCTTTTATATTTTTTATTATTATTTTCTCTCTCCTATTTTGTGTGGGATTCCTCGTTTGTCCATATTTTTGAATGCTCGTTCGTGCATCATCGTTGAGTACACTTGCACCATTTTCTTGGGGCTTACTCGGTGATAGTTCAGATGCCCGATTGAGTAATTATTACTAAATCATAAAATTCAACGGAGAATGATTCATGAAACGAAGTAATAATTATGAATTATGCATCTAATACTAATCCATGAATCTAGCCGGGGAATTCAGGGAACGGAGTAATAAGATATAATAGATTATTTTCTAGGAATTCAGTGGATGAATGTCACGGTAGAATTAATCTATTTTCAGAATCGAGATATGAGATAGTTGAAGCATCATACTCGTTCTGAAGGGTGCATAGTCAGGGAACAACGTGCAGCGTCGACGTCCTGAAGGAGTTAAGCCCTCTAACAAATAATTATTCCTAGAGAGCCGCCTGAATCTATACACGGTATCTCTACATAGTCAGGGAACGACGTGCTACGTCCAGAAGGCGTTAAGCCCTCTAACAAACAATTATGTCTAGAGAACCGCCCAATCATTATTCTATGTAGAGGTGGGTCTCTCTATGTAGTCAGGGAAAAATGTGCAGCGTCGACGTCCTGAAGGCGTTAAGCCATATAACAAACAATTATGTCTAGAGAACCGCCCAATCATTTGATTCTACATAGAGGTCATGATGAAATGTGCAGCATCGAACGCTCAGCCGGGGAGGCCTTTCGAGAAACATGTTCATCATGGCTCTGAGAGGAACGCTCACTCAGTCAGAGATCGTGAAACGGTTCACGGATCGTAAAATATGAATCGTCACATGCGTTCCTGAAGTCGGGTCCGAAACATGCAGTATCATGATTTTACAATTTTGACCATTGTCAAAAATCCACCATCAACAACCAGAAAACCTATTTAAACTATGAAAAGGAAATTCTAAATTAACAGACTTAATATAGAAAGTTGTTTGACTGAGTCAAATTGGGGCGACTTAACATCAATTCCGCCTCAGCTACCCGAGTCGACAAACCCCCATTGTTAGAGCATAGCTCGGTTGAACCCACCAAGCGTTGGTATGTCAAGTTTGGTTGTCATATTTTAGTGAATCAAAACTCATTTTAAGAGTCGCTTGATTATGTACTAGAGACAACTTCGTATAGGTTAGCAGAAATGATATGAGACATTACAAGTATTGCGAAGACTTGAAGAAGTGAAGAAGTAAGAAGCTACAACGACAACATCATCCTTCCACTTGAGGTTAGTGATATTTGACTTGAACTGTTTCATTTCCTAACGTATCTTTTAAGTCGTGCATATTGAAAACAAAACTGTGAAGCATGAACACCCTAGATAGACATAGTATTAAGGAATACAATATGAGGTTTATTGATTAACCATTAAACTTTGTAGATAAGACATCGACATAATCGTTTAAATGGTATTGTGATTATGCATGGGTATGAGGTGAGGATGTCATCCTAGGAAACAATGTTTTACATGTGTTTTAAGGAAGTAAGTTCATAAACTTGTTTTGTGAATCGAAAAGGAAATCGCTAGGCGTTATTGGTATTGTTATTCATTGCATATCTTGTGAAAAACCAATATGTGTAATTTAGTATAACCGCTCATGACTTGTTTATGTTCTTGGTAAAACTATTCACAAAGGCTTGACTTATGTAATGGTATGACTTTTATTAGGGAAACCGATCTTAAGTAATCACCTGAGATGGTATGATCGGGTTTGTGATTTTGTGTATGACCGACTCTGGGTAAGGGGAACCGATCCTAGTAAGAGGTGTAATATATCACAAAGGGGAATCGATCCTTGTATGAGGTGGAGCATGGTTTAGAAGAAAGGGGAACCGATCCTATAGACATGTGCAACACGTTTTTAGGCAAAGGGGAACCGATCCTATGGACATGTGCAATACATTCAAGTTATATACCATATATATGTGGGGAACCGATCCTAGTACCTAGTCAACCGAATTTTGGAAAGATAGTGTAACTATGCACAGTACTCACATAGAGGTAGAACCGAAACTTGTTTTGGTAGAACCGTTAAACCCATGATTTTTGATTGAGTGTTCTTGATCAATCACATAGTTCTTGAAAGTTAGATGAACCAATTTTAAACTTGTTTGGAAGTGTGGCAAATCGGTTTCAAGGTTGTAAGTATGAAAGAGGACTTACAAAGTAAGGATGTTGACATACTTTGAACACGTACAATAATGTTTATCTTTTATTGTTCAAAGTTATTCCTTAATAGCTAAAGGAAGAAAATCCCAGGATCGAAAGATAAATAAGTTAAGAATCTTTTATTTAAGGTTTTTAATTTAATTTTAGGAAAACAAGAATTAGTAATGTGCATTTACTAGTTAAAGATTTTCCAAAGAGATTTTCGGTCATTATTTTGGACAGAGCATTTCCAGTAATTATGGAAACCGAATTTGGAATATTTTGCATATCTTGAGAATATTTTCGGTTTTGGAAATTCCTTGGTGTCCAAAATTCCTTGTCTATAAATACTTGAAGTTTGCATTTCTGGCAAACTAATCCTTCATGACAGCAAACTTCTTCGGTTGTGTTGTTACTGGTGAAGCCGCCTATTCGGAGAGGAGCGTAACCTAATTAGGCGAAATCTCTTACGGCCGCTCAGTTTAAAGTCTTCTTTGGGATTGAGAATCTCTATTAGTACCGTTGGTGGGAAACTAGATAATTGCGATTTATCTTTTGTTTTCGATTGATTTGATTGACTAACGGTGGTTGAACTTTGATTGCACCTAGTTTGTTTATGCTTGAGAATCTTCTCTTCTGATAAAAGATTCACTCAAACTAGATCGAAGTTTCGACAGGGATCTTTAGACTGTTTGTAGATCTACATGCAATCTTGTGATAATCCATTGTTAACAGACTCCGTTCTGTGCGTGATTGATCACAAGAGATTCAGGTTGTTGTGTGCAGGTGTTTATTGAAGATCTAAGAAGATTTGAAGACAAAGAAGATATTGAATATTTCTGATTTGGGGTTCATAATCTTTGGTGTGCACAATAATTGTTTCGGTATAAGAGGATCCAACTATAATCGGTTTATCCTTGTGGTAGATTGGATTGATTAGTTGTGTAGATCGGCATCAATACAATTCTTTGTGATTAAAAGTATTGATTACAAAATCTTAACAATTACTTCGGTAGTTGAGAATAAGATAGATCTAAGAACCTGACGAAGGATTTTATTGAGATAAACAGAAGAGCCTTTGTCGAACTCATATCACTTGGTTGAAGAGAGTTGCTACCAAACAGATTTGTTGTTCCTTTACTGTTTGGAATACGAACCAAAGGAATTGTTCCAAGTACGTGACTTATTCATAGGTCGGAGGCGTGGGAATACAGACGGAACTAGGTGAACTATAGGTTTAGTTGCTTGGTCTCAACTATACGAAGTTGGTTTAATTTTGTGTAGCGGCTTAATCCTGGGAGTATTCAATTCTGGACAAGATCCCGGGGTTTTTCTGCATTTGCGGTTTCCTCGTTAACAAAATATTGTTGTGTCATTTACTTTTATTTTCCGCATTATAATTGTTTTATTATAATTAAAGTAAATTACACAAATGTTAATTCCTATTTACTTGATAGCAATCCTATTGTGTTCGGTTAAGTCCGAACCTCTTATCAAGTAAACATACTTCGTTGTTGTATTGTCTCGATGTCGCCTTTTCACCCATAGTGGGAAGTAGGAATTACTAATAGGTACTAATATAATGGGCTTGGTTAGTGGCAGGTCCACACATTAAGAATCCATAACTGGAGGTCCAAAGTTTTTTTAAAAAACAAAAAATGGAACAAATTTTTTAATTCGAGACCCTATACACGTGCGTAACCATCTATGTGTAATTTTAAAATCCCATAAATAACCTTCCTACTCTAATATCAAGCTAAATTTATTTTTATTTTTTTATTTTTCCTTTTTTGTCTCAATCGATAGCCCCGGTGATCAGCGAAAAACGATTTTTGGTTTAATGGAATCATGAACCATGGCTCTCTACATCTTTCTCTTGTTAAAACTTATAGATCTAAAACTAGGGTTCAATTTCTATCTCAAAAACTAGGTTTTTGAACTCAATATTAAGAAGAGATCAAGATTTAGGTTTTGATTTCAGTGATTTTATTGTTGATTTGTATTTTTAAGAATTAGGTTTTTGATTATAAGAAGGAGAGATGATGGAAAAGGGGGAAAAAGAAGAAAAACAAGAGTATATAAGAAGAAGATTCGACGGTTTGTGTTTGTGTTTTTCTTTTCATGGATGTTCTTATTTTGTATTTTTGATCCATCTCTTTATAAACCCACTCATAGTTAGTTTCTTTGTTGTTTGAGATTGTTTGATTCGGCAGTACATATATAGCATACTGAAAAGAAATGCTTTGATTTTGTTTTATTCATAGATTCATCACTTATTTCTATGATCCAGCAGTACATATATAGCGTACTAGAAAAAATAAGTGTTTTGATTTAGTTATATTAGATTCATCATTTATTTTGACATGCAGTTGAATTTTAGGTTGTGAATCAACACTACATATATGGAGTACCGAAGATAACATGATTTTTTTTGTGTCTATATGATTTTCATGCTTGAGTAGTTGATTATTTTCTTCAATTTTGATGAGAATAGTTCAGATCTAGATTGATAATCATGTTGTATGTTCAAATTTTTACTAGATCTGATAATTTTAGCTTCATTTTGTTGGTTTATGTTTGTTTTCAGTTTACTACACTACATGATCTATCAGTACGTATATGATGTACTATTTTAATTAAAGGTATGTATCTTTAAGATATAGGCAGCTATCTCTTTCGTGTTTATATGTTTGTGATTTGTCTTGAAATCACTATTAATTTTTTTTTATTTTTTTGCTTTTCGAAGGTTCTTTGTTGTTTTAGTTTTTGGATTTGTGGTACGTTGTAGTTTAGTCGATAAATACAGGTTAGTTTCATGTAAAATTGTTATGATTCTGTTGTTATATTCATAGATTCATTACGTAGTTTAAGTACATATATGGAATACTGAAAATAAAACTGTTTCAATTTTGTTACTTTCATAGATTTATTACATATTTTTAACATGCGGTTGGTTTTTAGATTATGATCAGCAGTACATATATGGCGTACTAAAAAAACTGCTTTGATTTTGTTATATTTACCTTAATTTGTATGGTCTAGTAGTATATATATGGAATACTGAAATAATTCAGTAGTACATATCTGTAGGTAGTCTTTTTTATGTATTGAGCAGTATATTTATATTGAAAAACACTAATTTTGTTGATTTTGATATGATCCAACAGTACGTCAGTACATATTTGATGTACTGTTTTTTTCAATGTATTGGTGCGTTTGTAAATTTGATTTTTATTTTGAGTTTATGATGCCATATATATTTTAACATTCATGTATTTTAAATACTGAAAAAACTACTTTGATTATGTTTTATTCGTAGATTTTATTCATTTAATTCGTATGATCTTCCGGTACATATATATATATGGAATATTGAAATAAAATTGTTTCGATTCTATTATGTATTGTAGATGTGCCTCATCCAACTGAAGTTGGCAAATTGGCTTATGAATTAAGTTAATTTTTGTAGGTGTTGGTATTAGTAACACCCATTAGAAGACAGTGAAACTGATATCGAAGAGTAAAAATACAGTGATATTGGATCATCGGAGTGTGAGAAGTAACAACATCAGCTATTACATCCTTTCTGACATCTTAAACCTTGAGACTCTATTGGTCGAGGAGACACATAGGCTAGCTTGCAACTTTTCCTAAACCGATTTAGAATGATGTCGAGTTACTAATTACTAGTGGGCAACAAAGCATTGGATATCAAAGTAAATATGAAGGAAGATATCAAATGTATCAAAAACTTACGATCGTTATTTACTTTAGTTCATTGTAAATTGTCGCATTCTTGGTATATTGTTTGTCATTAGCAGACACTAAATCTTTGTTGAAATGATGTTTTACGTTCCTAATATATAGCTTTTAATTCTTTTGATTGTGTTTTTTTCTGGTTTCCAATGTTCTTTAACTGTCAGTTGGTATCGATCGAGTTTTTTTCTTTTATAGTATGACTACTATATGACATTCATAATGTCAGATTTGACATAGTTTTTTTAAGTACGGCTAATACGTACTTTCAGTACAACATATATGTACTGCAGGATCATACTGTAAAGTTAAATTTAGTTTTTGGTTTTGTTAGCCCTAACATGCTAATGGAATCAAAATCTACAGAATCGTCAAATAAAATAAGTAATGTCTATTGTATTACTTACGAGGTAGGATCCATGGACACTCTTAGATGGACAAGGTCAGACAAGATTTGCACCATTTTTTCTGCAAAATACAAATGACAATGAATTTAGGTGTAATATTTTGATGATGCGTTCCTCTTATAGGAATCTACATTCCTACAAAAAAAAACACAATTCGAGATGTATAAAACGACCATCTACCCCTTTGAATATCAGTCGTTCAAAGTTAACGGTTAAAATTAAGATATGTAGATGGTAAGGTTTGCTATCTCGAATTACGTTCATTTTTTGTAGGAAGGTAGAGTCTTATAAGAGATACATATCATCAAAATATTACACTTAAATTCATTGTCGTTTGGGTTTTGCGGAGAAAAAGGTGCAAATATTGTCTGACCTTGTCCATCGAAGAGTGTCATGGATCCTCCCTCATTACTTATATTCTTCAACACGGTTAAACATAAAAGTAAATAAAATTAGATTACCCTAATAATTGCACGTACACTGGAAATCAAAATGTACATAAAGAGTCCAAGACTAAAACAAAAAAGAAGAATAGAAGACTGACAAAGAGAAAAACAACTAAACATAAAACTAGATATGCCACTCAAATGTCAACACCAAGACCACCACCACCACAACTAAAATATGTCTCCCAGCACCACTACATGCTGGATCATATTGTAAAAGTTAGTTTCATGTCAAAATGAGTAATTAAGCAAAACAAACCATCATATATGCACTGGCGGATCATATTAGTCAAAATAAACTAATTATTTTTTTTAAGTACATCATATATGTACTGTTGATTTATACTGTCAAAAGCAAAAGAAACCATCATATATGCACCCGCGGGTCATATTAGTCAAAGTAAACTAGAATTTTTCAGTACAACATATATGTATTGCTGATTTCTAATGTCAAGCAAAAGAAACCATCATATATGCAACCGCGGTCCAATGAATCCAATTAAACTAGAATTTTTAGTACATCGTATATGTACTGCTGATTTTTACTTTCAAAAGCAAAAGAAACCACCATATATGTTACTTATGATGGTTATTCAAGCACTTTCATCAATAGTGGACATATGTATTGGTGGATCTATGTCACAGAAAACAAAAAACAGAAAACCCATGTCACTTATGATGGTTATTCAAGCATTTTTCTTCAATTTTTCAGTTATGTACTGATGATTTTATCTCCTAGAACACAAAATACAAACTGCATGTTACTTATGATGATTATTCAAGTACTTTCATCACTTTCATCAGTATTGGGCATATGTACTGGTGGATCTATGTTACAGAACACTAAACACAAAAACCCTATGTCACTTATGACGGTTACTCAAGCATTTATCATCAATTTTTCAGTTACGTACTGGTTAATCCATCTCCTATAACACAAAATACAAACTGCATGTTATTTATGATGGTTATTCAAGCACTTTTGTTAGTATTGGACATATGTAATTGGTGGATCTATGTTACAGAAAACTAAAAACATACACCCTGTGTCATTCTTGTTGGTTATTCCAGTATTTTTCATCAGTTTTTCGGTTATGTACTGGTGAATCTATCTCCTAGAACACTACCATACTGCTGATTTGAACCGTCAAAAGCAAAACAAACTATCTTATATGCACGGATATAGTAATAAACTAGGGTTTTTTCGGTACATCATATATGTACTGCTGATTCATACCTTTTTATACTACTTTTTCAACGGATGTGTATGTAGATCTTTTCCCCAACTTCTCAAATCAGGACGTCTAGGTCATCTATTGTGTTCTTTTATCATACATGTAGATAAAGTAGGTTTTTGGTGATTTTCGTATGGTTTTTCTTCATTATTGATTTATGTTTCTATAGTTTCGTATGATTTGGTCGGTAATGCTATCATCGTTTAATGGTGATCTGATTTTTTTGTTTCCTTTGATGATTTGAATAACGAAGAAGGAAGAGAAAAATAAAGAGAGGAAGAACAAAGAACAGGGTTAAAAACGAATGATATTTAGGGACGCGCAGGAAGCCAGGAACACACGTTTGGTCAAAACTAAGAAGGGGTATTTCATCATTTATATGTTTTAATTAAATTAGGACCTCCGCTTAGAAGGACATTATTGTTGGACCCTACTATGAATAAATATATGGGCCTAGGACCTTCCAATAAATTTCCGGAAGTAGGAATCTAAATTCCATTACGAAACTGGTAACGACATAGAGTAACCAATAATTCATCATACTGGTAGTAGAGCTGATGGCAGAACGAACAACTTAATAGATGCATATAACTGCTTTCTCTAAAGCTTTTTTTTTCTTTTTTTTTGTTGTTGTGGTTTTTAATTCTCAAAAGTGTTTTTGGTTCTGATCAAAAAAAAAAGTGTTCTTGGTGAAAGCACAGAACGAACAATTCCAAAAGAGTAAGGATAAGTAGCAGAACCATATATTGCCATCTTCAAAATAAAACCTTAGTTGCAATTCCAGAAAATATTCAAGAACAACAGCTCCAATCAGATTAACAAAAAGAGCTTAATGCAAATTGGAAACCACAATACAGCCTCGTGAGAACTCAGGACAGGAACTCACATTGATCACAAATTTCATTCTGCCAAAAAAAAAATTACTCAAGAGGCTACATTTGCTATAAGAAAATGGGATTATATTTTCTACTCTTTTTCAATGGTTAAAAGGGTATGGAATTTACAATACCTTTCTAAGTATCGTTAAATACAACTTTATGAACATTGGGTGCTTGAATGTTGGGGTATCGTCTTCAATCATGCAACTCACTTTGGGTCTCGGTTGAGGTCCCCCCAGCTAATCTCTTGGCCACATTCCCCACAAACCGTAGCACAATCATCTTTCGTTCCCTGACTTCTTAGTGTAAGCTTGTGTGAAAGAATTGTACATCTACGTGTATTCACATGATTCCTCGAACTTACCCTGGATAGTCCAGAGTTGATTTGATTCACTTGTGCAGCCAGGGCCACAAGTGGAGGAGCAACAGGAGGCTTGCGCTCAACTGTTGAATCATCAATTGGAATTCTCTGAACCTCTTCCCCTTCTATAGTTCTGCGATACGTCTCCCAAGCCAAGTCTTGCTCTTCTTTGGATAGTTTCTCTTCTTCATTTTCTTGCAAAAGTGTCTCATGTTCATGGTAATTGGCTATCCACCTGTCACGAAGCATATACAAAATCAAGCGGGCTCACGAACACTGAAACCAGTATAGCAATGTAAAAACACCAACTGAAATCCTAATTAATTTGGGCTAATCAAGATATGGTCAACCTTTTTTTTTTTTTTTTGAGAAAAAAGATATGGCCAACCCACTTAGACAAAAATTAATATACGAACAGCAGAGAGTGGGCTTACCGCGGATAATGTCTGCTAACTAAACTCTCCATTAACTTGTCAGAAGAAGAGCATCCATTAGAAATCTTCTGCTTTAGTGAACCAGCAGGCTGACTTGTCAAAAACAAATTCCTCGGAATTTGACTCTCTCCCAAAACTGCATCTGAACTTTCTTCGTCGCCAAAATCAAAGAGATGTAACATCTCCTCTCTAGACATAGTTCTATGTACTTGTTGTTTATCCACCACTCTTGCAGCAAGCCCCTCCTTCGTGACCTGTTTACACAATTAACTTTAAGCACAAACTCATAAAATTATTCCCAATATCAGTAATTTACCTTTTAACTAGTAAAGGTTAGTTGAAGTGCAACTCTTAATATAGAGGATAAGAAAACAGATTGACTTGAACCCTGTTCAATACCCTTTAAACTTAACTGGGGGAGCTCCTAGTAAATGAAAGTTAACAAAAGGGAAGTAACAAATATTCATTCTTATGATTGTCAACATCACTATCCGTTACCTGACGTTTATATATCTTTTCTTCCATGGTTCCATGAGCCATCAATCGATAAGCGTACACTGCCTTCCTCTGGCCATACCTGAAAAGAAGTTAATCTTAGATAAAAGAACGAAAAACATCAACTTGTATTCGGAAAAACTAAGGTATTTACTTAATCATACCTCCAAGCCCGAAATATAGCCTGAAGATCATAAGTTGGATTCCAAGAACCATCAACAATAATAACTCGATTAGCAGAATGAAGGTTTATTCCCAACGATCCAGCTCGTGTTGAGATCAAGGTGCATTTTACCCTACTATTTGTAGACTCATTAAACTTCTCTACCAATTTTTGTCTTTCAGAAGCTGGTGTACTTCCATCCAACCTATTTTACATGTTAACAAAAAAATAATCGCATTACTAAGCTTCACTTAGGAGAAAGCAAAATTCTGTAATTAACTGGATAAATGGTCTCTCAACACACCTGTACCAGTCTTTTCCTTGTTTCCAAAATTTTCCTTTTCTTTCTTTTCTTGGTAACTTAGAAAGATAAAACTCAATGAGATCTAGGGTTGTTAGGCTCTGGCTGAAAACTAAAGCCTTGTCACCCTCTTCAGAACTCATAGACAACAAATCAAGTAGCAAAACCATTTTACCACTATAATCGACCTCTTTAAAGTTCTTTTCAGTAAGAAGATTCGTCCACCAACCCTTAGAAAAACACAAAGATTATGCAAATAAAGATGGGAGATACAACAGAATTCTTGATCTGAGTAAAAAAGTAAAACATAAGCTAATATGTTTCGGCAGCAAATTGCAAAATAAAATTATAGAATAGCGCCATATAAGTAGCTCAAACCTCGTTGATATAGCCACTCCCACTCTTTTTGAGATCATTCTTTATCTTCTGCTTCTCTATACAAAACATGAGTATTTACAAATAGTTAATGTAATGAGAAACAGACCATACTGAAGCCTTTATCACCTTCCATATTCAAAATAAAGGTAGGGTGTATCATTAGTTCAAACAAAGACGTAGAAATATCATATATATACTTCAGTTTGCAGAAAGAGAACAGTGTGGAAGGTCATCTAGCATCTATGGAACCATAAAAAAAATTGAATACCTCCAGTTGATACATCATCCTCTATGTTATCATCACTAGAGCTGCCATCCACAACAAAATTTTCCACATTCACTTCACGTCTAGCACTATTTTTTTGTTCGGACATTCGCAATAGCCCAGGATGGTTCCATACCTACATGCATTTACATTAAAAGAAGCCCTAGCAATCAGCTATTCAATGCATGACAAAAAACTGCAACGTATCTGAGGATATCACTTCTCTTGATTAAAATTGGCACCTGAGCTAATGCTTGATATCCCGCAAAAAAGCTCCGAGACTTTTCACCAGAGATTTTGTCATTTGTGAAGCCATGCTCATCAAGAAATTTTTTGTATAATATCCTTTGCAATTGTGAAAGCTTTACTGCTATTACGTATACTGTTTTAGGAGGCAAATCTTTCTTAACCACATTCATGTCCATTCTTTGAACGTAACCTTTAAGTTGTTCATAGAGGATATGTGACCGTTGGTTCATAACTTTTACATCATCAGCTGTGGAGTTAGTATGTTGACCATTTTCAATAGGATTCTGAAACCTGCGTATAAAAACTACACATTCAGAATGAAACGAAGGGAACAAGATGCTGCATTAAAATTTCACACTAACATTAGAAGTAAAGATAGCTTACCGGTTTCTGAACTCTTGGCTGTTGCCAAGGAATCCTTCTCTTACAAAATCAACCATCTGCATGCATAAGATGAAATTAGTGTTCGATTTTCAGAAGACTTCATACGTATAATGAGAGAGGACAAGCATACAGTAACTATAACAAAAATGATTGGCCACTTACACAATAGTATTCCATTAAGTTGTTCTGCAGAGGTGATCCTGTTAGAGCAATTCTTCTCTGGCACTTCACTTGTTTCAATGCTACTGTTATATCAGCATTTCTGTTCTTGATCATATGGGCCTCATCACATACTAATATATCAGGTCCATTCTGACAATAAAAGCTAATCAATAAAAAATGCCGGTAACTTTTAACTGTTTGTGGGACAAGAACAAGAGCAATGGAGTGACACATATACACGTCATTAGATGTGATGCCCACATTTATCTCAAATAAGTATACCAGTAATTTGAGCATACATCTACAACTTTGTCGCATACCAAATTACCAGCTTTTCTTGATTCGAATAATCCATCATACAATACAATTACACAAAAGCAACAAGCCATTATATACAACATTTGTAGTTCTGTCTAAATAAATTACTGAATATAAATCGAATATATGCTACTTTCCAGCAATAAGGTAGTCTACTTTATTGTATTTCTGTCACACGTAATATGTTGAACTGGTTGAAACGTATGGAGTACATTAGTCAACATCTACGAATGATGCGAATAGAAAAATTTTAAGAACACTTGGTCGAGAAACAAGTTCTGGACGCCCTTAAGAACCATTTTAAAAAGAAAGCCTGAAATAAGAAATGTCATTTGACACTTAAAGACCATATCATAGCAGGATGCCTGCCACCAATTGTCAGAGTTGCATGAAGATGTAAAAGAGGAATCCCATGAGCTTTTCAGCTTGACTAAGTTACTTTTAATGATACTTCTCTACTTCAAATAGAAAATGAGGAAACCTAAAGAATTTTAAGTTTCAATATTCAGAGAAATCATAAAAAGAAATGCACCTGTAGGGCATTGCAGTATTCCCTAGCCAGATTCCTGTCCTTTATATTCTTTCCCAGAGACAAGTTACGAAAAGCAGCATAACCAATCAAAAAGATACCTCCCTTATTTCTCCACTTTGTAAGTAAATCTATCCTTCTCTCCCTGGAAAAAAAAAGAAGAAAACGGAAGAACTCAGCACCTTTATATCATCATTAGAGACATGGGAGACTGTGTTTTTTTTTTGTGATATCGGCATGCCACCATTCTGGCTAGATTTGGCAGGTGTAAAAGGAATACCCGTTGTTGATCCCCAGGCACCATCCTTCCTTACAAAGAGAAGTTGAATGAGGAAAAACTCCACGGAATGCACAAACCTCTTAGGGAGTCCCTACTATGGCTAGGATACTAATGGAATTGGAATGAAGAATATCAAAAAAACGCCTATTACAACTATTATATCTAGGCTTTTCTCTTCTTTGGCATATGCTTAGTTTAGCCCTAGCAAACAGGTCTATATATACTCTTCGGCCTTGTCCTCTACTTCGAGAAAGAGGCCCTATCTACCTAAAACGGCGGCTTATGTTGTTCCATACATTAACAAGGTTTGTACTCCATGTTGCCAATTAGTATATCAATAAAACTTTCTATTTTGAACAATTAAATTTCCTATATATTGTCATAATAGCAATGCAGCAAGAGACGCCTCAAACCAGGTTTATATTGTACAAGTCTGATATATAATAAAAAGTATACACGTCAAATATTAACACTCCCTAAATGTTGTAAAAATAACACTTCACATTGGAGACCCATACACATAGAGGAACTTTCAGCTTCTAAAACCCAACATTTTGGAACTTGTGTATTAAAACCAAACATAATCAAAATGACGACCTTAAAAGGGAAATATTATGTAAAACCAAGTAAATGACCCCACTCTCCAACTACTTCAGGAACTTATTAATTCCATAATTTAATCTTTCCATGCATAGAGAAATTGCAATTTCATTCACACTAAACAAGTGGCTAAATTATTCGAACTTCGGAAAAATACATCTTTAAGATGACATACTGCAACAAGAGAGAAACAGCACAACCCAAAAACCAAGATACCAAGAAACAAAAGTTGAAAAGAAGGAAAGTTGTCAAACCTTGGAACTTCCTCTAGCATATAAACACGAAGAGCCTTTAGTTCCTCAGGTTTCCACTTCGTAAACTCATATTTCCAATTGTGTAGCACATTCACAGGAGTGACAATAAGGGCAGTTTTAAGTCCGAGATCTACTTGTCTCATAGCAGTGTATAGAAAAGCTATCACCTGCCCAAAAAAATAATTCTAACTAATCGCAATCATTCTATAAGATTGTACTATGATATAACATATGCCAATATGAACATTGGATGAAAAACATGCAAGAAAAACCAAGCCAAGCCTGATGGATGGCATGATTTCGTGTAAAATTAGGAACCACCATACACACAGTAACTCCAATATCCAACCACGCAAGCTGTAAAAATCTTACCTGAAAAGTTTTACCAAGGCCCATAGTATGAGCTAGTATGCAACCAAGACCTTTGTCCCCGGATTTCACCTTTTTGATAGATTGTATGATATTTTCCCACATGAATCGTATACCTGATACCTGCATTAACCAGGAAAACCAACATGAAAAACATTGAAGAATCTGTACTCGAATAATCCCATTATAAGGATAGGAATTAGTAACGAAATTCATAAAGCACCTAAATTATGCCAATTCATCACACTACACTACAAAAAATGCCGAACATTTTGCTGGAAAACAAATTACAGTATATGCAAAGCTTCCCGTTAAACAACAGTCAACAGAGAATCAGTAGCAGGCAGAAACAAGGAACTCATGTACTCATCAATACACAACAAATATTCCTGTTCTAAACACAAAAAGAAACCCAGACACATCCAAATGACGAGACGATCAAATATCAGGAAAAGCAATATTAGGCTGAATGAACAAACCTGATGGGGCTTTAAATTCGATGAGATACTCAGAGGAATCCTTACAGCTTCCTCGTCTTTTTCCCTCACCACATTTACGATATAACCTTTTATCGCATCACCCAGCACGTCAACAGTAGTACCTTCCACTGCAGTTCCGAGACAACTTTCAGTTTTCTTTATCCATGATTTAGCTTGCAGAGACTTCAGGTGTTCTTGTCGTGCCTACAAATCCAGAAAATGTAACTTGGGAATAAAAAACACAGAAAAAGAGAAGGCCAATCAAAAGATAATGTGTATACAAGCCTATCGCTATCAAATGAACCTTTTCAATAGCAATCTTTCTCTTGGTCTCTTCCCCCAGTTCAGCATCATCAAGGATTCTCCTAATCCTCTTTTTCGGCCTCCTCTTAGCTCTGAAATCAGCAACGAAATATAAACTTTTGCAACTTCAAGGTTCAGAAAACATGTCAAATGAAAATAAATGAAGCGTGCTACTCACGGAACGTGACCCGCCGTCATTGTTTAGTTCGCTAAAATTTTATATATGCAACTGAAAATAACTTAGTACCTTTTCAACCCCTTGGTGGTATCATTTTCTGATTGTCCTGAATCACTATCAGAGCTGGTGCCTGAAAAACCTTCAACGAGAAGGGCCTTCTCACATTCTACAGTTAGCTGCTGCAGCAGAGATGGAGCACAACAACAGCACTGCCAAACAGAGGCTTGTATTTTTAATGAAAAACTTTCACCAAGGTTCCCCTTGATACATGTCGTACAAAATAACAATTTACATGATTTACAACTTATTAACTCATTGGACCTTCCACACCAACCACAATAACATTCACAGCAATCAGGGTCCTGCAAAGAAAATTGCATGAAAAGATGACATAATAGAAGGGATAACTGAAAGAAGAACGACCAAATTAACAGATGGATAACTTGTTGCATACCTTTTCGAGCATCCTCTCTTCCACTATACATCTGCAACTTTCACAAACAATGACCTTCAGAAGTGGGTGTTCACGCACTTCACAGGCTACAACTACTTTGGCACATGCTGTGCAATGAAAAGTTCCATTCGAACTCAGGAAAGGAAGATTAACAACATTTACCACATCGATTTCTTCTTTAACTTGTAATGAGGAAACATATTTATCATCCCTAGCATGCTCTTCATCATCACTATCTATGATCACTGTCCGACTTCTTTTGGAGTCATCATCGGCATCCTCACTTTCATGTGAACGCTTCTCCCCTCTTTGTTCAGAATTCAGAATCCCCAAGGGAGCACCATTAGCAAATAGCTTTTCCTCATTAAACTTGCCAACAGTTTCACCCTTCCCAAGCACGTCAACCTTCAATGAATGAGACGTCTCACCATTGACAGTATCCAATACACCTTCACCATCAAGACCTTGAGAACAATCGATTGAAGGGATGGAGTCATTACACTTGTCCTCCGTGATCAGGTCAGAGGTGTCATCCTCCTGTTTCGTAGCCTCCTGATTCAATTAACAATATATGTAACAGATCATGTAAAGTAGAATTAGTTTGCAAATAGAAAACATCAAGTACTATAAATAGTTGGTACATCATTTACTACATTTGCAAAGCAAAATATGTGGGACCACCAGAAGTATACAGATTAAAGACAGAGAAATTTCGCGGCATAAATTGCAAGGTTTAAAGCCAAAGAGATAACGATTTAACTCAACCTGTTTGCATCTAAATCTTTGTCTTCTTCGTTTTAAATGAAGCTGAAGCTTCAGTTCTACATTTGCATCATCTTCTTCCTTCACCTGTAGAAGAAATTGGTAATGAACTGGAGGGCTAATGTAAAATAACAAAAAGGCAGACAATTACAGGTCCCAGCTTAAGTATTGTTAACAAAGTTGACAAACCTTCCTGAAGTTTTTCTTTTGCTCTTCGGAAAGGGCTATCTCCTCCTTAGCAACTTCATTTGCGTTAACGTCACTTATCTCCTCCACCTGCACATAAGGTTGTTACCCAGAACCTGATCCAGATTACAAATTTTCCAACATCTTCCAAAAGTTAAGCTATGGGTGGAAACATGCAAACTGCACCACTAGAAACAACCATGTATTGCTGCTGATTTCACAGCAGAGCATTGCTATTGCTGTCGGATGCTGTTCTAAGAAAGATAAAGGGTTTACATTTTTATTCAACTCTTAGGCTTCTATCCTTATTCCAGCTATTGTAACCAATATATCAAATACTAACTCATACCAGAGAAGCTTAAGGTATCTTCTACTCTCTACTAGAATGGATGACCATAGGGTCTAAGACATCCTTCATTGTAACTTCAATGGGAAAATAGACAAGTTAATTTCTTTGGAGACAAAGAAATATAAGTCTTCCTAATACTACCTTCTCCAGAGGCATAAGAGACGAATAGACAAATGAATTTAAAATATAATTTGGTTACCTCGTCAACTCCAGGCAACTTCAGCCCTAAGCTGGCAGCTTCCTGCGGAGTACTAGCCAAGTAAACAGAAGCCCAAGGCTTGCTACCAAATGATGTATCAGCCTCTGATAAATTATCAGTTGCGACAAAGTTTTCAAAAGATTCCCAAATTTTTTTTGTATCTTCGGACTCATTATCTACACCATTTTCATCGGTGAGTTTCTTTTCAAGAAAACCACTAGCACCCTCCTCATACATTTTACCATTTTTCCTGATCCACAAAAAAAAAATGGAAAAAAAGGTTACAGTAATTAAATCCAAGTGACAATTGCTAATTGGTTCAAACATCCTTCAGAAAAGGAAAAGAGAGAACATCTAAAGAAGAAACTAAAAAATACCTAATGACAGGTCGCTTAGTATGTAGATACTTTTCAGCGTGTGCAATGGATTCGCTTACTTCACTAGTTACTTGAGAACCTGCCCAGTGTGTCCTTTTCTTCCAAGCTTCTGTCGAGCAACAATCGGGAGCCTGCTTTTCGATCGACTTGTAGAGACTTGGTAAATCAATACCACATCCATCAAGTTGTTCCTGCAGTGAGCACCAAGTACCAAAAATGCATTTCACACCAATCAGCTAGTTGTGTCGATAACTATAATGCAGCAACTCATACTATCAAATTAACTTATTCTGGAGTAAATGGCGTAATTATAAATATCAATCAACAAAACTGGTTCAGCTATTTTTGTGCAGGTTGTGACGGATACATCAGGAACTAAGGTCCGCTCAAGGTGGAGGAATGAAGCTTACCAGCAGCTGGGCACTCTCAGTCTCTAATTCATCTAGCACAGTCTCCCATTCTTCTTTGTAAGTTCTCATTTCATTTGCAACTGCAGCCTCCAACTACGCAAAAGAAACATAGATCAGTTGGAGCACTTATGCCCTGGGTTGCACCAATACCGCCACGGATGTCCGACACAGCGGCGTGTCCGTGTGTCCAGTACGGCAGTTCTAAGAAACTATAATACGGGGACACAGCGGTATACGTTGAAGCGCCGTCAATTTTTAAGATATATATAGAAATGTAAACGAGAAAACCACACAACTGTATTTGTTTTGCACTTGTTTACAATAGCACAAGTGTATTTCTGCTAGCACATGCATGTTTTCGACTATAATTTTCCTTAGAGGTAGGGACCTTTAGTTCTCAGCTGTTTCCTAGTTTATAGTAAGATAGAAGTATTTTAAGTGTGTCCGAGTATGTGTGGCCGTGTCCATACGGGGACACACGGTACGGGGAGCCCCAAGAAGTATTGGTGCAACCCAGCTTATGCCTAATCATGGTCCATGATTAGTAGCTAGGAAGTGAAGAAAGGAAAAAAACAGAAATTAACCTCATCTTGGTTTAGATCCACTGCCAACTCAGCTCTCACTTCATGCTCGACTTGCGCAAGAGACTCCTTTTCCAGTGATTCTTGAGCCTCTGCCGCCTAAAAATCGGGATGATAAAAAAAGCCACGAGAAACCCAGAGAAGAAAAACAAGTCGAGATAGAATCAGGTGGAGGAGAACTGTACCTTACTCTCAACTTCCAAAAGCTCGGCAATTAGCTCTTCTACTTCAGCATCTGTCAGGGGTGCCTGTATGAAGACATGATGTTCAAAATCAGCTCATATAAATAGCGACAAAAGGAAGGGAGAAAAAAAACTTGCATGAACTTCTAAAAACGCTTCAACACTGTTTTGACCTTGATAACCAAAACAAACTCAAAAATGATCTTGACGAAGAAGATATGTCAAATTGAAAACACTCAATTATTAACAGATGAAAAAAAAGGACATGCATAAGCTTTTCTTAGTTAAACTAAGAAAAACATTCCAAGTAAAATTTTACAAGACTTTTTGAGGAGTATCTTTTTTCACATATATACACAACATTGCATCTAATTCAGTATAAATAAATAGGTTCACCTCAGGGCTTGATCCATCATCATGTCCAGATACCGATGGCTCCCCATCTTCTGAATCATCAATGAATGAATCCCCTGACCCAGAATCACTTGAGGCATCATCTATTTCCTCTTGTTGTCCATCAGTGTTATTCATATCCACCATCTCATTCATGCAATATGTCCTATAAGCCATCCCCATAACACAAACAGAAACATATAAGTAAACTGGTTAAGGTAACTAAAAATCTCTCACCATCATGAAGAACTACACCGCCAACAAACAAACAAAGAAACGGTGAGCATCATTTGCTGCATCTATCTCATTACATAGACGAGAATAAGAGGTAAATATTCCCATTGTTCAAACTAATACCACGAATCCATAATTGTATGCTTTGTCAAGGATCAACAACATGTGTTTAAAAATGCATCACTGACTTGCTGATTGAAATTCGTAAAATAGGTAATGGTGCGAAGTCTTGCATCTATCTATCATGTGACAAAACCCTTAGTATCAGAAACGCAGTGCGCATAGTTTCTAGTATGGAGAATTGATGTTTTTATCGTGGTGACAAATAACGGGAAAATAAAGGAAATAAAACTTTCAAATGAATTACGTTGAATAAAAATAACATGAGATTGGTCGTAAGTGCCATTTCAAGAACGTTTCAATCAGCAATTCTGCTTCTAAAGCTTAGGGCATCTTTTAGAAAAACACAAAAAACCTAATAAGATATTAAAAAAAAAAATTGACCCAAACTTTATGAACAGTTAAACCAGAGAATGAACAGCCAAACTAACGAAATCAAGTAAATTACATACTTACAACTAGCAATCGAAATAACTCAATCTCTTTAGAAATGATCCATAAAACTTTTACTTCAGTAAAACGAGAAGTTTTTAGTTTTTGATCGGTAGCAAGTAATGAAATTTATGTGGATATGCTAACTAGATAGATGAATTTGGGGAAGGAGAAGAGTGTAATGACGAAATCAAAATGAAGATCCCCAAATTTGAAGTGTGAAGCGCGGGATATTATCTGTTAGAATTGTAGGGTTTTGAAAGGTGCCGTGAGTTAGAGAGGAATTTGAAAGGGGATAAGCAAACACCACACGAATTATTAAAAAAAGTCGCGGGTTTTTAGTTTTCGTTCTGGGTAATTGGGACGCCGGAAACAACTCATACGGCAGGGCCACGGGAGTGTTTTTGAGCACTTGGTACCCCATGCCGGTCCAACCCGGCCCATCCGGTTTTTCCGGCAGTTGGTGCATAATATGTGCAATGATACTGCACAATGCACTAGGAATTGCTCGAAGACCAGTAGGATAGGATAATTTCGAGCTTTACCCGCCACTCTACCCGTTTATTGGCGTTTAAGAAAATCTTCACCCGCCACCCTACCCGCCAAATAGTGGATAGGGTAGGATACAGTTAAAAAACTGGCGGGTAGGGTAGGGTTGGCGGGTATGGATAGGGTATGTGCACCCCTAAATGCACATGAGTATAATAATTGGAAAATTTCTTGTTTGGTCTTAAGCCCATAAGGTTATTTATAGTAGGGTCCAACCGGATTTTACTCTTATCCTAGGGTCCAAAATTCTTTGAAAACATGAAAATGACTAATATACCCTATTGTTTAAATACGTGTGAAATAACATACTACTACCAAATCGGGATTTTATTTATCTGGAGGTCCAAATTTAATTAAAACATATAAAAGACCACAAATTTGAGTACATATCTGCTACACTGTTTACAAATTCGAGTACATATCTGTCATACTGCTTACAAATTTGAGTACATATCTGCTAAACTGCTTACAAATCTGAGTACATATCTGTTATACTACTTGCAAATATGGGTATACATCTGCCGCACTGCTTATACATAGAGTATGTATCCGTTGGACATATTGAACCTGTAAATGTGACCAGAATATAACATTATTAAAACACAGCAACAAAACTAGCATATATTTCAGTATTTCGCATACGTACTCATGGATCGAACCAAAATAAAGTGGCAAATCTATGAATAAAACAGAATAAAAGGAAGTTTTTATCAGTACGACATATACGTACTGTTGATTCATAAACTAAAAACTCAATTGCATGTCAAGAAGTGATGAATCCATAAAATATAACCAAATCAAAGCACATATTTAAGTATTCCATATATGTACTCCTGGATCAAACCAAAAAAAATAAGAGATACCCTATAGATTCATAGTAAACACAAAAAGAAAACAGTACGTCATATATGTACTGATAGTTGATACACAAAAGAAAACTGAAAAACAAAGCAAAAACCATAAAAATATCAGATCTACTAATGAAATAAAAATAAAACATGATTTTTTATTTAAATCTGAACTTGTTTCATCAAAATCCACTAGTATATCGTATACGTACCGATGATTAATACACAATAGCAAACTCAACTGCGAAACTATGAATAAAACAGAAGCAAAAGAAGTTTTTATCAGTACGACATATACGTATTGCAGATTCATAAACTAAAAACTCAATTGCATGTCAAGAAGAAGTGATGAATCCATAAAATATAACTGAATCAAAGCACATATTTAAGTATTCCATATATGTACTCCTGGATCAAACCAAAAAAAATAAGAGAAAACCTATAGATTCATAGTAAACACAAAAAGAAAACAGTACGTCATATACGTATTGATAGTTAATACACAAAAGAAAACTGAAAAACAAACCAAAAACCATAAAAATATCAGATCTACTAATGAAATAAACATAAAACATGATTCTTTATTTAGATTTGAACTTGTTTCATCAAAATCCACCAGTATATCACATACGTACCGATGATAAATACACAAAAACAAACTCAAAAGCATATCAAAAACAACCAAAATGAAACTAAAATATCAGATCTAGTAACAAAATGTACATAAAACATGATTATTTATGTAGATCTGAACTAACTATAAGACCTCCAAACACAGATTTGGACGAATTAAAAAATCAACCTAAGAATCAAATATAAACCACATACCTTGATTGATTCTTTGTTGATTGTCTTCATCTATAGGTAACAATAACTTCAAATACGTATCTCAATTGGATTTCTCCATTACGTTGAAAATAAAGATCTAAATAGCTTAAAATAAAATAAGACAACATTAAAACTAACTAAATCTCGGTTAAACAAACAAAATCGAAATAACTAATCTCGCGTTCGTCGATAAAAACCCAAGAAAAAAAATCTCTTCTAGCAGCTCTCCCGATTTGGATCTGAGAAGTTGAAATGAAAATAGAAAAATGAAATGAAAATTTAGTAACGCCGCTTTTATATACATAAAGGTGTTTTGGGAATTTTAAAATGCGCATAATATATCCCACACGTGTGCAGGACCTGGGCATAAAAAATTGGGTCCATTTTTCTTTTTTCTTTTAATTATGGACCTTTGGTTACTGGGCTTTAGTGGGTGGACCTGCCACTAACTAAGAACACTAAAATAGTACATATAGGTAATTCCTACATAATAATTTTAGGAATCCAACGGATTTCGGACTGAGCGCCGGTGTTGTCTTAAAAGTTTGATGGTTACACCACTTATAAAAAGCGTTCTAGCTTGTTTGTCGGAGTTTGTATATTTGTCACACATATGCACATAAAGTTGCCTGACAATATTAGTTTTGTTCACATCATGTACTGCTTATTATTTGATCGATCTAAGTAATATTTCTAATGCTACCACAAAAAACATGTTAGTGTCATGACCCTTGTGGTGTACCAGACATGGCGTGACATAACTGATAAAAATAACTTAAATTTCCATACAACGGGATAAATTATGTAACGACCTAGTTATAAATTTCCATACACGCGGGTTTATTTACTAGATCGACGATTGGTTCCATAGTTATAAATTTTTATACTTTTACTACATTTTTCTTTCTCTGCCAAAAAATAATTTGATTCTCCTCCATGCATCATGTCGATTATTATACTGAAAATGTCTCCACACCTTAACAGATTGTTATTATCAAAGAAAATCGAACATTGATTTTTGTGTTAGTTCATCGTCATCATAAATGGTTAATTCATTTATTTCGGGTTAAATCGATTTTTGTCATTTTGATTCATGTCAAGATCATTGATAAGCTTAGTTATTATATTCTCTTTCTTGAGTTGATCCAATTGTGACTCTACATTCACAAGTTTCCTATTCAATATTTCCTTTCCGTACGAAAGTTGGAACTCTCTCGTTAAATATTTTTTCATTGAGCGAAGCTCGTATCACAAGATATTAATTTGCTTTTATGAAGAGAAAACATTGGTCAGAGAGTATCAGTGTGAGCGGTTCATAGAGTTACCAAATTCATGAACACGGTCATCATAAAGACAGGTAATATTGTTGTCTGTATCAACGAATTTATCATCCTCGAAACAGTAATCAAAAGTAGCCTGATGAGTGCCAAATATTGCATATTTCTACACCTTTTTATTGGCAATTATCTCATCTTTTGTTCTTTAAAATCCTATATTATCCCAAATTCGGAGTTTTCATCGTTTTCAAGAATAAATATTTGTACTAATTAATTTTGTGTTTTTAGGTACTAAATAAAGTTTGGAAGAATTGAGGAGCCAAAAGAGCAGAGAATTGGTGACAATTGAAGAGAAACAACAAAGCTCCCGCTAGAAGGCAAGTGAAGGATGTTGTTTGCACCTCATCCACAAGTGAAGAATGTTGTTTGCAAGACTCAAAACTATAAGTGGGCTTGAGATACTAGCTTTGAAGAATGTATGGGATTAGAAGAAGATCTTCCAAGAGATAAAACCCAAGATCTAAAAACCAAACTCGTCTCCATCCTGAGCTGTAGGATTTGATATATCTGCTGAGCATCCAAAGCATCTCCATACGGTACATCAGATTTCGCTACACCTGCCCAACACCCTAGCACCTACCACTCTTCCCTTACTTGATCAGAAGCCAAACACTCCCTTGCATATCCTTCTCATCTTTTCCAACCTCTGCAAAACCATCAATTCACTTCCTCCCCCAATCACTTCCATCCCGACCGCCTCTGAGCTCAGCCACCCTCTCAGCAGCCATCAATCAAACCTCTAACCTCTATCTCTCTCCATCTTATCTTCTCCCTTATCAAAAACAGTAACCCTAGAAGCTAGGATTGAGAGAGATAAGACTAGGGTTTCTTCAACAACTGGAAAACTAGGCTTGCAGAGATGAATTGAAGAAGGGACTTTTCAGAAAACGCGTCTTGGTGAGTGGGTAATCTCTAATTTTCGAATTCAAGTTATTGAGATATTGTATAAATAGGGAGGAGATTGTGATGTAAAAATCATGCCCGGATTAGCCGGTGCACCAAGCTGTAGTTTATATTTGTTTTTAGTATTATATGTTCTAATTCAATAACTAGGGTTTAGATGAAACCATTAATCTATTGCTAAGTTTGATTCATGTTCTGATATTGTTCTTGTTGTGCTTTATTGTTTAAGATAGATATAATCTGAGTTATTCATCATTTTACTTTCACAGTGTATGTCATGCATCCATTGTAGTTAGAATACTTCTATGTTGAATGTGCTGCAACTCATGCTTCACTGATTGTTATTGATCTTTTGACTAGTTGTTCCTTAATCAGACAATTAGTGCTTAGGAGAGATACCTTAGTTGCGATTATAATTTCTTTCTTACGAATGGTTTAATCACCTAAGTGATGAAATGGATCTGTGATTAGTTGTACTGTAAGAAGACAACTAATACTAGGGATTAGTTAGTTGCCTTATCTGACATTAAGCCATCCATTTGAGACTACCCTGGATAAATGGAAGACTAGCATCTTGACCGGTGTCCATTAGGGACAAGAACATTATTGAGACTGAATTAACTTAGTGTAGGTTAAAAGGTGAATTCGACTGCCCTGGTGCCCTTTAATTCGCATTCTTGCCTTACATTCTGTTGCATTGCTTTAGTCTCTACCATCATCTAGACGTATCGGCAAACAAAACCCCCTTTTGGTTACTCTTTGTTCTAAGTCAGTTGTAGTAAGACCATAGTTTCAACTTACACCCACCTTGTCCCTGAGGATCGACCTGTACTTTCCCTGTGTTGCATATCGATACTGTGCACTTGCAGTTATCATTGTTGGTACTGTTTAGAGACCTACCAAGTTTTTGGCGCCGCTGCCGGGGACTCGGTAGTGGTGTAATTGTTTTTTTGGATCCATTTTACTGATTTTTAGTATATTTCTTGTATATATGTGTTAGATCATTGCATCATGTTGATTAGTGTAGTTGTAGTTTTGATTCTTCTATCACCTGCATCACCATATATCCTGCATAGTTAGAACCATTTGTGTATATTGTAGTTGTTTGCATCATAATCCTGTAATTTTCAGCAGCATATGTACTAGTTTTTCTTTTGTTTTCTATCAGTTCATTAAGTTACTACAATCTGTAGCATATTAGCTGTAATAACTGCGGTTTTAATCACTCCATTGTCATTTGCATAACTGCATCTAGTTAGATCAGCTGAATCATTATGTAAATCAAACCTAACTCTCTGCATCTGCAGGCTGTGTATACACTCGTTTAGATTTTACGTTTTCTGTTATAGTATAACTTAGATGCAGTTTTTAATTTTCAGTTTTATTGCATATCTGCATCTGGTTTCAGTTAGGGTAGCTGCATCATTGTCTTATATTGTATCTAGATTGAGTTGTCTTCATCTGTAGGTAGTTCTGTTGATAGCTCAGGTTGTAAATGTGCTAGCTATCAGCTGTTTTTAGCTTTCTTAGAATACAATAAAACCATATGTATATTTCCATCATTAAGCATTAATATAGGAAGTTGCAAATATTTGTTTTGTTTAGCTGTTCTTTGTTAACACATGCTATTTCATCCTGCAAGGCTTGATTTATCACATCTCAGCAGTGTTATAGTATTTCGATTGCGGTAAATAAGAATTCGTTGCTCGGACTTGTAAAGATTTTTAAAACAAAAATATATAAAAATTTTGTCACATGATCAAGAGATACTGGGACTCAGGATTTCACCAATTCTTATACTCATGCGATTCAATTATTAATTCTAGACAATTAAAGCTTATATTGATAACAAATATCGACTCTTACTTTGCCAAAAATAGATTTTTGTAAAGTATTAGATGTAAATCATAAGCATGATGCATAAAGAATCTCATGGATTAAGCATACATCATCAGACAAAATCACAAATAATCAATAAAAATCATAATTCCATTCATAATAGTGCAAATAGTCATAAAAGAATTAAATAAAAATTACTCATGCATAAAGAATGGTTTCTTCCATCATCCCAGTATTGGGGTTTAGCTATTCATATTAATCATACACTCAAAATATTAATTCAAAGATCAAACTGTGATCAAAAGAGTCAAAAGTTATAAAACAGTGGTTCTGTGACCCACAAAATACGTCCAGAAAGAAACGATACCAGGGAACTGCAGTAAAACAACGACACTCCGCTGCTGCTGTTGACGCTGCGGAAAATAAGACTGCTCCGTGCAGTCTGTTCTTCGTGTTCTTCAAGGTCCTCTAATGGCAGCAGCAGCAGGTGGGAATTGCTGTTACTCCTTCTTCTTCGCTCCTCTGCGTCCCAAACCTTCCCCAAACTCTTGATAAAACTCTCTACCACTTCTTAACAACCTTTATATACACAACATGGTCCAAATAACTCGATTAAATCCGAGTTTATCTCCCTTTTTCTTCACGTGCAGTTGATAGAGAAATCTCTTTTCTGTTGCTTTGTACGCGTCTGTTAGCTATAAAATAGCCACCAAACTCTTCCTATGACTTGAACAGGACCAAAAACATGATTATCCAGCGTAAAAGTCTCCCAAAATCTCCACAAAATCTTCGACAGTGAACAGCAGGACACGTCTCTCTGCCTGGACTTTGATCTCTTCTTTCGGCTTATCCAGCCCAATTGGTTGGGTCTAATTGCTTGCAACAGGCCTGTTATGTCTTCTAGAGTCCATACGTACCAAATACATCCATTGAATCTCCTCAAAACTCGCTCAAATTCCACTTTCAAAACTGTTCTTCGCTGCTGCCATTTTTCCCGCCAGTTTCTGTTTTGAATTTTGAGAAGGAAACTGACCTCCCCCTAATCCAGTTATGGTGTCCCTTTAGCACATGCCCTGAAATGGGGTGCCCCTTATCCAACTTAGGAGTTCCTTTAGCAATTCTTCTGGGATGTTTTCCGCACTTTTTCGTGGTTCCTCCGAGCTATTTTTGGGGCGCTTCCGGGGTACTTCCGGTACACTGTCTACGGAGTTCCAAACGCCACATTTCTAGCCAATTTCGCCGCAAAACCTTATTTTTCCCAAAACCCTACAAATAAATAAAATAACCCAATAAGTACAAAATCGAGCACTAACAATATATACAATTGAGATACATTAGACACATAAATGCGTCTATCAAGCAACACCACAATCTCCATCCTGAAATCTCTTTGAACTCCTCGTTGTTCTAACTGAATCTTGGGCAGTGATGAATGTTACATAGTTGATGTTGTGGTTTAAGAAGTTTTTCTTTCACCTGTGTTAGCATAACTCAGATTTTTCAATTTTCTTTCATATTAAATTGCATTTTTAGGTCAAGCATTTACATCATCTGGTTTTCATTACCCATATCTTGCATATCATTTCAGTTAGGCACTCTAGCAATATCATTGTCTATAAGTGCATTATTTGAGCATCATAGCTAAATTGTATTCTGTAGCATAGTTTGTACATTGGTTAATTTTTTAGGTTTTGTAATTTTCTGCATGCTGCAATTTGTTGTGACTCTCATGTAATTGCTTCTCGTCACTTTTGCGCGTAACCTGTTTCTGAAGGTTTTAAACAATTCACCATAACCAAGTTTTTGTTTAAGATTGTATGTAACCTGTGTCTGTCGTTTCAACAGGGGTGTAGTGGTTTTGTTAGTCCACTGCTACTTAAATTTTTTTCATCCCCCGTGACATATCAGCGCAAGTGTGATATCCACCATTTTTAGCCGGATTTTTTGGTTTTGAAATGTGACCCGTTCAACTCCAAGAGCATAGCTCAGTGGTATCCCATCAACTCCAGTAAGGAGGAAGTCAGGGGTTCAATCCCCGCCGCCATAAAGGTTTGTAGTAGATTAGTTGTATAGTGGGTTTAGCGGTGTTGGGTCTGGCAGTGGGGCCGTAGAAAACAAAACGCATGCAAATGGAAATGAAAAAAGCATAAGGCTGTCTTCTTTTTATTAATTTTCTGTTTAAGTTTATATTGAAATGATAGATAATTGGAGATGTTATTAGATTGTTCTGACAAGATACAAGCGGGTTGTTGCTTTAGATTTGATGACGACTACATAAAAGTTCCATTATTTCGAGTTTTTGGCTTGTTAATGGTAGCTAGTATCGAATAGTCCTGGTTGTCGCCCTAAAATGAATTAGGGGTGTTCGAAAATGAAATTTGCTGTGTTTGGAATTTTGAGAAATATGGTTAGTGCTTGATTTGGTAATACGTGGAATGTGATGGCGGTACTCGTACCGAGGATACACGGATAGGTGGGGCACGACCCAAGGATACTCGTGCAAAAGTTGTTAGCGGTATCCGTGCCGAGAATACACGGAAAGGTGGGGCACGACCCAAGGATACTCGTGTAAAGGTTGATGGCGGTATCCGTGCCGAGGATACACGGATAGGCGGGGCACGAACCGAGAATACTCGTGCAATTAGAAGGGTTGGATGGATTGTGTTGAAAGGCGTTGAAGGCGGTTGGAAGGCTTCGAGGGATGAACTACGACATGCTTGATCCCTTTGCTGGGTACGTAGGCAGCCGCTTTGCGGTTCAACATTTGCACCATAAAGGAAAGTATTTAGCTTCATTTCTCTTGTTAAATTGGTCATCGTATGATTGTAATTTTATTGTATTATGAAAAAATTTGTAGTTAATTAAATGAGAAAATGTTAGTTTTTGCTTGTTCTGATTCGTAACACCAGGAGTTCGGATTCAAAGTGGGTTTGACCCTGATCAAGAACTCGGGGTGTTACAGCAAGCATTCTGGCATCTCTTCTATCATCATATTCTGTGTTAGCCTGGACCTGTTCCATTGTAACTGGGTAGTTTCTGATAAGCTTAGTCTGCGCTGGTTAACAATTCAGCAGAATAACTCAAAATCATTGTTATGTTGTAGATTCTTTGCAGCCATTTTTAATTAATAGTGATATTTCCTTGTCTTTGCTTTACCTGCACACTTCTGGGTACTGAAATTACTCTTTGAGCTCACCAGGTACCCGTTATACTGCAATGCGAACCAAGGAAAGGAAGAAAGAGCTGAGAAAATAAATCAAATTTGTTGGTCTTCTGATAGGTGTAAAATACACCTTGATTTAATATCTATTGGTAATACTTTCTTTGCTATTTTTCTTGTAAATTATGTATTTTACGCTTGTTTTGAGTTTTGTAGCTACTTTGGAGTCGTACGAAAGAAAAGAAGAAGAAATCACCCAATTTAAGCCAAAAGGGCAGAATGGTCATTATTAATGAAAGAACTAGTGGCAGTCGATCCAAGGTTAAGGGGCAACTCTATTTGAAGGAGTACTATATATAGTCCAGCCAAGGTTAAGGGGAAACTCTATTTGAAGGAGTACTATATATAGTCCAGCCAAGGTTAAGGGGGTTGCCATCTGGGTGACCCTTATCTAAAGAGCTTGGGTGTCTGAATCTTGCTCCAAACTAGCCTAACCCTAATTATTTACTCTCAAACATTATCTCCACTTGAAACTGAAATGGAGAAAGAAGAAAATAAAAGCAACAGTTGTTGTTGTTTTCCGAGATGCCAGATCTGGGAGATTGGAAGGATATTAAGGAGCAGAGACGATGCTCATGGATCATGGAGAAGAGATTAGTTACTGCTGTCAATCTCAAAGAATGGAGAGTGTTGTTCACAGGAATGAGGAAATTCATAGATTACATCTGAGATGAAGAAGGTTTGAGTCAAATTGAGAACAATGAGGGATGAGATGATTCTGATGTTGCCTACCTAGAACGAGAAAAGAAGAAAAGAACTCTCAATTGAAGCTGTTGCTGTTGATTATGGGTTTGAATCTGAGAAGAAATGGGTCCTATGGTTACTGATAAAAAGAGCTGGTGATTCTGAATTAATGGAGTTTGAGTTGTTGTTGGTGATATGAAGAAATTCAGAGAATAAGAAAAATGGGTTTTGATGTGAATCGAAGATGCTTGAGAAATTGGAGGTGTTCTTAAGCTGTAGTAGGGTTTGAGAGATAATTAAAGTACCCAACTGATGTTGTTACTGTTGGAATTTTTGAATAGAAATATGAATAGGTGTGTCAACTCACTTGAGTCTTTTCAACATTAGTGTCTTATCCCAAGGGATGTGACTCTCCACTAAGGGTTGTGACTCTTCATGAAAGGACTTCTCCAAGAGTCACCTCTAAACCTATATAAACCCCACTCTTTCTCCATTGCATGAATGTGTTTTTAGAGTCATAAAACTAGTACTAGAAATTTAAGAGTTTGCATGTGTCTTCAAGAGTTAAAGAAGAGTTTGTGTTACATCTATTCGCAGTCGCTGTTCGGTGTTATCGAAGTGCTTCTAAAAACATCGAGGTATTGTTGAATGTTGGAGACATATGCCGCTAAATCTGTAACAACATTATATACAGGGCATCAAATGTCTTAAGCAAAGAGATTACTCGCCTCAATACACCCAAATAAGTTTGTTTAAGTTTTGTGGTTGATCATCTTTTTCTATCCTTGTTTTCTTGTTTTTGTTGTTGGTATTACGAAACGTAATACATAGATGAAAACCGTGTTACAAAGAATTGTAACGGATCGGTGGATAATACACGAGTTGTATTATTAGAGAATCGGTAAGGGAGGTATTTATCCAACAATCTTAAGACATTTGAGTGTTTCTATCCTCGTTACTGATTGGGTGGTTAAGATGTTATCCCATATTTTTGTTGTTCCGATAAACAACTGGAATAACTCTTTTGAAAACAAAATCAGTGGCCTTGACGTTTTCAATTGGAAAATGAAGTCTGAGAAGAGAATTATTCATGAGCGAAGCATTCAAATTCATTGATGCCTGGTTGATCCAGATCAGCGTCATCATGAAAAATGTTGTTGGCCTCTTTCATGAAAGATTGCGATCAAATCACGTCAGTGCTATGCACATGCAGATTTGTCACTTGTGGCTAACTATGTAGTTTCTCATATGTGAGAAATACCACTAACAGACATCATTTCGGTAAAAGGCTGCACGTCGGTTATGGGACAGTTACTGATGATATATCTAGTGATCGCCGCACTTGTATAAGGTGTTTGATCTGTTCTCAGAGAAAGTATAAGTTCATCCTCTTCGGAGGAAAATGCTCTTCATTTGCATATTCTTGGTGTGCATGGATGGAGACACTGCACATGATCTCAAATTCTGGCCAAAGAAAAAATGTGCGTAGAAGTTCTAATACCTATGTATTGTGTTTAATACATAAAAAAGGGGATTAGAAAATTAGGAGATGGTCGATTCATTTGCGTGAATCAACAGTTGGCGAATTATTGATATCTCCTATAATTAATAATTTCTGGGCACTGAGAGAACTAAAAAAATATCTCAAAGATGACGTTAACCGTTTGGAGATATTTGATGTCCTGTTTACTCCATTAATTTCTTGCATGAGAAATAGGGATTGACTCATTGATCCATGTGAATTATGAATCCGTGCATGCTGGTCATTTAATTATGAATCCGTGCATGGTGGTCATTTAAGGTTAGTAATGGCGGAACAAAGTCTTCTCTCTTGATATGTTAAAGTTTGTAATTACATGGACACACTGGGTTAATTGTGTGGAGGGTCATGTTGCTTATAAAGCACATAACCACTTCCGTTTGAATGGGTACTTCAACGGCTTGGCTATTTGGCAGTTTGGTCAAAAAGATACTTGTTTTGATCATGCCGTGACATTGGCCTTGCGAACAGATACATCCATTAATAAGTACGGAATTGAAGAGATGCATCTTTTCGTAAAAAGATTCATGGCTTGGGGTTCACGATTTGCTTAGACCTTATGCTGACAAAAATAATTGCCGATCGTGGTTGTGATGTCTTTATATTTTAGAAGAGGGTAATTGAAGAGTCACTTGTACATACACAATAAGGAATTCAATCTTGTCTGGATTATGTTCAATTAGCCAACAAGTTTGGTGGCCCTTGGGATGTATCCTTAGGATATGAAAGGACGGTTTGTGTTTATAGACTTGTAACGTTATCTTTCTAAGAAAGGCAATTCCAGTGTTAGCAAAGGTCAGTGGTTTCGACATTCCAAAGTTAAAGATGAAATTTGAAAAGTCGCAACGCTCCACAACCGAAAACCTATGACAGGGAAGTATGGTTTGTGGATGGCAATCATAAATTTGCTTGGTGTCAATGATTCAAGATCGAGATTGAGTAAGGTCATTCTATTATTGAATCAAAGCGAAACCAATGGCTGATTTTGGTCAGGGAAAGAGATAGGAGGGGTCACGTTGTTCAAAATAACGTATCTTGTATCCTATAAACATGTTGCTTCCTTTGGTCTAATTCAACCGTCTGCATTAATTTGAGGTTAGATAGTACAGGGATGTAACTTGTATGAAGAAGATACGTCTCTAGTTTCACTCTAACGATTTTTCCTCCAGGAGAATTTTTGGGTAGATGAAGCTCTCTCTTGATCAAGTTTGATATGCCTAGAATCATTTATTGACTTCGATTCAAATGGATATCAAGTCACTAGTATGCTCATGCATAGATGATCTCTTCATGAAGTTTCTCAATCAAGTTTCTACGGAAGAATCAGAGAGATCTTCGGGTAATCTGCGATCAGTGATAGAGAAATCAAATAAAATGGAAAGCAAAGTTCCAATTACTTGATGAACTGAAATTCGAAGACATCAAAAAATGTCTGATGATGATGTTCGGTGCAAACATTAATAAAGCAATGGAAGGATTGTATATATTGATGATGCTGTGACCCACTGATCTACTTATGTATAATGCCAAAGCCCCGATGAGTGCGAAGAAAATGTCTGGTCGCACAATATAGGATTATACAACGACTACCAGTAGACACACGTCCGTTGGTAACCAATAACTGGTTGCGGGGCAGATGAATCAGATTTATGTGTTGTGAAAATCAAAGAAAACTATTTTCCATCACAGTTTCTTAGCAAAAATCCTTCTCGAATACAGAAAGAAACGAAGTCTTCTGTCTAATAGTCAAAATGTGGGGGCTGTGGCAGACGGAAGTGGTTTGTGACTGTGTGCAGAGTTAAGTAAATTTATAGTAGCATAAAAGTCTTTCGGCACCCGTTATCTCGTATTGTTTTAATGAGATATGGTGGAATCTCAAAGGTTCCTACTCTGGTATAGTCAAAGTTGTAAGAACTTTTTCGTACAAGAGAATTTTTCAGAATTATGGGGGTTCTCAAAAGACGTAGCTAGTACAATAACATGCCTGGTTATATGCAGTAAATAAGTTAGATAAATTTACGAATAATTTATATAACTCAAGCACAATTCATGGTTAGAATTCTAAGATATGTGAGGAAAGATTATCGGGGATAATTATTATTCCTTGCGACATATCAAGGAAAGTGATATGTACATGAAATCTTAGATGTAGATGATTTTAAATCATCAAATGAGAAACTATGTGCTCGTTGAAGAAAGAGTGCGTTGGAAAGGAAATCGTTTAAACAAAGGTTGATAGTAAGATCAATAATGGACTCCGGAGCTCTCCGAAGTTGGAGAAAAAAAATGTAAGAGCAACTTTGGAATTTTCTTGAATATATACTTGTGGCGAAAGTATACGCATGTACAAAATAAATGTATTGTTATGATCAAATAGTATAATTATTTGGAAATAACACATAGTTTGAGATTATGGTATGCCTCGACAAATAAATCGACGGTATAGCACCATAAAGCAATTTCTCTCAAATGCGCGCATCTAAAAGAAATAGTGTATGTGAATTGTATCAAGCCGGCAAATGACATGAATTCTAGAGAGCATAAAATTGCGTCATCGAGGGATATGGGATTAGCCTATATAGAGTAGTATTTATAGCGGACAACCAACCTAGCGATTGGAGATCCCATGGTTATCTAGGTTCAAAAGGGACAACCAAGTTATAAATTTATACTCACCGGAAACACTGTGAGAGTTTACTCTCTTTCCCATTTCTATGATGAAACAGTGTTGCCTGTCAAGTGAGAGGTTGAGATTTTCTCTTAATGATTCCTACGACTTAGTTTGACTAAGAAAAGTATGGCAGGATGCTTTCAAATAGGAGATCACCTATATGAGTGTGAAGTGGTGTCGCTTCTATGATAACTATAAGGCTAAGTTAATCTAGAGCACTCATGAAAAACCAATATCGTTCAGGGCCGAAATGAACACAACCGAGAACCGGATATGTAAGAAAATAAGCTGTGTGATATCTATTGCATCGGTTTACATCATAAAGTTGGGCGGTTCAAGACATCGCGTTCACCGAACAACTAGTAAACCCGGTAGGTATTCACTACGGAAGATTCAAATCCAAAAGCTATCTCTCCCGATGCAGTGATGTTCCGCGCACAAACTCTTTCTAGTGTCTGCATTAAACTTGCATGAATTTCTATTCAATGTGGGGGATTGTTGGAATTTTTGAATAGAAATATGAATAGGTGTGTCAACTCACTTGAGTCTTTTCAACATTAGTGTCTTATCCCAAGGGATGTGACTCTCCACTAAGGGTTGTGACTCTTCATGAAAGGACTTCTCCAAGAGTCACCTCTAAACCTATATAAACCCCACTCTTTCTCCATTGCATGGTTGTGTTTTTAGAGTCATAAAACTAGTACTAGAAATTTAAGAGTTTGCATGTGTCTTCAAGAGTTAAAGAAGAGTTTGTGCTACATCTATTCGCGTGCGCTGTTCGGTGTTATCGAAGTGCTGCGAAAAACATCGAGGTATTGTTGAATGTTGGAGACATATGCCGCTAAATCTGTAACAACATTATATACAGGGCATCAAAAGTCTTAAGCAAAAAGATTACTCGCCTAGATACACCCAAGTAAGTTTGTTTAAGTTTTGTGGTTGATCATCTTTTTCTATCCTTCTTCTTGTTTTGTTGTTGGTATTACGAAACGTAATACATAGATGAAAACCGTGTTGCAAAGAGTTGTAACGGATCGGTGGATAATACACGAGTTGTATTATTGGAGAATCGGTAACGGAGGTATTTATCCAACAGTTACCATGGTGATTGTCATGGGTACGATAATGGATTGTGTATGCTGCTGATGGTTGAAGACAGAATAGGTTATGTGGTTGAAATTGTGTGAAATACAGATAAATACCATGTTGCAACTGAAATTGGAAGCGATCACTAGTGGAAAATAGGCTATCTGAGACATAATGTAACGACACAGACGGGGGTAACACAAAATTTGGACAACTCGAAAGTGCCCCTGACTTAAGTCAAACCGTCGTTGTATAAGGACTTCTGTTGACTTATACAACATCACCCGGGTCTGTATTGTTTCTATGGTAGATTTTTTTTACTATCGACCTTATTTATTCTCTCTTTCATTTCTCTATTTTTTCCTTCTCTCCTCCTCTCTCACTTTTTCTCCCACAGAGACCCAAGATCCCCTTTTCTTCAGCAGATACAGATCGAAACCCTAACTTCGATTTTTAGAATCTCTTCTCCTCATTCTTTGTTGAACCCTAATGATGTTGTTTGTTTTGTAACATTGAGGTCCAGTAAAACCCCAACGATATTGTATCTGTATGTTGATTCTACTTTTTAATTTCAGATTTCTTAGTATTCCCAGAGATCAAAACCCAAGAAGTAAGTTTTGTTTTCCTCGTTAGTTTTATTGTGACAATCCTCATATCTGTGTTAAAATCTTGTTATAAATTGTAACTGAAGTTTTACTTTTGTAGGTGGTGGTGGTTATGGTGGTCCTGGAAGTGGTAGTGCAAAGAGATGCTATAGAGAATTGAAGGGTTTGTAATCATTTTTCTCAGTGTTTTCTTTAATATTTGAGGAAGAGCTTGTTAATAGAGGTTGGGTTTCCTTTTTTTTTTCCCATCCGAAAGCAAATCTTAAACTTTGGATCGTTCAAGTTGCATTTGCAGCATAATTTTGGGCTTAATTGAATAATCAGCTGATTTTGTTCCTTCATAGAATCAATGTTTTGGATTTTCATTAGAATGAATTCCTAGATTTTTATAATTGCGGGTTTGTATGGATGTTTAAACCCTTTTTTCCACTTTTTCCTACAGATCTGATGTTTGTTTGGGTTTCATGATGCTTTGTTATTTTGGGTTTTTCATGTTGTAATATGCGGTTAGTTTTGCTGTTGTCCCTGACCTCAGTCATATCCTTAACTTATCATCTTTGTTGGTGCATGTTCAAGTTGGAGGATCACAAATTTATAAAGTTGATAGAAAGCTATGTAAAGTTGGCTTTCGGCAAGTTTTTGTTGGTGGTCGGGTGTCAGGAGGTAGTGAAAGAGCAAAGGTTTGGGGCCGTAGAGGTAATTTTCCTTAATTTGTCCTGGAATACCATTCAGATAGGTGATTGGTTTAATGATGATGTTGTTTCTGGCATGTATGAGTTGTTTTATGTTTAATTTTGAGATTGTTTTTGTTTATGTTAATTTCCTGATTTGAGATAGTTTGTTAAGATGAGGGTTTATTATTGATCTTTTAGATCATAGTTTGTGTATTAGCATACTGTCTGTTGAGTGTTTGAGCTGATGTAGTGGTAAACTGGCGTTTTTAACCATCACTCAGATTTTTGCTTGCTGGGTTGTTTGTTTGTTGAGATATATGGCTACTTATTGTCATTTTTGAACTGCTGCTATCCTTATTAGCTATTATCTACTGCTTTGTTTTGTTTTATGGATTTAATAAGACATTTGGTTTGTTCTGTCATCAGCAGGTGGCTTTAAAATTTGTTCATAGAAGCAGTAAAGGTTGCGATTATAGTCCTCCATATGAGTGGCAAGTTTATATGTATGGATGGAAATTTTTTGTATACATATCATATTGTTCATGTTTTTATGATTTTTTTCTTCATAATCTTCATTTGCTAAGTATATGATTTTTGTTTTGCTAGCACTCTTGGTGGCAGTCATGGAGTTTCGAGAGTACAATATAAAGCAGTTCAATCTTCCTGTCACCAGGGGATTATGTAAACAGCTACTTGCTAATGCACAATCTAAAGTGAAGGATAGCAATAAGGTAATAATAATCAACTACATATGGAGCAATCTTTCCCTTCCCAATATTTCTTTAATGGAATTCCAAGTTGTGTAATGTCTCACAGATGTCTTATGGTTATTACTGTATCACAATAACAAGTTGTTGTAATTGATGATGGAGCTGCTAAAAGAAGTGTATCAAAGCCTGTTCAGAAGAAGGAAGTTGTGAAACCCAAGCAAGAGGAATTTATTGAAATTAGTCCAGATACAAAAGAAGGTTAAGAAGGAAAATCCCCAGAAAGCACCAAGGAAGAAAGTTCAAACCTTAATGCAGTTTTATCTGCTCATAGCAAGGTAGATTTCTTAGAACTTCATTGTCATGTTTCACCGTCCTACTAATTTCTATCATATTATTTAACTAATGCTGCTTTATCTATCTAACTCAGTTTGTGGACATTGATGGAGGAGATGTTGATAATCAGTTGGAAGCTGTGGAGTACGTCGTGGATTTGTACGAGTGTTACAAGCTCGCAGAGGTAGCTCTCTGTAATTTTTAGTCTCATTTCTTCATTTTTCATCCCCCAATTAATCCAAGGCAGGCAGCACACAATCTTTCATCTTCATTGATCCTATCCATGGACCTGTTACCCCTCTCTTTTCCAATCAAACCAGTTTCTTTCTTTTTTTAATCTAGATTCATCAAAATTTCTCATAATTTCGGTATTTTCCATTTCGTTGATTTTAGGTTTTGTAAGTGTAAAAGGAATTGAGATATCCGTGTTTCATAGGTTTTTATATGATCTTGACATGTCTGTACTTCATATTTGATATCTAGATATGTGGAGAATTAAAATTTTATTCTGAAGATTATGTGGAGAATTTGAATTTTACATTGTTTGGCTAATTATTGTTGTTAATCCATGTAGTGACCGAATGGCTTAAAATAGATTTGCCAATGCCCTAATATGATCTTTCCTTTTTGTAACTAGTTTGTTAATTTTATTTCACTGATTCTTATACAGGTGGAAAGTGCCAGGAAAGCAGCAAAAGTAGCTGCGATAGGAAGTGCTGTTGGAGCACTTCATTTGGATGGAACTGCCTGGAGATATTTAAAGAGTCCTCATGGTACTCTCTTGTAGCTCTACTGTTTGAATACCCGAATATTGTATACTTATTGCTTATCATGTGCTATGACACTTAAGTCTCCTAGTAAATTTTGGAAAACCAAATCGAGTTATGATAAAATGAACTACTGGAACCTTATTCTTTTGCTGTCATCTTGTAGCGTTTCTTTTCACTTTCGATTGACATTGGATAATGATTACTAGTGGTATTCAAATCCTGTTGTCTCTCTCCATGCGTTTGAATGAGTGATATCTAGCATCCTTTCAGCATATTTTGTGACCTTATATGTTCATTCTAGATAAATAGATGCCCAAGGTTTGGCCTGCTCGGCACTGCAGTCTCTTGTATAGATTTATCTGGCTGCATGGAAATGTCCTGCGTACTCCCTTTAGACTACGCAAAATATTGATTACTTTTAAGCAGTCAGTGGTGGTTAAGCGACTTCGTTAGTTTCCTTCTTCTACCTACAATGTATGAAATTCCGATGTTGGGTTATGGGGGATCTGGGATTAGGATTAACATTGTTAAAGACTAGCTTCACTAGTTTATTCAATTCAAAGGGTTGTTCTTGCTATCACTAGATTTTCTTTACCCATTGGTTGGTGTAATTTTGGAATATGAGCGGCATAGTAAAAGTACAAGCCGTTTTTTTTAAGTACCATGTTTACCATGGTCCTCCTGCAGAAATTGATAAATCATACATTTCTTAAAGTAATTTTTATCTAATTTTTGATCCCATCATGCAGAGGTCAAGCCTAATTCATGATTACATGGGTTCACATCAACCAACCAAGCCTAATTCATGCTCCTCATGTTCGTACAAACTATTAATTGCATGGATGTTAATTAGTTAAATGTTTGCCAATTAGAAATAAGTCTTCGGTGGCCTTGCGTGCAATATTTTGTTTATAACATGCAGGTGCAGTAAATAAGTTGTAGGTTATGTTTTCGCCTCAATTTAACCTAAGATTAATCTACCCTCGCCAGCTTCTTTTCTTCTGTTTTTTTGCGAACTTAATTATGCAATAAATTCTGATTTTTTTAATCAAATTGAACAAAGCATCCTAACTTCAACTCTGATGCTTGTATGTTAATCAAATTGAACAAAGCATTCTAACTTCACCTCTGATGCTTGTAGAAAAAATGATGAACTGTTAAGGATTATCCATGCCTTCAAAGAAGCAGAATCAACGCATTCGTTTCATGAGAAGAGACTACTGGATATTGAAAACAAGGTCGATATCCTTTTTTCATTTTTTTTTCTCATTCAGTGTAACAACTAATCTACAATCCTATACATCTACGAGTTTTTTGTGATTGTCATAGTTTCCTACTTTTTGCGGTATTTAATTGTAGTTCAGATTTTCTTTGCAGCTCAAGGCTAAGAGTGAAGTAGATGCAGATATGCAAAGGTTTGCAGGGTTTCGGCTACGCCTACATTGCCGGAATTTATTCCTTTGTGAGAACTGGTACGTTGAAGTTGTTTTCTTTTAGATGTTTGCAGGTACCACAAGTTTTCTTAAGAGTTTTTCTTTTAGATGTTTGCAGTAAAATTAGTATTCTAGGATCTATTTTGCTGATAATCAACTATTGTGGGACGCATAATTTCTCAACTTTTTTGATAATGCCATCATGGAATGTCGAGTCAATGTTGTCCATCTCTTTTATAGGCATTGGATGAAACTTCATATGTTGTTTGGCTTTTTTTGATTGCACTCTAAGAGCATTTTGTTTTGCAGGTAGGTCTCATCTTGCGATGGAATTCGAGAACTATTCCTGGATTTTACCTTGCTGCTAGTGAGCTTTTGGATGAGGACATATTTATAGTCATTTAGATTCAGTGTCTTAATTCAGACTTGATTATTTAGTTTCTTTTCTGATATTGAAACCAAGTGTAAACCGATCTCAGTTATGAGTTCTGCAACCAATACAATGATTTTTATTTAATAAGTTTTCTTTTTGGGTAATTTGGGTTTAGTGCAGTTTTATTTCATCCCAGTCAGAAACACTACAGGCCGCCAGATCTGATTTGGAATTCAGCTGAATTTCTATTTTTTTTTTATATTATGAAACTAAATCTACGACGTTATCCAGCTGTCTTACCTAGCGACAATTAGAAAGCATCGTATTTTTGAGTCAAATGGAAAGTGTCATTCCAGAAAAAGACACTGAATCTACGGAACTTTAAACAACACCTACATTGTGACGCATAACTGGCTAAAACGACACTTTCCGACTATCTTAAAATGGCTTTTTTCCACTAGTGAGGTCGAGCTACAATTGATGATGATTTAGTTTGAGGGTTGTTATGAATGGAGCAGCTTGAATATGAGTAAAGGCAAGAAATCTGTAAGGAATTGAAGATGCTGATGTTGTACATGGAACGATGGAGTGAATGAATGAATTGAATAGATGTATGTTAGGATTGTACAGGGAGAAGAAAGGCATGAATTTGGCCGGGAAATGACCAGAAAATAGAGGAAACTTTGTTTGATTCTCCATTTTGGTGAGTCGACTCGGCGATTCCAGATCCAACTCATTGAGTAAGACCAGTTAGACCAAGTCAGATAGCTAACTCGGCTGATTATCTTCTTCCTTGACTTCAGTAACCATCAGCTAGCCGTTAGTTTGACGGTTAACTTAAACGACATCGTGATGGAATATTCCGTAAACGGCGACAAAACTCAGGTGGCCGGTGACGACTTTTCCGTCCGAATTCCGGTGATCCCGAGAACTTTTCAGGTGACCAAAAGTACAAATATTTGTGCAGAATTTTCTAGATTCATCTAGACTCATGGGTTTGAATAATTGGGCTTGGATTTGGAAGAGAAGTGGTAGAATTTTACAAAGACAAGGACTTGGAAAGAAGACTTACAAAGAGAAAAGGATTCTATTCCTAAGAGGATTGCTAGGAAATTGAAGCCTATAAATAGAGAAGTTATTTACTTTTCTATACACACTTCTACACACCTTTACACACACAACACTTGTGTTTTTGCTTGATTTTCGAAACTCTTCTTTTAATTATTTGTGTGAACTTCAAAATTCTCCTTTAAAGAGGATTCTGATTGCGATGACGAGGTTATTAAAGAGATATAGATTGAGAATGAAACCAAATTGATTGAAGTCGTGGAACACCCAATTGAACTTGCCAAGGATTATAATGATGCTGAGATTTTGGTTGAAGTGGAAATTAAAAGTTTGATAGAGGACCACGATGTACTAGAGGTAAGTAATTCACTTGAATTCTCTAAGGATGAAGATGATTCCATAAAACAAGAGATTGTGCAAGGTTTGTCTAACTCTTTGCATATTGATTCTTCTCCTTTACCTCTTATTGGCTTGAATGTATGTGCTTCGAAAGTATTTTTGAATGACTTTGTTTCTCGATATCCACCATTGGAAACACTTGATGCTAACACTATGCAGGTTTGCCAAGAGAAATCCATAGAAATTCCCAAATTATATGTTCTCTATACACTTCCAAGTGTAGACAAGACTAAGTGTGGGGAAAATTTCTATCAGGCGATAATTTCACTATCGTTTTCTTGTGCTAACACTTGTATGAAATTTTTGTTTGCAAAACAGGTACTATGGGTGGATCCCCAAATTTTTAGATTGTTGGTATATGGGGAGTGAATCTTGCAAGTGCCAAGTCGGGCCGTCGACTTTAAAACAAGCGCTTCATGGGAGGCAACCCATTGGTTTCGTATTTCTTATCCTTTTGCTTTTTATTTTGTTATTCTTTTTTATTTTATTTTTTTGTTTCCCTAATAATAAGATCAAAAAGAAGGAAATTTACAAGGGATCTTCATCAGACAGAAAACTAGTCGGAAGCCGAGCAACAAGCTGGGCTCCAACTCCTTTTTGTAATACCACACTTAGCCTATGAAAAAGAAAATCTCCAACTCGCACATCAGCATCATGGATGGCCATGTAGTTACGGAGACGTTTAATGAAATCAGTCGTTTCGTCTCCAAACTCACCTTGTTATTTATTTTACGGAGACGTTTTTTATTTTGTTATTTATTTTATTTATTTATCTTGTTCCATATCATGTTAGGATTTCCCACCTTGACTTTACTAGGACGATTCAATTACATTGAGGACAATGTAAGGTTTAAGTGTGGGGGAGTGGTTAAGCAGCATATATTAAAATATATATATATATATATATTGCATAAGACCTCCAGCTTGTAGAGATTTTAGAGTCACTAGTATACTTCTAGCTATGTTTACATACAAAATTCTCGGCCGAAATAATGGAACTTAAAAGTGCTAGAGAATAATAAAAATTAGGTGTTATTAATCTTTACGAGAAGTCATTTACTATTTGTGGCTCAACTTAACCATGCCGGTGATGCAAATGAGGTGCAGAAAGATATTTAGTCATAGAGTTGTTGATCAATCATTAGTGGAGACCACCCGTTTATATCATGTGAGGCACCGACCATAAATTCTTTGTAGCTGATTAAAAAGTTTTGTTTTGAGTGTGTGTCACCGTACGTTAATTCCGGGTAGGATGGTGAGCTACCTAACTTCACACCAATTTTCATCACTATTTTTGATATCTTGAGTGTTAATTTTCTCAATCATGAGGGTGACGTCTATGGATGAAAGCCTCCTTCTTGTAGTTCTATTTGCAGTTAGCATCATTCTCTCGACAACAACGGGTCCATAGAAACACCATTATCATCAACAAGTGGAGTGAAGCATCACAAAGTCGAAGTTGAAGATGTTCAAGGTTTACAAGCAACGGAACAAGAAAAGAGAAAATTTTATATTCAAGTAAAGCAACATACAATGAGCAGATTTTTGCATATATGTTGAAGACTTACAATACAATGAGCATAATCATACATACAAGTTGAATACTTATTTACAAGAGCAAAGAAAATCAAAAGGTGAGAATTATTGAAGTTTATGGTTTCGAGATGATACAAGTTGTGAAGAATCAAGCGGTAAAGTACTTTTCCCACGGCCATGGTTTGTTTTATTTTGTTTTGTATTTTATTTCTCTTGTTTTGAAAAAAAAATTAAAAAACAAATGAAAAATGAAAAAAGAAGAAAAAGAAAAGAAAAATGAGACAAGAGACAAGAGAAATTATTTTTGCATTTATTTAATAAGCCGTGGGGAAGGAAAATCTATAAGGAAGTTTCAAGCGACAGGGATTTAAGAAAAATAGTTACAAATTGTCAAGGATCTACGAAGTTCGAGAGTTTATAATCAATAGTTGAAGCCGAAGCCGAAGACCAAGAAGATGAAGACGAGAAGCCGAAGACGTTTCTATTGGATGCTGTGAGAGTGGTGTTATCATAATTGGAAATCGGATGTGAAGGTGAGAAAGTAATCTCATCCTCGATAATAGTGGTTGATTTCCATTCTTAGAGATCATCAGAAAAAGACTTTTACTTTCCACGATTTTGTGGGGTCTCCAGAAATTATTCGAAAGGTTTCCTTCCTACCATTCAACGTGTCGCAAGATTTCTCTCTTCAATTCCTATCTGCACACATGTGAGAACCATAAAAGTACGTCTTTTGAGTGTAATTTCATAAAACCCTTTTGGTGAGGCAGAAGTCAAGGCGAAATGCTTATTGATCGCTCTCAAACATGAAAACTTTCATTATGGCATAGGTTGACCGGTCACACTTTCTTCGATTAATCGCACTTTATATTTGAATTTTCTCTTATACTTCTGATTTCTTGACACTAGATTGAAAATCTTTATGTCTTTATAGCTCTTTGGATACTTGGGAGGCTGGAAAGCTTTGAAGTTGTAAATTTTAGTTTGATTTGCTCGAGGAATAGCAAAGTCTAAGTGTGGGGGAATTTGATAGGTGTAGAATACACCTTGATTTAATATCTATTGGTTATGCTTTCTTTGTTTTTTTTCTCGTAAATTATGTATTTTACGCTTGTTTTGAGTTTTGTAGCTACTTTGGAGTCGTACGGAAGAAAAGAAGAAGAACTCACCCAATTTAAGCCAAAAGGGCAGAATGGTCATTATTAATGCAAGTCCTAGTGGCAGTCGAGCCAAGTTTAAGGGGCAACTCTATTTGAAGGAGTACTAAATATAGTCCATCCAAGGTTAAGGGGGTTGCCATCTGGGTGACCCTTATCTGAAGAGCTGGGGTGTCTGAATCCTGCCCCAAACTAGCCTAACCCTAATTATTTCCTCTCAATCATTATCTCCACCTGAAACTCAAATGGAGAAAGAAGAAAATAAAAGCTGAAAAAGCGGGGGTACAACAACCACACCCAACATTTTACTTAGCAATATGTATGGACAAACTCCAATATACTTTCTAGAGAATCAACTTGACAGTCAGATTTAATCTAGAGAAAAGTATATTGAGGAGTTAATATCTCTCTCACTTGATTTGATCTTTACTCCAGCAAATAAGAATTTGCGAGTCTTTATCAAATACAAGGATAATAAACTTGGATGGTACCAAAGACCAATATCCAAGGATCAATCAATTTCCAATCAACAACCAAGGTTGGATTTCACAATTGATCGATACAACGCGCAACCTGTGATATTTCAATTATGTAACAAAATATAATGCGGAATAGAAATAACACAGACACCAGAAATTTTGTTAACGAGGAAACCGCAAATGCAGAAAAACCCCGGGACCTAGTCCAGATTGAACACCACACTGTATTAAGCCGCTACATACACTAACCTACTAAAAACTAACTTCGGTCTGGACTGTAGTTGAACCCCAATCAATCTCACATTGATTCAAGGTACAGTTGCGCTCCTTACGTCTCTGATCCCAGCAGGATACTACGCACTTGATTCCTTTAGCTGATCTCACCCACAACTATGAGTTGCTACGACCCAAAGTCGAAGACTTTAAAAAACAAATCTGTATCACACAGAAAAGTATACCGAATAGATAAATCTGTCTCCCACAGATAAAACTACAAGTTTTGTTCCGTCTTTGATAAATCAAGGTGAACAGGAACCAATTGATAACCCAGACTTATATTACCGAAGAACAACCTAGTATTATAAATCACCTCACAATAATCTTAATCGACGCGGCGAAAGAAGATATTGTGGAATCACAAACGATGAGACAAAGATGTTTGTGACTACGTTTCTATCTTGCCTATCAGTGATAAAGATCTCAAGCCAATCGTTATGATTGTACTCAAGAATCAGCAAGATCAGATCACACAACTACGAGAAAGTAGTATCGGTCTGGCTTCACAATCCCAATGAAGTCTTTAAGTCGTTAACCTGGTTTTTAAGAAGAAACCAAAGGTTAAAGGAGAATCGACTCTAGCTAATACAACTAGTATCACACAGGAGGTGTGGGGATTAGATTTCCCAGTTGCTAGAGTTATCCCTTATATAGTCTTTCAAATCATGGTTTGCAATCAATGTTAGCTTGGTAACAAAGCATTCAATATTCACCGTTAGATGAAAACCTGATTAGATTCAAGATAATATCTTTCAACCGTTGGATCGAAAACTTAGCTTGTTACACACAAATGAAATGTACTATTTTGGGTTTATGTAACCGTACCCAAACATGAACATTTGTTGGTTCAACAATAGTTAACCAAATGGTTAGCCATATGAGCACTTTCATATCAACCATGTTCTTCTTCACCATAACTAGTTCAAATGATTCAAATGAACTAGTTAGAGAGTTGTTCAATTGCAAGGAAATCTTATGTAACTACACAAGACACAATAGAAGCAAAAACTATTTGATTCACTCGAACCGGTTCATGAACTATATAGTCACGGTTTGCATTTAGCATTCCTTAGATAATATAAATAAGTTCACAAACAATCGTCTTTAGATATAACCAGCTTAAGTTCGCAGACTTAGTTCGCGGACTTAAGTTCCCGGAAGGAGTTCTCAAACTCCAGCAAATTTTCTCGGGGCGAGAACTTCCGCCAGTTCGCGGACTGGGTTCGCGGACTGAGTTCACGGCTCTTGTTCCGGTTCTCTTGATCAACAAAGTTCGCAAACTTCGGTTAAAGGAAAAAGGACTTATACACATATGTGTTTCCACACAATGATTATATCCATCATTGGTTATTTAATCTAAACTCTCATTTCAACCATTGAAACATTCTTAGAGGACATTTCGTCAAAGTAAGTAATTTTCAAGGTGATTGAAACGTGTCATGACTTTCGTCACTAGGTAAAGATGAACTTGGACAAAGCAAAAGCTTACCAACACATATTTCGAGAAATAGATACGCGAGATAAACTCGGCTCGAAATAGCAAATGTGTATAATCAAAGTCTATATAGCAAAACGACTTTTGTCTCAAAATAGGATATAGAGCAGATAGACTTTTGAGTGATAGATAAGTTCAAGTCTCCACATACCTTTTAGTCGATAAAGATCCACCAGTTCCTTGAGTAGTCCTTCGTCTTGTATGATGATTTCCATGGAGTTCTTGAGCTCAACTACACTTTCTATCCTAGTCCAAGACTTAGCTATAGTAGACTAGAAATCCAGACTTATAGTTTTGATCACTAACATTGACAAACATTCTTGAGATAGCAACGCATGCGAGTTCGACCAAGCAATGCTCTAACAATCTCCCCCTTTGTCAATTTTAGTGACAAAACTATCAATACATATGGAATACAAAAATAAATGAATTAACTTTTGTAGCTCCTATTCCGCATGCCTAATCTTCAACATTACTCGAAATCTTCGTCAATTCCAAGTACTCCAATGATCCCAAAGGTTGTAAGTTCAGCATCATCGTTGTTGAAAATCCGTAGCTATAACAACGAGAAAACAAGAGTTCTCAATCATTGTTATACAATATCATAGTATAATTATATAGTATCAAAGTTAAATTTCATCACAACTTCGACAACAATACTATGGTGATATGTATCACTCCCCCTTAGTCAATACTACATCTCACATGGAAACCACTGCCCCTTACATAATGATCCGAAAACCATATGTATTTGTAGTGTGAACTACATATTAATTCTCCCCCTTCTTGTCAATAAAATTGGCAAAGGTACGAAAACGGGATCCTAATGAAATTTCCGAAAGAGACATTTCATGACCAAAAGAAAGCACATATCATCTTATTTAGATGCAGTCATATAGCCGAAGCTAAATGCATTCATCAAGGAGTTCATAAAGATACAAGATAACCCCTATAATATTCCACAACTGCACTATCCACAAAGATTTGGCAATTAAGCACAAGTTCAATTAAGAACTCTCCCCCATAATATGTCATTCCCGAAAGTACAACAAGAGCGACTTTAATTTCAAAAGAAAAGAAGGATTCTTTGGACATAACAAATCACATACAAGTATGAACTTGAATCCAAAATACTCAATTAAATTAACCACAAGAGAACCCATGATTAATTTAATCGGAAATTCTCAATACAAGTGAACTTATAGAGACTCAAAAATACACAATTAGATTAATCACAAGAGAACCCATAATTAATCTAATCGGAATACACAACCAAATTAACCACAAAACGTAATCAATTTAATTGGTCATGCTCGACATAAGAGAACTTACGGAGCAACAACTAAATAACCAAACGAGAATGATTAATTTAGTTGAACATGCTCGACATAAAGTACCTCACGGAGCAACAACTAAGCTAAAAATAACTCAGTCGATTGTGCTCAACATAAGACACTTTATGGAACAACACAGTATGTACACAAAAATTTTGGATCGGAGGTCGACCTTATACCGTGGAATAAACAAGGATTCATTCTATTTTCCATCACCATTTGCACAATGACATACAATAGACATAATCCTTGAAAACAAAAGATTTTAACCTATCTTCCATCAATAACTGACATAATAGGCTTAACTTTTGTAATTGTCAAAAGTTCATTCCTTCTTTTATCAACACATGCATATCGACATACAAATGACTTAACTTTCGACAAGGTATGGGACAATCACGGTTCACGGACGCAAACACATATATCCCATGACAAATTGCAATATATAAAACCATAAAGATTAATACTGCAAAAATCATCTTCCAAACAATTTTAGAATTTAAACCAATAAACCTAAAAACGTGAAGATGAAAACGTTGGACGATGTGTAATCACAATAATGGCTATTCCAAACTCTAGTTATTCTTCTAAACAAAACAAGAAAATAGAAGATTTACTAGACGTTAAGACCTTTGAAAAATTCTTTATCGTCCCCGAATTCCTTGTCGTCAACAACCATTGGGACATAAGGTTCATGAAGATAGGAGTTAATATCAATAAACCTTCTTGACTGATGTCGAACCAGGGCCTTCTGAATCTCATGAGTCTTAAACACAAAAGCCTTTATTTGATGAATCTCCTTTTGCATCTCCTTCAACACTTCAAGAACATCAGAAAACTTCTGAGGATTTGAAGGAACAACTCAAAGTTTCCTCACATTCCTTATTTTTCTTTTCAATGTCGGAGCTACTAGAGATTTCTCTTTTTCCTTCATGATTGGTGGCTTGACAATCATATTAACATCCTTTCCATCAGAAGACATGGTACTTGGAGCATCCATAGGCGTATGGATTTGTGAGAGGAAATCACAATCTCAACAAGTGGTCTTGAGATAAAAAGAAGTTTCAAGGAAGGAAAAAGGAACGTAGGGCTAACCTTTAACAGGTTCGTGCACGCACAATTCTGAACCCTAAAGAGAGTAGAATTTTCGAGAATAACCCTTCTTAATTGATGGACACAAAACTAAGAAAACAAGAGAAAAAAAAAACTTTTCTTAAAAGCCTGAGAGGTACACAATCTTGTCTCTTTTGATCAGGCACATGAGACAGGATTTACCAATCAACACAATCAAGTTGTGATGCTGTTGATGGTGGATTTTCAACAAAGGTCAAAATCGTAAAATCATGATACTGCATATCTCTGACACGACTTTCAGGCATGTGACGATTCATATTTTACGAGCCATGATGAACATGTTTTTCGAAAGGCCTCCACTAGATGAGTGTTCGATGCCTCGCATTTCATCATGACCTCTATGTAGAATAACATAATTGGGCGGTTCTCCTCAGATTGAGAACTTAACTCCTTCAGGACGTCGGTGACACTCACTGTTCCCTGACTACATAGAGAGAACCACCTCTACATAGAAGAACGATTGGGCAGTTCTCCTCAGATTGAGAGCATTAACACCTTCAGGACGTCGGTGACACTCAGTGTTCCCTGACTATGTAGAGAGACCGTGTATAGATCCAGACGGTCTTTCGTACATAATAGTTGAGAGGGAAAAAACGCCTTCAGGACTTCGGAAACACTCGTTGTTTCCTGACTATGCACCTTACAGAATGGGTATGACGCTTTAACTGGCTAATATCCCTTCTGCAATAGATTAATTCTACCGTGACATTCACCACTGAATTCCTAGAAGATAATCTATTTTATCTCATCATTCCGATTTCATGATCGAATCCACGGATGATCTCATAAAATGGTGATAAATAAATTATTACTCCGATTTCATGATCGAATCCACGGATGATCTCGTGAAATGGTAATAGATTACTCCGATTTCATGATTGAATCCACGGCCGATCTCATGGAATGGTAGTAAACAATCATTACTCCGATTCTATGGTCGAATCCACAATCCCATGGAATGGTAATACTCATTTTATTATTCCGAATTCATGGTCGAATCCACGGCTGTTCCTATGGATTGATAATAAAAAACTACTCACTTTTATCACTCAGTTTCATGAATCATTCTCCACTGAATTTCGTAAATTGGTAATAAATACTCAACAACCGGGCATCGGGACCATCACTGAGTGAGCCCCATAAAATGGTGCAAGTGTACTCGACAATGATGCACGACCGAGCACCCGAATGCACAAACGATCATTCGAAAATATGGATAAATGAGGAATCCTACACAAAACAGGAGAAAAATAATAATAATAATAATAAAATAAGAGGCGCTCATGGGCCGGGCCCACCGGCTAGCCAGCCGTTCCCTAGCCATGGCCGGTCCCATGCCTCTCCCGTTATGTTTACTTATTTTGTTATTTTCATGAACTCATGAAAACTCCTTCATTCTAGCAACTTTCCTTGTTTGAGCAAAACTCACGGTTTTCCCATATTTTCATGGTTTCATGAGAAATAATATTATAAAATAGGGAAAGGTGTTGTGGGACCGGGCAACTTGGCCGGCCGGCCATGCCCTAGCCGTGGCCGGTCCCACACCTTGCAATCCCTATTCTTTCATAATTATTATTTCCCTCATCTCATGAAACTCCTCCGTTTCAACAAAACTCATGGTTTCTCCATAGTTTCACGGTTTCATGAAAAATAATATTATAAAATAAGGAAAGGTGTCGTGGGACCGGGCAACTTGGCCGGCCGGCCATGCCCTAGCCGTGGCCAGTCCCACACCTTGCAATCCCTATTCTTTCATAAATATTATTTCCCTCATCCCATGAAACTTCTCAGTTTGAGCAAAAATTATGATTTTTTCATATTTTCTCAAATATTGCTCAAACCATGAAAAGACCAAAAGTCGACATCGTCACACGACCGACTAGGCTACTCACAAAAAATATTAAAATACCATTATTTTAATGTTTAAAAAATATCGACCAAATGAGCACACATGCTCATTCGAGCAAAAATCAAGAATTTCAGTCAAGATAAAACTCTTATGAAAATCCACAATGTTTCTCAAGCGCACATCAGAAAATACCGAAACTCTCAGGACTGAGACATAGACATTATGGTGACATGGGAATGCCTCCTTGACCGACCAAGGCCGGTCCTAGGGCTTGCAGAGAGCTGGTCCCACACGTTTTCATAATTTTGACCTAATTTTCCCAATTGCTCATATTTGGTCCAAACTCTTTTCAACCAACTTGGAGTTTGCTCAAACAACCACCAGCTGTTCCCACGAACACCAAGGGCCGGTCTCATGCCCTCTTGGTCAGCCCCTCACTCTTCCATAATTAGGTTTTATCGCCTAATGCTCAATCGAGCACTATTTCAATAAATGATGAAACTGGCATTTAATCATCATTCTTTCACCAACTGGCCAACTAAGGACCCTGGTGCACGCTCACTCGAGCACATGGGTGCCACGTGGACGTCCATCATACCATGTGGTCGTCCCTCCATCACTCACGACCAATTTTCAGCAATTCGTCAAAAATTAGGGTTTTCGAATAAACGCTCCACGAATCACCATTCTGAGCAAGATTCAAACACTAATAAATTTACATCGGATTCAACAATCTGGATCAATCATACAATATTTGGTAGTCCACACGTTACCAATAAATAAATCGTCGAATTAAGCGATACTCGCTCAATTGCTCGAATATTGATACAACTTTCAATATATTCAGTAAATTCATCAAATGAGCAATAGTTACTCAATTGCTTGAATATCCCATCAAACGAGCAATACTTTTCCAAACCACCGACATTGTTCATTTACGAACTACAACGTTCAATTCATGAACTACGGAGCATTCATCACTCATGCGCAATTCAACAAAACTTAAGTCAACGACTGACTAATCGAAACACGTCTGCCTTGCAGACTCGACAAATCGTGAGACATCAATCACGGTCTCATGGGGGATATCACTTAAGGTTTTGGTCTGGCGGCCTACGGCACGTGGATACATCCACGACGAGAAGTGTGAATAAGTCGTGCAAACAGTTGAAGGAGTTAGCAAAGTAGTGGGTGGACGGTTAACCAAGTCTCTGCAAAACCTGAAACTGGTTTTCACCACGATTCCCACTTTCCCGCTCTTTTACTCAAGAAACCGTCACACTTATGGGGGATCAAGATGTTTACTATTCTGACAGTATAAATAAGTCTCTGAATCCATGATTGAAAGACAACGAACCTTCGTCTACACAGAATTTGTCGAGCAATTACTCTCAAGAATTCGTCAATCTACCAGAACTTATTCGAACTCATCAGTTCATCATTATTGCAGAAACCTTCAACACATCCACAATTCTTGATCATCATTGATCCCACACAATTCTCAGCTTCCCTCCTACAGATCAACCCATTTCCCTCTTTGCGACCGAATTGACTCTGGAACGGCCATTGACTTGGGTTAGGCCGGAGTCCTACAGATTGATCTCTCGAATCTAAGTACTCCCTTTGCAGTGCATCTGTGTGTGGTTGAACAGTTTGCTCGGTTGAGGAGTCTCGACAACACGCTCGTCTCTTCAATTCCCTGAAAAACCAGCAAACCATTTTTCCCCATCTACAGATTGGCGACCACAGTGGGAGATTAATTTTCGGTTGCAATCTCGCATTTTCACAAAATGGTTGGTCTTAGGTCTAACTCAACTACTTCGAATTCTAGTCAGAATCTTTCGAATGGAAATGTTCCTCCTTCCAACACTCCATCTGATGGAACTGTCGACCCGGAAATCCGGACCTTGATCGAGTTGGCACGGGTACAAGGGATTCATACAAGAAACATGGACCTGATGAAAGAAACGCTGAACAACATACTGAATTTCCTCGTCAGAGTGACATCGGATTTGGGTGGCGCCCCTGCTCAGGAAATCTCGACGCTGGCCAATCCTTCAACCGATGATCATCCTCGATCCAACAGCTTCACCACTTATGAAAATCCGGTGGAACAAGAGGTCACACATTTAATCGAGAATCTATGTGATCTCCTACATTTCTCCAGAGATCAGCGTACGAACACTTTTGCTGCACTCAACAAAATATCATCTGACGCGCGAATAGTTCCATCATCTCTGATGGTTGAACAAGTGTCCATGGTATCTGAACCTTTGGTCAACAACATCACCTTCACTGAGGAAGACCGAATGGTGGAGGAAGGACATAACCGAGCGTTGTTCGTAACTGCTTCTATTAAGGACTCCGAACTCAGGAGAGTTCTCTGATAAGTGCTTAATCTACATGTTTAGAGTGTCAATTCTGTACTGGTTTTAGTTATATTTCTTGCATATTACCTTGTATTATGATTGTTTTATAGTTTATGTCTTTTATTAGATGAATCATCCAAAAGAAGTGGAAATAGCTACAAAAGTGAAGTCACAAGTGAAGAAGGTCTAAAGACCCAGTGGAACTCGTTCAAATGGAGGATTTCGAGTCATCATTTCGTAGAGGACGAAGTCAATGGCAAAAGAACATAGTCATTCTGAGATCGTGTGAAGAAGTTATGAGCAAAACAAGAACTTGGAAGAATAAAGTGTAAAATGATCACTTCAAGGGCCACTACTATTGGCATCCCCACTGTACGTTAAGGGGTAGTCATTCTGTTAAAGTGGACTGTCTCAAAGGAACTGCTAAAGGAAATCATATCATTTACTGAGGGGAAGTTAGAATTCAGATAGTGTTAAGGGAACCCGACCATTCAGTTCAGGGCTGCCACCATTATCTTCTTTCCCGTCAACAAAACACGATAAGTTTTCCGGCCAATCTCATGTTTCCGTACCGAAGATAGTTAATGTTGATTGTTAAGGGTTCGAGCTGGAATACGTAGCAATGGTTGCTGAATGTGTTTAAAGACATGGGTTACTCTCGAAATGGAGTTCGGAGTCGTGACTTCGAGGCCAGTGATGATGGATGATCGGTGGTGATCGTGAAGGAGGAAGAGATGGCTGCTATCGTCGATGCTGCTGGTGATCGTCATCAGTGATGAGGACTTGCTAGTGGTTTGCTGCCATTGATGGAAGGTAGTATCGCTGTTGGTTATGCGAGGTTCGCAGTGGTGATGACGATGGAGCAGTGACGATGAAGGTTGGTTGCTGGCAGCGATGAAGATGGAGGTTAGCCGTGAACTAGCATGATGATGATCGTGATCGATGTTTGAGCTGGAGATTGATGGAGCTGTTCATGGAAGCCGCTGTGATGTATCTGTGATGGAAGATACGGGGTAGAATCTCGGTAGCGGAGATTGCCAGTGATTGATGGAGTTGGTCGTTGCTGCCATGAATGACGCAGAGATGATGAAGGGTGTTTCAGTGATGTACATGAGTCGAAACTAAACAGAGAAGAACTCAGTCAGCTAAGGAGAAATGAAGATAATGATCGATGCTGTTACAGAGATGGACGGAGCTCGAGCTTTGCTATTGATAATGAGGACTGATGGTTCTTCGCTGTTGCTGGGATCGATGATAGAGGAGGTTAAGATGGAGTTACGGATCCGGATTTGGATATGGGGCCGACTTTGAGAGAAGTCAGGGAGGCGGTGATGGAGTTTGGTTGCTGTGAAAGACTAGTTGAGGATAATGAACGAAGAAGATTTCCGAGCAAGTGAAAAGATTTAGCGCGTATGGGAAAGGGACTTTGGTACTGCATGGTACACCAAGTTGGATGTAAGGTTAGCTGTTAAGAAGCCACGTCGTCCCCACTGAAGATCCAAACAATCACAAGCCGTGCTCATTCTGCTATAATGCTCCCTGTTACACCAAAATAGAAGCACCTGATTCTTAAAAGTTTGAAACTCTATTGACCGACTTGCGGTACTTATCAATTGAGGATTTGTCGCACACGTTAGGTTGTGGACGCAAGCCTATATAAAGGCCGACTAGCCGAGCAGTGAACTACACAGTTCCAGGGAGAAAAATAAAGAGAGAGGAGAGAGGTTCTTAATCCATATTTTAGGGTTTACCTTTTTAGGGGGAAACCAAGTTATTTTCGTTTTTATTCTTCTTATATGTTTTTGGGTTTTAGTAAATCCATATGTAACTAATTTCTATTAATTAAGTATGAATTCAATGTTCTAAGTGTGATTCTTTGTTAGTTATACAAGTTTGTTCGGAGTTTTTATCATTATCGTTTGTCTTTACAGTATCTAGGGTTTATGAGTGATTACTATATTGATTTGGGATGCATACTAGATTAGTCTATTGATTGTTCTATTGCTAGTATTGGGTCATGAGATAAGTAATCGTCGATTAACTCTCTACACAAGTAGAAATCGCGAGACCTTGCAAAGGGATTTTGTGGAGCAATTGCGAGTGAAGACAACATCAGCAAGTGGACCTTGATCTAAGAGTTCAAATACTGGGATCAACCTAAATTCACAAAGCTTAAAGCGTTCGATTGGATTACACCTTGAGTGATCTACTACTTGGTGGTTCGTTGAATAGAATCTGGTAGTCGAGAACTTCCGTATCCCGTGATAGAAGGAGTTTTGGGGATAGCACTGATCTAGCTGTTGTTCTAGGATTGGTGATGAATGATTCTAACGAAAGATAGATAAGTATACTAACTCAGTTATCGCTTGGTAACGACGAAGGATTCTTTGATCATCTTCTTTATTTGTTTCTTTTGATTTTATTTTACAACCAACTCCCCTTTGTTTTATCTTATTTTGTTATCTAAATAACCTATCAATTACACAGCTCTCTGTGGGAACGATCCTTACTACCGTTATATTATTATTTAATTAGTGGGAAATATCTTGATTAATTTGTTGTGGTTACGACACGCATCATTCTCATAGATACAGGTGCTTCTACAAATCTCATCACTATGAAGACTCTCAAGGAGTCCAAAGTTCCAAAAGAAAGACCGTTCATCATCCCATATTGATGACAGGTTTTGAAGGAAGTCAGAGTCACACATACGAGTATGTTTATGTTGATCTGAAAGTATGGTCGATTCAATCCACTGTCAAGTTTCATGTGATCGAGAAAGACCCTGATTATCACATGATACTCGGGAGACCGTGGATTCATGATAATAAATTTGTTCCTTCGACGTACCATCAATGTATTAAAGCTTTGGTCAACAACAAAATTGTGTGCATCCCAGCCTCAGTGTCTCCTTATGCTCCGGTTTATGATGCTGAGTTCTTGGAACCTCCAAAGAGCATCCCCGAACCTCCAAGCAAGATCTGCGGTACCCCACTCCCAAATTGGAAATCTATTGAGAAAGATGACAAACCACCATCAACATATGCTAAATCCATCAAACCGTATACTACATCACTCAAGCGTCGCCAAGGTCAAGTCCAATTTTATTACTGATTATGATGCAGAAGGGAGAGTCATCTATCTCCGTTGAAAATATTAGAAATTAACAGGAGAGGTCGATGAAAAGTCTCCCCGCCCCGAAGAATCATGCCAGAGTGAGAAATCACCCGACGAAGAAATTCGAGACGCACCACGACAACTGCAAGATGACACGGATTCCACAACTGACGATCTTGAGACTATCAACATCGAAACAGATGAAAACCCAAGGCCGATTTTAATCATTTCTGCTCTCTCATATGAGGAACAATAAGGGTTGATAGGTCTGTTGAAAGAGTATAAAGATATCTTCGCTTGGACATACGAAGAGATGCCCGGTCTAGATGACAAACTGGTCACTCATCATATCCACATCACTCCCGGATCCAAACCTGTCAAGCAACCGCCCAGGCAGTTCAGACATGAGGTTGAGGAACAAATCAAAGTGGAGATCCAGAAGTTACTAACAACAGGATTCATCAAACCCATTCAACATCCAACATGGCTGGCGAACATTGTACCAGTTAAGAAGAAGAATGGTCAAATCTGATGCTGTGTAGACTTCAGGAACCTGAACAAATGTTGCCAGAAGGATGATTTTCTTTTACCCAACATTGATATGCTCGTTGATGCAACGAGTGGTCATGACATGTTCTCATTCATGTATGGTTACAGCGGATACAACCAAATCAAGATGTACGAACATGATGCTAACAATACCGCGTTTCGAACTCCCATCGAAAACTTATATTACACAGTGATGACTTTTGGCTTGAAGAATGCAGGAGCCACTTATCAACGAGCCATGACCGAGATATTCCATGACATGATGCACAAGCAAGTAGAAGACTACGTTGATGATGTGGTAGTGAAATCGAAGACTCGAGCATCCCACCTGGATATTCTGAGACAGGTCTTTGAAAGATGCAGAGAATACAAACTAAAGATGAATCCTCTGAAGTGCGATTTTGGTGTCTCTTCTAGAAAGTTCCTTGGATTTCTAGTTACTGCAGAAGAAATTAAGGTCGATCCAGACAAGACAAAAGCTATTACTACCATGACTCCTCCATGGACCGTGAAAGAGCTCCAGAGTTTCATGGGCAAGGTAAACTATATTCGGTGTTTCATTCCCGTACTGGCTCAACTCATTGCTTCATTCACTCCTCTGCTGAAGAAAGGGGCAAGTTTTACATGGACAACTGTTCAACAAGAAGCGTTTCAGAAAATACAGCAGATATTACTATCACCTGCTGTGCCGACCACTAATACTTTACACGACCTCCAGTGACGTTGCTATTGGAGCAATCCTCGCCCAAGAAGATGAAGAAGGCATCGAACGTCCGATCTATTATTTCAGTCGCACAATGAAGGATGCTCAACTCCGATACCCAAAGGATGAAAGAGCGTGCTTAGCACTGGTTCATGCAATTCAGAGATTTAGGCATTATCTTTTGTCAAACAGATTTGTGCTGGTGGCCAAAGCTGATCCTATACAAATTCTTACTGTCGAAACCTGCACTAATTGGAGGACCAGCAAAGTGGCTACTTCAGATGTCATAGTTTGACATAGCATGTGTCCCACATAAAGCAATCAAAGGACAAGAAGTTGCAGATTTACTTGCTGCTTTCCCTGGGGAAGACATCACGATGTTACATGAAGAAGTGCCTGGTGAATTTCCAGAAATCTCAATCATTCAGGAAGAAACATGGCTATTGTACTTTGACGGATCCGCTACTCCGAGAAATGATTTCGGCGGTGCGGGCATTGTACTAGTATCTCCATCCGGTGAAGTATTCTCACATTCATTCAAGCTGGATTTCCACTGCATCAACAATTCGACAGAATACGAAGCTTTCGTCCTGGGATTATCTTTGTCCAAGCAAGAAGGAGCGAAGCATTTGGAAATAAGAGGAGACTCAAAGTTGCTGGTTAATCAAATGAACGTCGTGTATTCTCTGAAAGAAGTAACACTTGCTCCATTCAGGGCTGAAGCACAAAAACTATTAGCTCATTTCTCTGACGCAACAATTATGCACACTGGCCGCACCAACAACAGACACGCTGATTGCCTAGAAACTCTTGCATCCAAGCTGGAGTTTGAAGGTTCATAGAAATCCATCACCGTGCAAAGACTTTCTGTCTCATCCACCTGGCTTACTCAAGTTGAAGATGCTCAATCAAGCGATTGGCGGGCACCCATCATTCATGAATTAAGCAGTTCTCTTACGGAAGGGAAAATCAGTCTCAAGGAGTTGAAGAAATTTTTTCTACTACACGGAGCCTTATATTATCGCAATCCCGATGGATCCTTATCACGATGCCTTGGAGATGAGGAAGCAAGTGAGCAACTCAAACGCATACATGAGGAGATATGCGGACAAACCCTAGTAGTCACACTCTACAGGAGGCTGCAAAGGCTCGGGTACTACTGGCCCTCCATGGAGGTTCAGTCAAGAATGATGCAAGGGTCATGTTCCAATTGTCAGACACCACCTCATCACTTGGAAGTTCTAACAATCCACCATACTGGGGATTGGAGAGAACCTTACATAAAATATCTTCGTGACAACGATCTACCGTCGGATAAGAAAGAAGCGGTCAAACTCATTCAGAGGGCTAAAAATTTTGTCTACCTGGAAGGGATTTTATATCGCAAAAGATTTGGTGGAAACCTCCTGAGATGCTTAGCCGAGCATGAAATTCCTACAATCTTGAAAGAAATGCACGAAGGGGAACACCAGGGAAAGAAGAAATTATTTCTCCAAATCCATGAGAAATATTACTGGCCAACCATGGAAGATAACGCAGTTTCCTACGTTCGGAGATGTCATCAATGCCAAGTTCATGGTAATCTCATTCACACTCCTTGTCTTCCACTACATTCTGTCAGCAGTCCATGGCCCTTCTATAGCTGTGGACTGGATAACATTGGAAAAATCAATCCCGCATCTTCGAAGCAGCATGAATACATCATCACAACAACGGAGTACTTCACCAAATGGGTCGAGGCTATTCCTCTTCGAAGCACCACTGGAGTCAAAACTGCAGCTTTCATCAAAGAGTACATCATATGTAGATTCGGCGTTCCTAAGCATATCATCACAGATAATGAAACTCCTTTTTCCAACAAACATGTTGCATAATTGCTCGATGAATGCGGAATCAAACAAATTTTCTCCACACCATATTATCCCTAAGGAAACGGACAAGCAGAGAGCACCAACAAAACATTGATTCGGATTCTGATCCGAACAGTTCATGACAATCCACGAACGTGGCATGAAGAATTGCCCATGGCTTTGTGGGCCTACCGCACTGCACCAAGAAGCTCAATTGGGACATCACCGTACTCTCTCATCTATGGAGTTGATGTCATTCTCCCAGCTGAAATCAAGATTCCTTCTGCAAGGATTGCAGCAGCCAGTGGAGTGCAGTGGGATGAAGCTGAAGTGTCTAATTCAAGGATTTCTGAATTGGACATGCTCGATTCAAGAAGGGCCAAGGTAGAGAAATATGTAGAAACCTACAAACAAAGGGTTTCCAAGGCATACAACAAAATGGTAATACCTCGAACATTTCAAGTAGGATATTTGGTTTTGAAAACATCCAAGCATATTCAACAAGACATGTCCGCTCCCAAGTTCTCTCCGAAATTGGAAGGGCCTTATGTAATCATCAAGGCAATATCCAGTGGATATTACAAAATCTTAGCTGTTAATGGAGGAGTGGAAAGAAACATCATCAATGGCAAGTGGCTCAAAGCATATTATGCTTAAACGATCAACAAACAGTTATATGTTAAATTTCAAAATGTAATTTCTATTCCTTGAAAGAGTATGCAATATACTCATTCGTTCAAGAAATTCATGAATCTCACAAAATTCTTCCAATCATCTACTTTATTAAATGAGTCTCAATCTCACAAAAAATTCTCTCTCTCTAACGCTCACTCAGAGAAAACCATCCAACAATAAATAATCCTTACTAAAGGATCTTTCAAGCATCTTTTGAAAGTTTTCATTCTTCACCCTCAAATCCTGTACATATTTCTCAACTCTTTCCGATTCCAGAGCAAGTACCTTGTCCTCTTCTATGATAGCAGATGTAGCAGAAATCATGTTTGCAGCAGCTGCTGCCCTATCAACCTTGATGATCTTGAGTCGACGACGGATCCAACCTATGTTGAATCACAAGACCTCACAATTCGAGATCATATCATCCCATATGTGCAACTCTTCATTCTTGACATCTCGCAGGTTTATCTTGTTCATTTCATCGATAACAGGCAGTAATCCAGCAACTGTGGTTAATAGAGTTGGTGGAAAACCTCTCCATATTTCGGTAGTAGCAATATGCCCGTACCTCTTCCAGATGTTGGTGGAAAGAGATGCATAACATTTAGGGACGATGAAACCACCAACCATTTGATTGTCTGGGCAAACATTTTCCATGGGAATATCGAACGGGAGTCCGGCCGATGGATACTCACGGACATAGACCCTGGAATCGGCGGCTATAGAATACTCTGAGTTCTCACGGTTTACACCGTCACCATTAGTTACAATCACCACGGACTTCCCATCTTTCTTCTTCCTAGCTTTGACAACAACATGAACGTCAATCTGGAATGATGAAATATTCAACTTCAAAAAATTTATATAAACGCTCTATCAGAGGGAAGTTTCTGTTCGGGACTTACCGATGTCCCAGCTTTGGCACGAGCAAGCCTATAACGAGCGGGAGATCTAACAGTCCGCTTAGGTCTTGAACAGAGTTGATTCCCATGATTGTTCTGCAACAAATCACTTTATCTGATTAAACTTTATGATTACATGGAAATAAGGAAAGCATGTTACCTACCAAGATGGACGTCCCAACTCCGTGCTTCGCCAAGGATTCATTTCGAGAAGAAGCACTGCTACCAGACATGATGATAAGAGGTATGATTATGATCAAAATTTCTTCTGATAATGTACAACCGGGGGAAATGTGTTGTATAAGTATGAAACCCTAAGTTTTCGAAGTCAAAACTTAAGATGATGGATATTTATCTCCCTTATATAGTCTTTCAAATCAGGGTTTGCAACCAATATTAGCTTGGTAACAAAGCATTCAATTTTCACCGTTAGATGAAAACCTGATTAGATTCAAGCTAATATCTTTCAACCGTTGGATCGAAAACTTAGCTTGTTACACACAAATGAAATGTACTATTTTGGGTTTATGTAACCGTACCCAAACATGAACATTTGTTGGTTCAACAATATTTAACCAAATGGTTAGCCATATGAGCACTTTCATATCAACCATGTTCTTCTTCACCATAACTATTTCAATGACTCAAATGAACTAGTTAGATAGTTGTTCAATCGCAAGGAAATCTTATGTAACTACACAAGACAAAATCGAAGCAAAAACGATTTGATTCACTCGAATCGGTTCATGAACTATATAGCCACGGTTTGCATTTAGCATTCCTTAGATAATATAAATAAGTTCACAAACAATCGTCTTTAGATATAACCAGCTTAAGTTCGCAGACTTAGTTCGCGGACTTAAGTTCCCGGAAGGAGTTCTCAAACTCCAGCAGATTTTCTCGGGGCGAGAACTTCTGCCAGTTCACGGACTGGGTTCGCGGACTGAGTTCACGGCTCTTGTTCCGGTTCTCTTGATCAACAAAGTTCGCAAACTTCGGTTAAAGGAAAAAGGACTTATACATATATGTGTTGCCACACAATGCTTATATCCATCATTGGTTATTTAATCTAAACTCTCATTTTAACCACTGAAACATTCTTAGAGGACATTTCGTCAAAGTAAGCAATTTTCAAGGTGATTGAAACGTGTCATGACTTTCGTCACTAGGTAAAGATGAACTTGGCCAAAGCAAAAGCTTACCAACACATATTTCGAGAAATAGATAGGCGAGATAAACTCGGCTCGAAATAGCAAATGTGTATAATCAAAGTCTATATAGCAAAACGACTTTTGTCTCAAAATAGGAGATAGAATAGATAGACTTTTGAGTGATAGATAAGTTCAAGTCTCCACATACCTTTTAGTCGATGAAGATACACCAGTTCCTTGAGTAGTCCTTCGTCTTATATGATGATTGCCATGGAGTTCTTGAGCTCAACTACACTTTCTATCCTAGTCCAAGACTTAGCTATGGTAGACTAGAAATCAAGACTTATAGTTTTGATCACTAACATTGAAAAACATGCTTGAGATAGCAACACATGCGAGTTCGATCGAGCAATGATCTAACAAAAGCAGCAGCTGCTACTGTTTGCCGAGATGCCAGATCTGGGAGATTGGAAGGATATTAAGGAGCAGAGACGATGCTTATGGCTCATGGAGAAGAGATTAGTTACTGCTGTCGATCTCAGAGAATGAAGAGTGTTGTTCACAGGGATGAGGAAATTCAGAGATTAAATCTGAGATGAAGAAGGTTTGAGTCAAATTGAGAATAGTGAGGGCTAAGATGATTCTGATGTTGCCTACCTAGAACGAGAAATGAAGAAAAGAACTCTCAATTGAAGCTGTTATTGTTGATTATGGGTTTGAATCTGAGAAGAAATGGGTCATGTGGTTACTGATAAAAAGAGCTGGTGATTGTGAATTAATGGAGTTTGAGTTGTTGTTGGTGATATGAAGAAATTCAGAGAATAAGAAAAACGGGGTTTGTTGTGAATCGAAGTAGGGTTCGAAGATGGTTGAGAAATTGGAGGTATACTTAAGCTGTAGGGTTTGAACGATAATTAAAGAACCCAACTGATGTTGTTACCATGGTGATTGTCATGGGTACAATAATGGATTGTGTATGTTGCTGATGGTTGAAAACAGAATAGGTTCTGTGGTGGAAATTGTGTGAAATACAGATAAAGACCATGTTGCAACTGAAATTGGAGGCGAGGTCGAGCTACAATTGATGATGATTCAGTTTGAGGGCTGTTATGAATGGAGCAGCTTGGAGATGAGTAAAGGCAAGAAATCTGTAAGGAATTGAAGATGTTGCTGTTGTACATGAACGATGGAGTGAATGAATGAATGAATTGAATAGATGTATGTTAGGATTGTACAGGGAGATGAAAGGCATGAATTTGGCCGTTAATGACCAGAAAACAGAGGAAACTCTGTTTGATTCTCCATTATTGTGAGTCGACTCATCGATTCCAGATCCAACTCGTTGAGTAAGAACAGTTAGACCAAGTCAGATAGCTAACTAGACTGATTATCTTCTTCCTTGACTTCAGTAACTAACAACATACCGTTAGTTTTACGGTTAACTTAAACGGCACCATGACGAAATATTCCGTTAACGACGACAGAACTCAGGTGGCCGATGGTGACTTTTCTGGACGAATTTCGGTGATCCCTAGAACTTTTCAGGCGACCAAAAGTATAGATATTTGTGCAGAATTTTCTAGATTCATCTAGACTCATGGGTTTGAAGAATTGGTCTTGGATTTGGAAGAGAAGTGGTAGAATTTTACAAAGACAAGGACTTGGAAAGAAGACTTACAAAGATAAAGGGATTCTATTCCTAAGAGGATTGCTAGGAAATTGAAGCCTATAAATAGAGAAGTTCTCTACTTTTCTATACACACTTCTACACACCTTTACACACACAATACTTATGTTTTTGCTTGCTTTTCGAAATTCTTCTTTTAGTTATTTGTGTGAACTTCAAAATTCTCCTTTTAATTATTTGTGTGAATTTCAAAAACATGAGTAGATAATTTTCTTATTGATTCGGGATGAATTCCTAGTTCTTAACATATGATTTGAGTTTTGTTTTAAACCTACTTTGAAGTTTTTCACATGATTATCGTTTGTTTTTACTAATAAGAATGTTTATGCTTGCATGATAGATCGTTTAGGTGGCCAACTGAATTGATTTGTTATTCAACCTAAAGCTAGTAGAGGTTAGGGAATACATAATCGTTTCTTGACTTTTTACATAAGTAGAAAACACGAGACCTTACAGAGGGATTCTGTGGAGCAATTGTGTGTGAAAACAATGCTAGAAAGTGGACCGAGCAAACCGAGTTTAACTACTAGTACAAAACCTAAATTCATAAATCTTAATATGTTCGAGGGAATTACATGTAGTAAGCGAACCTCAAGGTGGTTCTTTTGAATATAATATGATAACTAAGCGGACCTGTTACTCAGTGAATCGAGGAATTTTGGGGTTAGCTAAGCGAACCTGCTATCCTACGGTTGGTGATAATCTGTGACTAATAAAAAGTGGAAAATAACATAACTCGAATCATTGTTTTGCAACGAAGAACGAATCCTTGATCTAATCTCTCTTATTGATTTTCCTTTATTCTCTTGATTGCTTTATTTACTTTCTTTTGCTTTTAAAATCTAAAACAAAACTCCCCTTTTTGTGACAATTAATCAACTAAAAACTCTTGTTCCTTGTGGGAACGAACTTGACTACACTATATTACTTAGTAATTAGGTGGAAAAAATATTAATTAATTTGTTGTGGTTACGACACGCATCAAATTTTGGCGCCACTGCCGGGAGCAGCGGAGCAACTTTAGTTGTTTTTCTTTTATTTTCTAACTTTATTTTCTAGAATTTTTATTTCAGGTACTCCATGTATGGTGGACAAGCGCAAGCGCAACAATCAATACGATTTTCAACCTCAACATTATGACAACTTTCAACCATCCTTAGGATACAATCAAAACCAATCTTTTGGCTATGATCAATATCCTACGAAACCTTATGGATACTCTTATTCATATCAACAACCTTATGACGGGTATATAAGTGAAAAATCACGAGGATGAAAGGATAGTTATACTTGTAATCAGTTGTTTTCTAGTGTTACACAAAGGACCAAGAGTTTAAAACTAAAAACTTATGATACCGAAATCGGATATACTCCTCTTCATCGTGATTTTCCTTCACTCTTTCCAAAAAAGGAGATACAGTCTAGAAACTCTATTAATGGTGGAAAGCGTATTAACGTCGAAAAACTCTATGCGCGACACAACCAATTGGAAGAAGCTGGTGCATCTGAAAAGACTCTTCGAGAAATTGACAAGGTCATAGAAATGAAATTTCAACGTTGTTGTGATAATGACGATTTTGAAGAGGATTCTGATTGCGATGATGAGGTTACTGAAGAGATATAGATTGAGAAACCAAATTGATTGAAGTCGTGGAAGACCCAATTGAAATTGCCACGGATTATAATGATGCTGAGATTTTGGTTGAAGCAGAAATTAAAATTTTGATAGAGGACCAAGATATACTAGAAGTAAGTAATTCACTTGAATTCTCTAAAGATTGTGAAGATGATTCCATACAAAAAGAGATTGTGCAAGGTTTGTCTAACTCTTTGCATATTGATTCTTCTCCTTTACCTCTTATTGGTTTGAATGTATGTGCTTCGAAAGTATTTTTGAATGGCTTTGTTTATCGATATCCACCATTGGAAACACTTGATGCTAACACTATGCAGGTTTTCCAAGAGGAATCCATAGAAATTCCCAAATTATATGTTCTCTATACACTTCCAAGTGTAGACAAGACTAAGTGTGGGGGAAATTTCTATCAGGCGATAATTTTACTATTGTTTTCTTGTGCTAACATTTGTATGGAATTATTGTTTGCAAAATAAGTACTATGGGTGGATCCCAAAATTTTTAGATTGTTAGTATATGGGGAGTGAATCTTGCAAGTGCCAATTCGGGTCGTCGACTTTAAAACAAGCGCTTCATGGGAGGAAACCCATTGGTTTTGTATTTCTTATCCTTTTGCGTTTTATTTTGTTATTTATTTTTCTTGTTCCATATCATGTTAGGATTTCCCACCTTGACTTTACTAGGACGATTCAATTACCTTGAGGACAATGTAAGGTTTAAGTGTGCGGGAGTGGTTAAGCAACATATATTTAAAAAAAAAATACATAAGACCTCCAGCTTGTAGAGATTTTAGAGTCACTAGTATACTTCTAGCTATGTTTACATACAGAATTCTCGGCCGAAATAATGGAATTTAAAAGTGCTAGAGAATACTGAAAATTAGGTGTTATTAATCTTTGCGAGAAGTCATTTACTGTTTGTGGCTCAACTTAACCATGCCGGTGATGCAAATGAGGTGCAAAAAGATATTTAGTCATAGAGTTGTTGATCAATCATTAATGGAGACTACACGTTTATATCATGTGAGGCACCGACCATAAATTCTTTGTAGATGATTAAAAAGCTTTGTTTTGAGTGTGTGTCACCGTACGTTAATTCCGGGTAGAATGGTGAGCTACCTAACTTCACACCAATTTTCAGCATTATTTTTGATCTCTTGAGTGTTAATTTTCTCAATCATGAGGGTGACGTCTATGGATGAACGCCTCCTTCTGGTAGTTCGATTTGTAGTTATCATCATTCTCTCGACAACAACGGGTCCATAGAAACACCATTATCATCAAAAAGTGGAGTGGGGCATCACAAAGTCGAAGTTGAAGACGTTCAAGGTTTACAAGCAACGGAACAAGAAAAGAGCAAATTTTATATTCAAGTAAAGCAACATACAATGAGCAGATTTTTGCATATATGTTGAAGACTTACAATAAAATGAGCATAATCATACATACAAGTTGAAGACTTATTTATAAGAGCAAAGAAAATCAAAATGTGAGAATTATTGAAGTTTATGATTTCGAGATGATACAAGTTTTGAAAAATCAAGCGTTAAAGTACTTTTCCCACGGCCATGGTTTGTTTTATTTTGTTTTGTATTTTATTTCTCTTGTTTTGAAAAAAAATAATTAAAAAAAAATGAAAAATGAAAAAAGAAATAAAGAAATAAAATTGAGACAAGAGAAATTATTTTTGTATTTATTTAATAAGCCGTGGGGAAGGAAAATCTATAAGGAAGTTTCAAGCGACAAGGATTTAAGAAAAATAGTTACAAATTGTCAAGGATCTACGAAGTTCAAGAGTTTATCATCAATAGTTGAAGCCGAAGACGAAGACCAAGAAGATGAAGACGAGAAGCCGAAGACGTTTCTATTGGATGCTGTGAGAGTGGTGTTATCATAATTGGAAATCGGATGTGAAGGTGAGTAAGTAATCCCATCCTCGATAATAGTGGTTGATTTCCATTCTTAGAGATCATCAGAAAAAGATTTTTACTTTCCACGATTTTGTGGGGTCTTCAGAAATTATACGGAAAGTTTTCTTCCTACCATTTAACGTGTCGCAAGATTTCTCTCTTCATTCCTACTTGCACACATGTGAGAACCATAAAAGTACGTCTTTTGAGTGCAATTTCATAAAACCCTTTTGGTGAGGCAGAAGTCAAGGCAAAATGCTTATTGGTCGCTCTCAAACCTAAAATCTCTCATTATGACATAGGTTGACCGGTTACACTTTCTTCGATTAATCGCACTTTATATTTGAATTTTTTCTTATACTTCTGAATTCTTGACACTAGATTGAGAATCTTTATGTCTTTATAGCTCTTTGGATACTTGGGACGCTGGAAAGCTTTGAAGTTGTAAGTTTTAGTTTGATTTGCTCGAGGATTAGCAAAGTCTAAATATGGGGGAATTTGGTAGGTGTAGAATACACCTTGATTTAATATCTATTAGTTATGCTTTCTTTGCTATTTTTCTCGTAAATTATGTATTTTACGCTTGTTTTGAGTTTTGCAGCTACTTTGGAGTCGTACGGAAAAAATTACCTGATTTAAGCCAAAAGGGCAGAATGCTCATTGTTAATGCAAGTACTAGTGGTAGTCGAGCCAAGGTTAAGGGGTAACTCTATTTGAAGGAGTACTAAATATAGTCCAGCCAAGGTTAAGTAAGGGGGTTTCCATCTGGGTGACCCTTATCTAAAGAGTTGGGATGTATGAATCCTTCCCCAAACTAGCCTAACCCCAATTATTTCCTCTCAATCATTATCTCTGTAACTCAAAATATACAGTAGTCCCAGGAAGGAAGCAACATAGGGTAGTATGGCGACGCTAACTAAGTCAAACAAAAAATTTCTTCGTCTTCTTCACTCAATTTCTCTGGATTTTCAAGTTTAATAGTTATTCTTATATGTTCTTCTGATTTTAAAACCTCTTTCTAGCAATTTATATGTCTTAATTTGTTCTTTTCTAGTTCTATTTTGTATGTTTTCTTTTTAACCTAATTTTGCAAAACCTAATTTCGAATGGTCTAGTCTTCTCGATCAATTTTTTCTTTGATATCAATCTACTGTTTTCTCATGATTAAAATTATCTATTGATTAGTTTTGTAGTGATTTGTTAACTCTGTTTATCTCGTTTTACTAATTTTCTCTCTTATTTTCTCTTCAGATTAGGTCATGGGCATTTGAAGGAAGCAACATAGGGTCTGAATTTCTATCATCATGAGATTGTGGATGTGATTTGAGATTAAGGCTGGTTTTAAGGATTGCTTCTGGGTATGGTTTCGATTCTCCCAATTTATCAGTCTTTGATACACTATGGATGATTTCTTCTGAAGTTGGTTTTTGGGTATGTTTTTTAGCATCATGAGATCCTACGATTGTAGGGATTGGATTATCTTAAGTATCTGTATAATTGGTAATCAAATTAGACTGTTTAATTATTATAAATTTATGCTAAGACAACTTTAATGTTGTCGGTTTTCAAGTTTAAAGAAGCTCTACAGTTTTGAGGCTACAGATTTCTCTGTGACGGTAACCTGATTGAGGAATTCTAAGTGACTGAAATGTTGTTTAATAGCTTTCTAAAGTATACTTTTTGCTCTGTGGATACTATATGTTTATTCAACCAACTTCTGAGATCTTTGATGTGAAAAATCCTGTTGTCGGAGATTGTGTTGACAAGGCTGTTGTACTTGAGCCTTTGCCAGTGGCTAATTTACCTCCAGAACCTGTGCTTTCTCAAGAAGATTTGAAAATGAAGTAAATCTCGTGATGATAGATAATTTGGACACTATGGATGCAACTCCTTCTTCAGCCCATGGCCTTGTAAGTACTCTCTACTCTGACTATTTGCTCTTCAATTGCTTTTTCCTGTCTTTTTACGATATTTCTGTTTGACATCATGAAGTTTCTGTGTTGGAATATAAATGGTTGTTGTTCTGATAAGAAATGGATACACCTACAAAATTTATTTAGGAAATATAAACTTGATGCTCTTTATTTGTTAGAAACTATGGTTAACGAGGAAACAGTTAGGAAATATACTCATCATATGCCTTTCGATTCTTGGTCCATTATTCCTGCAGTCGGTAAATCTGGTGGGCTTGCCTTTAGATATTTTAAAAAATTTAATATTGAAGTGATTGGTTGTTCTCTTAATATGATACATATTTTGTGTGATATAACACCTGTGACAAAAAGCTTCTTAGTATCTTTTGTATACGGGTCTTTGAATTTGACTGGTATTAGGAATCAGTGGAACTTTCTGAACAACATGAATGAAACTAATAATTGTCCTTACTTTTAGGAGATTTTAATTTTATTTTGCATGAGTCTGAAAAACAAGGTGGAAATCCTGATAATTCCTTTCCTCCTAATTTTGTTAGAACTAAGTTATTAGGAATGAACATGAATGAAATTTTTTCTTATGGGAATCCTTTCACTTGGTGCAACAGAAGATATAAGAATCCTTTAGAGTTAATCTTTGAAAACTGGATAGAGGTTTTATGAGGGATAAATGAGTTAATGTTTTACCACAAACTAGAGTCACTAATCTGGGGAGAATTTACTCTGATCATAGTCCTATTCTACTTAAGTGTTTTCATTGGGAACAAAATATGAATATTCCATACATTGAATTCTGATTTTAAAGGTGTTCTTCATAATTCTTGGTCTAAAAGTGTAAGGGGTTCTCCTAGTTTTGTCGTGGTCAACAAACTTAAAAATGTTAAGCATGAGCTGATTCGATGGAATATTCACTCTTTTGGGCATATCAAAACAACTATAGGAAGATTAAATGCTGAGATAGAAAAACTTCAAGCTTTACCCTACTCACCTGATATAGGAGGTTATATTTTGAACTATTCCAGACAATTAGATTACTGGTATGAAATTGAGAATAAATTTTATAAAAAAAAATCGAGGATTAACTATTTTACTCAATATGATAGAAATACACATTTTTTTCATAATACGTTAAAACTTAGAAATATGTATAACACTATTCATACTATTAGGGATGAGCAGGGTAATTGGTTGGAATATAGGGAACATGTTGTGTCTTTGATTACTAAACATTTTAAAAATATTTATGTCACTTCAAATCCGAGTAACGTTGACATAGAGGAACCTTAAGATGTGTTGTTCCAATCATTTCTGAAGATGTTAATACTGTTGTTGGTGGATTTTAGTTCAGGGCTAAAATTGTAAAACCAAATTTAATGCCCTGACGTTCTGCAAAGGGTAAATCCGTTTGATAAGTGATGAGTACCTCCTCACTTTATTTATTCGAAGCAATTCAATAAATACACGAAATTCACCCAGAATGGTGCATGCAGCAACAGTCCCAGTTATTCTGTGAATTTTAGCATTATTAATTAATGCATGATTTGCCTAGTATTTCCTGTGTTGTTCCTCGCTGAACTCTCATTGTTAGCATGACATGACGACTGAGTGTTCACTCTCAGCAGAGTAACATGAATCTCCAAGTGCCAATTTTGAGACATGTACGAAATACCCGTACATGCTACATCACTCTCTGACCAAAGAGAATTTCGAATCAATGTGCTCTCAGCTCGATCGAACGTATTTAATTTCCTTAAGGAAAATCTGGGCTGTCCATATCAGTCTCAGAAACGATCGCAGCCACACAAGTTGGCCGCGCAATTTAACAAGCCTAGCCAAAACTTGGCAAGAATGGGCGATTGACGTGATGACCACCGGCGGGCCCACTTGTGCCCTAGCCGGTCGAACATCACACGAACACCTCCCAGCAACGTCAAACGCCAACCCTAAGTAGGGTGGCCGTACTACTTTGTAGAGGTTCGATCAAACATAGACTGTACATGGCAGTCTTAAAACCATCGCAACCGTCCAACTTCGCAAGCGTGGTTGGACGGATTAGATCATCCCATGAATGATCAGAGAAGCGTCAACACACACGTTGGCGGGCCCACTTCTCACTAAACCGATCGGTTTTCTCACGACAAAGCCATGGAGCAATGAATGTTTGCTCGAAGCATGGCTGACATGATGCTTTGAAAGGTCGCGGAAATTCCACTAGTGTCTTAAAACTATCACAACCATCCAACTTAGCCAGCCTATTTGGATGGCTTAGATCGTACCTAGGACCATCAGGGAGGTGCACATATGTTCACTGTCAGCCCAACGTGGGCCCCACACAGTCGGTCCTCCCAAAGGAGAAACGTGGTTTGCCAAACCGTTTTGCCAAAGTCACACGTGCATGACCGTTTAAAAAACCTAATTAGAATTTGCGGCGATGCATATCTGTCGTAGTTCGATCGCGTCCATCCATCTTCGCCATCCTAAACGGAGGGTGTAGATATAGACTCAAGAGGTCCCAAGGATGTCGACGTGATCACCGTGGGCCCATATGTGCGTGTAACCGACCGGCCTAGGCGAACCATGGCCGAGCGTCTCGAAACGCACACCCGAAGGTGGCATGTCACGCGTCTTCCAAATTCTTTGCAACAATGGATTTATGTCGCAAATCGATCACGACTACTCATCTTTGCCAGTCAATTTGAGTGGCCTAGATCAAGCCTTCGTGGGACTGAGAGGTATAGACGTGCACAACAACGGACCGCCTCCATGCATGACCGACGGGTCCCACCAAAAGTAACAGCCATGCTTGAATTCGATCAAGCCAAAGAGGGATGCTTGCGTACCTCTTTAAAACCATAAAATTCCATCAACGGTCGTAGATATGTGCCGTAAACCATCTCGTCAGTCCAACTTTGCCAGCTTGGACGGACAACCTAGGTTAAAAGCTAGACGACCAATGAAACACCTCGGTCATCACCGTCCACCACTCTTACACGGGGAGTGATCGATCAGGGGATGGCTGATGGTTTATCAAATAGTGATTGTAGTAGTGGTAAAAACCGGGTCTTTTCAGACTTGTGAAGAAAGCAATTTTTAGATTTAAATTAAACTAGACAATTAAATAAAGTTGTTCAAAGTTATAGAGAAAAACACCAAGACTAGGATTCCACCAATGACCATTTTAATAGTAAACTCTAAATAGTTCTTATGCAATTTTATCTTTAAAATCAATTCTAATATTTGCCTCAAATAAGTTTTTGAAGTAATAATTGTAATTAAAAAGTATAAAACATCAAAAGTTACTAAAACCCAGCATGCTTCATCAAGTCAATTCACAATTACTCAATAAAAACTATTAATTCAATTTTAATTCGTGCAAATAATCAAATAATAATATTGCAAATAAATATAAAAATTAGAATTATACCAATAAATTTTGTACCAATGGCTTCCTCCGTCGTCTCGGCTAATGGGTTTAGCCCCTCATCCCAAAAACACACTCACAAGATAAATTCATGGCTAAAATAGGTGTTTTTATTGATGATTATATGATGAAATAGGAATTAGCAACGCTGTAAAAGTGTTACAGCGTCACTGTTACAAAGGGGTAAGTGCTGAAAATTAAACGATACTTTTCTGTTGCTGTAAAACAACGACAGTCGTTTCTGGTTTTAAGACTGATGAAGAACGACTGCCTTAGCAGGTCTGTTCTTCCTCTTCTTCTTCCTCCTCGAGCAGCAGCAGCAGCAGCAACAATACCTCCTGTAACTTCTTCTTCTCGTCTCTAAACTCCTCCTAACTCTCTCCTAAAACTTTCTAACCCTTCTTATGACTCGAACCAACACTTATATAGCTATCAAACCCCCAAAAATCTCGAGTGAATCCGACTTCTTCTTTTTTCTCTCTTCTCTGCGCTGTTGAGAGAATATCTCTCCTGTCATCTCCCTGTACGCGTTTGTTAGCTATAAAATTTCCCCAAGACTCTCCCAGGACTTGAATAATACTATAGAGAGTCTATCCAGCGTGAGACTCGCCCAAAACTCTCTCAAAAAATCTTTGAAACTTCAACAGAAAGTACGTGTCCCTGTTTGGACTTCGTGTGATTTTTCCGACTTATTCAGCTGAATTGGCTGGGTCTAGACGATTTAAACAGGCCCCTTATGTCTTGTAGAGTCCATACATACCAAATACACCCATTGAATCGCTCTAAAACAGCTCCAAGATCGAACACAAAATCTGCCAGTTCTTGCATGCATTTTCCCGCCATTTTTTCAGTTTGAAACTATGAAGATGACCTCCCCTTATCCAGTTCGAGAGTCCCTTTAGCACATGCCCTAAAATGGGGTGCCCCTTATCCAACTTAGTGGTGCCTTTAGCAATTCTTCCGGGATGTTTTCCGCACTTCTTTGGGGTTCCTCCGGGGTATTTCCGGTACACTTCTGGGGCGCTTCCGGTACACTATCAACGGAGGTCCAAATACCACATTTTTAGCCAATTTCGCCGCAAAGCCTTATTTTTCCAAAACCACCTACAAATAAATAAAATAACCAAATAAGTACAAATTCGAGCACTAACAATGTATACAATTAATATATACTAGACACATAAATGCGTCTATCAAATACCCCCAAACTTATTATTTGCTAGTCCTCGAGCAAATCTAATCTAAAATAAAATGACTACACTTAGCACGTGCAGTAAGCCGTTAAACCACTAGGTGGCCCTAGTGGCGGAGTGTTGTCTCCGGGGGGTTTACCAGAGGTGTACCCACAAAACCTTAATACTCCAGAGCTTAGCTATCTACGCAGAACCTTGGAAGGCACTAAAGAATCTCCTTGGTTGGCATACTTATTGACTACAGGAAGAAGTACCCTGATGCGAAATTCCAATTTCTGTACACGAGTTTGCACTCAAGCATACTAAAATTCATATAAAGTGACAAAGCTCTACTCAGTTGCACTATGGACATCATATTCGGAGTCAAACTAATCACATGGAAAGATTAAGAAATGGATATAGAAAAACATAGATGGTTTTGATGTTTACTAAGTGAACGGCGTTTCCCATATCTGTCTGAAGGCCTCCGCCAAAATGAACCTATCCTAATGGATTGAGATACTAGTCTGACTAATATCAACACACTGGCATATACAAGGGTACCAGTGGTCGATAACCTAACTCTAGGTCAACACAACTGGCATATACAAGGGTACCAGTGGTCGACTTTATTGAATTTATTCCTTTTGGTCAAATGGTCTGGTCTCAATTTTTTTTTTTTTTTTTTTTTTTTTTTCAACTTTTTTTTTCATTTTTTTTCAACATTTTTTTTTTTGGTATCTCAATCACTCTAATTCACCCTAGCATTGGTAACAACTTGAATCGTGAGCCCCACCTAATCACTTAGAGTAACATTGTTTAAAAACAAAATAGAATAAAAATAGAAGTGAAAAGGACTCAACGAGATATGGTGAAACTATCATGTTATTTCTAACACCTGAGCTCTGTGCTTTTATGAATAGACTCTTCTAGATGTTTCCATCTAATCAGATTGGTTCCTCAACTCCTACAACCAAAATGCTTCCATCCACTTAGATTAGTTAGTGCAATCCTAAATACGCATAAATTTCTAGGCTCTGGAGTTTATTTATTGCAAAAAGGTGACAAAAAGTGTTTCTTCCCCCCCACCCCCAAACTTAAATCTTACATTGTCCTCAATGTTCTAAAGATGAAATTAAAAGCATGAACAAGGAGAAACTATTACCACTGGAGGGAAAAAAAAGGAAGGATATTACCGTATCACATGAACGCGGGAGCCTCCCAGTAAATGCTAAATTTATAGTCATTAGCTAGACATCAAATACCTCTAAAAGAATTGTCACCTTCCAAAGTCGTATACCAATAGTCGAAACAATTGTGGGTCCATAAGACCAAATAGAACTGCCACTAATAGGAGACAAATGGTCAAGATCAGAAAAATGAGCAGAAAGAGCACAACCTGATCTAAAGTTTCTCGCAAGACAAATGGATTTATCTGGAGTGCCCAATTGGGCTTCATATGAGTGTCTCGACAAACAGATTCATCCGAAAAACGGGCCTCTAACATATGGATTTTCTCCTGGACAGTATCAGGAAGATCGGGTTGTGGAGTCTGAATAGACTCAGGGAATACCTCACTAGGCTCGAGTCCCAAGTTAGGGACTTCCAATGGGGATACTTGACTATCACAAGAATCATTACTACCCCCAAACATAGGGTTTTCACTACTCTCAGTCAAACCTTTAATTATTGCTTGGATTTCTGAATCTTCGGAGTCCTTGAAATGCTCAAGAGCTTCTTGTAGTTCTACAGTCGGTTCACCTATCTGTCTTAGTAAGATTGTCTCATCAAATGCATCCAAACAATCATTAAATAAAGTGTCATCCCAATTATCCTGAATTTGAACTAAAGTGCTAATCATATTCACTTCCTCTAAATCATTGGAAGGTTGTCTAGTAACATTAAAAACATTCAGTTCAGTGGTCATATTACCAAAGGATATGTTCATGAGTCCAGTCCTACAATTGATGATAGCATTAGATGTGGCTAAGAATGGGCGACCTAAAATCACCGGGACGTGAGCACTTGGGTCCTGAACTGGCTGGGTGTCTAGAACAACAAAATCAACTGGATAAACAAACTTATCAACCTCAATTAGAACATCCTCTATGACACCACGAGGGACTTTGACAGACCTATCAGCTAATTGTAGTGTCATGTTGGTCGGTTTCAGCTTACCAAGACCTAGCTGGGTGTATACATGATACGGGAGTAAGTTAACACTAGCTCCTAAGTCAAGTGCCTTATCGACCATGTGATTACCAATTGCACAAGATATGGTAGGGCATCCAGGGTCCTTGTACTTAGGGAGTGTTTGGTTCAGAAGAATTGAACTTACTTGACCAGCTAAAAAGGCTTTCTTATGGACATTAAGCTTACGTTTTCGTGTACAAAGATCCTTAAGGAACTTGGAATAAGATGGTAGTTGCCTAATTGCTTCTAGTAACGGAAGGTTTATGGTAACTTTCTTAAAAACCTCCATTATGTCATTAAAGTTTGATTCATTTTTTGTTGGTGCCAATAACCGGGGAAATGGGGCTCTGGGGACAAAACCAGGCTCAACAGGACCCTCATTGGTCTCTTTAGAGACTCTATCAGTCTCCTCATTTTCTGGCTCATAAGGGTGAACTACAGCATGTTCACTTTCAGGTATGTCGACCTTATTATCAACTTTCTTTCCACTCCTAAGGGTCGTGACAGCATTCACATGATTGTACGATTTCTCTCCTCTAGGGTTAGGATCAGTATGACTAGGGAACCTTCCATCTTCCTCTCACTTATAAACTTAGCTATTTGTCCTACTTGAAGTTCTAACTTGGCAAGACTCTGGGAAGTATTCTTCAATTCCTGCCTAGTTTCTTGTTGAAAGCTCATGTGGTTCTTGATAGCATGTCATGGTTACTTACTAACATAGTGATAGCTTCCTCTAAGGTAGAGATCTTTTTCTCGGAAGTGTTCTGAAACTGGGTTTGACCTGAAGAGTTCTTAAAACCAAAACCTGGGGGAGGCTGAAATTGCTAGACTGGCCTTGACTCTGGCCCTTAGACCAAGAGAAATTAGGATGGTTTCTCCAACCAGGGTTGTAGGTTTCTGAGTATGGGTCAAACTTCTGACGGTTCTCAAACCTAGCATTGTTATAGACAGCATGGGCTTGTTCTTCACTAACCTGACCTTCCCATAATGAATTATCGGGCTCTATTCCACAACTAGAGACTTGAGAGGCTCTATTAGGTTCAACAAGGGACCTATTTTTAGACTGACCCATTTCCAAAGCTTCTAACCTTCTGGACAAAGCAGCAAACTTAGCATCTGACGCAAAACTCGTATCTACCATATTGGTGCTACTTCTATTGACCAAGAGTCTTTTAGGGGGTTCAACACAAGATTCCCACTGTTGGGATTTTTCAGCGATAGCTCCTAAGAAGGTAAAAGCATCATCAGCATTTTTACTAGTGAACTCACCAGCGCACATAGACTCAACCATGGCTTTGGTCGAATAGTCTAAACCATCATAAATAATCTGTACGAGTTTCATATTATCAAATCCATGGTGAGGACACTGAGATAAGATCATTGAATCGCTCTAAAAACCTATAAAGAGACTCTCCCTCTTGTTGCACACTAGCACTAATTTTCTGCCTAACAGCTGCAGTTTTATGCTTAGGGTAGAATTTCATATAGAAGGCAGCGATAAGTTCCTGCCATGTTTCTATGGATTCAGACGGTAGGTTGTTCAGCCAGGTCTTGGCTTTGTCTCTCAAGAAAAGGGAAACATCTTAAGTTTCAAGACTTCATCGGTAAGGTCCTTTATCCTAATTGTCCCACAGATTTCCTCAAAGTCCCTAATATGAAAATAAGGGTTCTCATCATCTTTTCCTAAGAATATAGGGATCTTTTGAAGAATACTAGGTTTTATCTCGAAATTAGCCGTAGTGGCTGGCAATTTAATGCATGAAGCTCGGTTGGTCCTAGTTGGGAACATGTAATCTTTCAAAGTTGCCATCGTTGGCACAACTGGAGTACTAGGGGTAATTTTGTCACTCAGAGATAAATTCTAAAAACTGAAGTTTCCAAAAACAGGGCTCTCCAAAGAAGAGTCTTCGAGCTCCCTGCTTAAATCAGAAGAACTACTAGGTTTTTCGCTAATCAATCGACCTAGAGTATCTCTTTTCCAAGCCCTATTAACAAAATCGGGCATACACTAAAAAAAATTCAAAAAGAAATAAAAATCCTAACAAGAAGGTTATAGCAATCACACAGCAGGCTGACTCGACTTTACCACAGCAAACCTAAAGATTTCTAGCAAACAACAAGCATGATGGCTCACTTAGATTGTTTCTAGACTAGCTTCTAATCCTTCGAAAGGGAATTCGTTACAATTTAAGCAAACCCCTCTGGAATCAATCCGAGTTAAAGCAAGTTGAATCGAGGAGAGGGAAGCTCAGTGGAGCTTTGATACCCAAAACCTCACCGATCCAATGCGGCGCAGTCACGCATTCAACTCGCAGAAACCGTCAAGAACTTCGAGGTGTGCTTAAAAGAGTAACCAATATTTTTCGAATGATTGTCCTGTTAAGCTCGATACCCTATAGGTCTCTTTCTAGTACAAATTTTAGGCTTAGGTTCGCTTTAGGTTTCGTTTTCCTAAGGCGGGCAAGAAGGGAGTGGTGATGAAATCCGAACCCTTATCTTGTTTAGGCCAGGCCTTGCCCTTTACTAGGAAAATAAAGACAGTCTGGTTCGTCCTCAAACAATTAGCACCTTAAGGAGTACAGTAACTCGCTTGCAGGGGATTCGCGAGTGTTTCGATTGGACTTACCTCCCGTACCAGACGGGGGATGAACCGTTGTTGTCGACTCGGGCCACGACTCCTATGCCGTGTGCAAACCCGAGGGGCCGAGACGATATTGTAATCGTCGTCCTTCCCTGCAAACAGTTTATATTTAAGGGTACCCTTCCGTAGGGTATAAAAAATAAAAATAAAATGTCCAAAGTTCACAGTCCAAAGTCCAAAAATAAAGTGCAAAAACAAAAATGAAAGCCTAAAAAAAAAAAAAAAAATCTCTCTTTTACAAAATAAAGAAAATCTTCTTCTTTCGCTCCTTTAGCTTTGCTTTTCGCTCCCAAACTTTAAGTAAATCACCACAAGCTTTGGCAAAATTTTCTTTCGCTCCAATCTTCAAAAATCTGCAAGGAAACAAAAAAAACCCAAAAACGTAAAGAAGAACAAAAATAATAATAAAAATAAAAATAAAATAGTGATTGTAGTAGTGGTAAAAACTGGGTCTTTTCAGACTTGTGAAGAAAGCAATTTTTAGATTTAAATTAAACTAGACAATTAAATAAAGTTGTTCAAAGTTATAGAGAAAAACACCAAGACTAGGATTCCACCAATGACCATTTTAATAGTAAACTCTAAATAGTTCTTATGCAATTTTATCTTTAAAATCAATTCTAATATTTGCCTCAAATAAGTTTTTGAAGTAATAATTGTAATTAAAAAGTATAAAACATCAAAAGTTACTAAAACCCAGCATGCTTCATCAAGTCAATTCACAATTACTCAATAAAAACTATTAATTCAATTTTAATTCGTGCAAATAATCAAATAATAATATTGCAAATAAATATAAAAATTAGAATTATACCAATAAATTTTGTATCAATGGCTTCCTCCGTCGTCTCGGCTAATGGGTTTAGCTCCACATCCCAAAAACACACTCACAAGATAAATTCATGGCTAAAATAGGTGTTTTTATTGATGATTATATGATGAAATAGGAATTAGCAACGCTGTGAAAGTGTTACAGCGTCACTGTTACAAAGGGGTAAGTGCTGAAAATTAAACGATACTTTTCTGTTGCTGTAAAACAACGACAGTCGTTTCTGGTTTTAAGACTGATGAAGAACGACTGCCTTAGCAGGTCTGTTCTTCCTCTTCTTCTTCCTCCTCGAGCAGCAGCAGCAGCAACAATACCTCCTGTAACTTCTTCTTCTCGTCTCTAAACTCCTCCTAACTCTCTCCTAAAACTTTCTAACCCTTATCATGACTCGAACCAACACTTATATAGCTATCAAACCCCCAAAAATCTCGAGTGAATCCGACTTCTTCTTTTTTCTCTCTTCTCTGCGCTGTTGAGAGAATATCTCTCCTGTCATCTCCCTGTACGCGTTTGTTAGCTATAAAATTTCCCCAAGACTCTCCCAGGACTTGAATAATACTATAGAGAGTCTATCCAGCGTGAGACTCGCCCAAAACTCTCTCAAAAAATCTTTGAAACTTCAACAGAAAGTATGTGTCCCTGTTTGGACTTCGTGTGATTTTTCCGACTTATCCAGCCCAATTGGCTGGGTCTAGACGATTTAAACAGGCCCCTTATGTCTTGTAGAGTCCATACATACCAAATACACCCATTGAATCGCTCTAAAACAGCTCCAAGATCGAACACAAAATCTGCCAGTTCTTGCATGCATTTTCCCGCCATTTTTTCAGTTTGAAACTATGCAGATGACCTCCCCTTATCCAGTTCGAGAGTCCCTTTAGCACATGCCCTGAAATGGGGTGCCCCTTATCCAACTTAGTGGTGTCTTTAGCAATTCTTCCGGGATGTTTTCCACACTTCTTTGGGGTTCCTCCGGGGTATTTCCGGTACACTTCTGGGGCGCTTCCGGTACACTATCAACGGAGGTCCAAATGCCACATTTTTAGCCAATTTCGCCGCAAAGCCTTATTTTTCCAAAACCACCTACAAATAAATAAAATAACCAAATAAGTACAAATTCGAGCACTAACAATGTATACAATTAATATATACTAGACACATAAATGCGTCTATCAATGGCCCGCCCGTGCGGCCTCCAAACAATCACTCGAAGATGGTTGGACGTGATGCTATTTTAAGACGCTTAATCCGCGACTTATTCGTTTAAGCTTTAAAACAGCGATGCTTCATACATATTGATTGTTTTCGATGCATTACATGCATCGAGCATACACGATATTTCACGGATACCAACTCCTTAAATAACTTAGAACTGTATGCTATTTCCTGCGTGGGTCCCACGATCCGCTCATTCGAGACTTCAAGCATGTCACAAACTGAGGGATACTTACTGGGGTATTGGTCTGGCGGTTTACAACATGGAGCGTGCAACGCGCCATTACAAGAACGTTTCGGGAAAAGGTGGACGGTTAACAGTGATGAGGGAAGTGGGAAAAGGTGTGATCGTGTGACAATCACCACTCCTAAATGACCCTACTACTCCATCACTTCACCTCCTCCACTTCCTACGAGATGATGGTTAATAGGTCCTTCACCTATTTCCAACACAGACGGAGAGAAACCAAGTGTTGTCATAGTATCCAGAAAACACCCAGAACGGATTGCTTTCATTGTGAAAGCCAGTTCATCATTCTGATACAAGTCATAAACATCTGACACCTTCATAATCTCAACACCTTCTTCGCTTCCCTCCCTAAGATCAACCCCATCTCCTTCACTTTGTGACTGAAGCAAGTCAGGAACAACCATTTCTTCGTTTAGGCCAGAATTATATAGATTGATCTCTCGAATCAAAAGCACTCCCGTGCTTATCAAGATGCCTTGGAGATGAAGAAGCTCAGCTGCAGCTTAACCATGTTCACGATGAAATTTGCGGACAAACGTTGGTGGTAACGCTCTATCGTCGTCTTCAACGCATGGGCTATTACTGGCCAGAAATGGAAACTCAATCTCGTTTACTTCAAAAATCTTGTTCTAATTGTCAAATATCGTCGCATCAATTGGAGGTTTTCAGCGTGAGTCATGCTGGGGACTGGAGAGAGCCGTACATTAGCTATCTTCGCGATGAAGTAACTCCTGCTAATCAAAAGGATTCCATCAAGATGAAGCAAAAGGCGAAGCGGTTCGTATTTCATGAAGGGATCCTGTATCGCAAAAGTTTTGGAGGCAATATGTTACGATGCCTAGCCGAGTTAGAGATCCCAATTATGTTGAAAGAAATGCATGAAGGGGAACATCAAGGGAAGAGGAAACTTTTTCTCCAGATACACGAGAAATACAATTGGCCGACCATGGAGGATGATGCAGCTTCATTTGTTCAAAGCTGCCACAAATGTCAAATTCATGGGAACCTTGTTCACGCACCTTCCGCCGCTTTACACTAGACAAGCAGTCCATAGCCATTTTATAGCTGGGGACTTGACATTATTGGAAAGATCAATCCGCCGTCATCAAAGCAGCACGAGTACATCATAACTGCGACAGAATACGTTACCAACTGAGTTGAAGCCGTTCCTCTACGAAGGACTACAGGAGAAACGATTGCGGCTTTCATTAAAGAGTACATCATTTGTCGTTTTGGCGTGCCTAAACATATCATCACCGATAACGGCATTCCCTTCGCCAACAAACAAGTATGAGAGTTGCTCGAGGGATACAGAATTAAACAAGTCTTCTCCACCATTTATTACCCCCAGGGAAACGGACAAGCTGAGAGCACCAACAAAACACTAATTCAGATTCTCAGTCGAACAGTGCATGACAATCCCAGAGAATGACACGAATAGCTACCGATGGTGCTATGGGCGTATCAAACATCACCTAGAAATTCTATTGGAGTTTCTCCATATTCGCTTGTTTACGACGCAGACGCGATCCTCCTAGCAGAAATCAAGATCCCATCAGCTAGGATTGCAGCAGCAAGTGGGGTCCATTGGAATGAAGCTGAAACGTTGAGCTCCAGGATCGCCGAGTTAGACACTCTAGACTCCAGAAGAGGTAAAACAGAGGAACGTGCTCAGGTGTACAGAAATAGGATCTCCAGGGCATATGAAAAGACTGTAAGGCCGCGTGTTTTTATAGAAGGAGATTTGGTCTTAAAGACGGCCAAGCACATTCAGCAAGACATGTCTGCACCAAATTTCTCTCCAAAATGGGAAGGTCCTTATGTGATTACCAAGGCTTACAGTACTGGCTACTACAAGATCGTTAAGGTGGATGGAGGCAAGTTAGAAGCATTCATCAATGTAAAATGGCTCAAGGAATATCATGCTTGATCATCCTCCTACCATTGTCTCATGACATGGAAATACATGCATTCTTTTTTCATTACACATCTGAATTATCAATTTATTCAAAAATACATTAATGAAAAACTCCTTCCATCTACCAAAAAAAAAATCAATGCAATTCATCTCTCAAAAGTGTTCAAAAAAAAAAAAAAAGAGATGTCGTGAGCGCCATTGACAATAAGAGAATGTAGCCTAGAAGAGGTCATCCAGCAGATTATAGTTCCTTGACAGCATCATCTTCAACCTAGTTTGGTATCTCTCTGTTCTATTCTTCAAGTTTTGGATTTCCTGCTCCACCTTCTTTGATTCCGCAGCCAGAGCCTTCTCTTCCTCCAAGATAGCTTTCGTAGCAGGAACTACATTCACGAGGATACCAGCTGGATCAACCTTGATAATGTCAAGACGCTGCCGCAACCAGCCCACGTTGAACTCCATGGGTTCGCAGGTAGACACCATGTTATCCCAGTTTTCGAGGTTTGGTTCGGTAACGTTGCGGATAGAGATATTCTCCATCTCAACAATCATGAGAAGAAGGCAATTTACCGTGGTAACCAAAGCAGATGAACAGTTTCGAACTACATTCCTGGTTGCAATATGGCCATACTTTTTCCATACTTTTGTGTATAAAGGCACAAACTCCTTCCGCACTAAGAATTCACCGACAGTTCGGTAACTGGAAGATAGAAATATTATGTGGATATTGAATGAAAGGCCTGCGTTCGGATATTCATGAGATGAGATACCTAGATCAGCATCTTCAAGATCCGCTGGGGTAGGCGTATTTGAGTTTGAAGGCAATAGACTGTTTAAGTAGTCATCATCGATCATTGTCACACATGTTCCAGTAGGATATCCCTGTGAAAGGGGAGGTTTATTCACCTGATCATGAAGAACAAACAATTGTTCAGAAAAGTAAAATAAAGGAAAAAGTAGCATCGTTGAAATCAAGAAATGGCTCGGAATCATACCTCGGGTGCAAGTCGTGTACGTTTAGCAGAAGAGCCTGGATGGTATGAAGAGGACGATCCATAGCTGTTCGACATGATGAAAAGATGGAGTTCCTGCAAAATCCTGTCAAGAAAAGATAAATGGTGGTTCTAAATCCTTGTGTGCACATATATATATGGTGGAAACCCTAAAGGAAGACCAAATCGGCTGCAGCGAGGGTTATCTGATGAATAAGGATTCAACCGACCAAGTCGTGCTTTCTTCCAAACCCTAATCAAAGTTGGAAAGGTCGTTGGATATCTAAAAGAGAATGATTTGACCAGCTCAGGGACGTTTAAGGCATAGGGTGATATTCATCTCTACGGTAAATATTTATTTATTCACTTTAGCTTAATCATTCTAATATTCGAACTGTCACCATCTAATGCCTACCCCACAATAGTGCGACTATTACGTGCTAGGCAGGGGACTTAATGTTGATGGTGGATTTTAGTTCAGGGCTAAAATTGTTTAACCAAATTTAATGCGCTGACGTCCTGCAAAGGGTAAAGCCGTTTGATAAGTGATGAGTACCTCCTCATTTTATTTATTCGAAGCAACTCAATAAATACACAAAATTCACCCAGAATGGTGCATGCAGCAATAATCCCAATTATTCTGTGAATTTTAGCATTATTAATTAATGCATGATTTTCCTAGTATTTGCTTTGTTGTTCCTCGTTGAACTCTCATTGTTAGCATGACATGACGACTGAGTGTTCACTCTCAGCAGAGTAACATGAATCTCCAAGTGCCAATTTTGAAACATGTAAGAAATACCCGTACATGTTACATCACTCTTTGACCAAAGAGAATTTCGAATCGATGCGCTCTCAGCTCGATCGAACGTATTTAATTTCCTTAAGGAAAATCTGGACTGTCCATATCAGTCTCAGAAACGATCGCAGCCACACAAGTTGGTCGCGCAATTTAACAAGCCTAGCCAAAACTTGGCAAGAATGGGCGATTGATGTGATGACCACTGGCGGGCCCACTTGTGCCCTAGCCGGTCGAACATCACACGAACACCTCCCAGCAACGTCAAACGCCAACCCTAAGTTGGGTCGCCATACTACTTTGTAGAGGTTCGATCGAACATAGACTGTCCAGGGCAGTCTTAAAACCATCGCAACAGTCCAACTTCACAAGTGTAGTTGGACGGATTAGATCATCCCATGAATGATCAGAGAAGCGTCAACGCACACGTAGGAGGGCCCACTCCTCACCAACCCTATCGGTTTTCTCAAGACAAAGCCATGGAGCAATGAACGTTTGCTCGAAGCATGGCTGGCGTGATGCTTTGAAAGGTCACGGAAATGCCACCAGTGTCTTAAAACGATCACAACCATCCAACTTACCCAGCCTATTTGGATGGCTTAGATCGTACCTAGGTACATCAGGGAGGTGCACATATGTTCACTGTCAGCCCAACGTGGGCCCCACACGGTCGATCCTCCCAAAGGAGAAGCGTGTTTTGCCAAACCGTTTGCCCAAAGTCACGCGTGCATGATCGTATAAAAAACCTAATTAGGGTTTGCGGCGATGCATATCTGTCGTAGTTCGATCGCATCCATCCATCTTCGCCATCCTAAAAGGAGGGTGTAGATATAGACTCAAGAGGTCCCAAGGATGTCGACGTGATCACCGTGGGACCATCTGTGCGTGCGACCGGATGACCTAGGCGAACCATGGCCGAGCGTCTCGAAACGCACACCCGAAGGTGGCATGTCACGCGGCTTCCAAATCCTTTGCAGCAATGGATTTATGTCGCAAATCGATCACGACCACTCATCTTTGCCAGTCAATTTGAGTGGCCTAGATCAAGCCTTCGTGGGACTGAGAGGTATATACGTGCACAACAACGGACCGCCTCCATACGTGACCGATTGGTCCCACCAAAAGTAACGCCCATGCTTGAATTCGATCAAGACAAAGAGGGATGCTTGCGCACCTCTTAAAAACTCTAAAATTCCATCAACGGTCGTAGATATGTGCCGCAAACCATCTCGTCCGTCCAACTATGCCAGCTTGGACGGACAGTCTAGGTTAAAATCTAGACGACCAATGAAGCACCTCGGTGATCACCGTCCACCACTCTTCCACAGGGAGTGATCGACCAGGGGATGGCCCGCTCATGCGGCCTCCAAACGATCACTCGAAGATGGTTGGACGTGATGCTATTTTAAGACGCTTAATCCGCGACTTATTCGTTTAAGCTTTAAAACAGCGATGCTTCATACATATTGATTGTTTTCGATGCATTACATGCATCGAGCATACGCGATATTTCACGGATACCAATTCTTTAAATAATTTAGCACCGTATGCTATTTCCTGCTTGGGTCCCACGATCTGCTCATTCGAGACATCAAGCATGTCACAAACTGGGGGATACTTACTGGGGTATTGGTTTGACGGTTTACAACGTGCAACGCGCCATTACAAGAACGTGTCGGGAAAAGGTGGACGGTTAACAGTGATGAGGGAAGTGGGCAAAGGTGTGATCGGGTGTGACAATCACCACTCCTACACGACCCCACTACTCCATCACTTCACCTCCTCCACTTCCTACGAGATGAGGGTTACGCTCAATGACTTGTATAAATAGGTCCTTCACTTATGTCCAACACAGACGGAGAGAAACCAAGTGTTGTCATAGTATCCAGAAAACACCCAGAACGGATTGCTTTCATTGTGCAAGCCAGTTCATCATTCTGATACAATTCATAAACAACTGACACCTTCATAATCTCAACATCTTCGCTTCCCTCGCTAAGATCAACCCCATCTCCTTCACTTTGTGGCCGAAGCAAGTCTGGAACGACTATTTCTTGGTTTAGGCCAGAATTGTATAGATTGATCTCTCGAATCAAAAGCACTCCCGTGCAGTGCATTTGTTTAGGTTTTAGATTCATTTCTCATCCACACACACCCAAAATTACCAAAAACAGCAGAAATAGTTTTCACCCATAAACAATTGGCGACCACAATGGGAGATTAATCTCTCGGTTGCGATCTCAAGATTTTCAAAAAGATGGTTGGCCTCAGGGATGATTCTACCGCGACGGATCTCAGCCAGAATCCCTCAAATGGTAATGTTTCTCACCCTCCTTTCTGTTTATAACGAATTTTCATATTTCAATACCCCCATTATCTCTGTCGCTTCAACCGATGGAGAAATCCCAACTCTGGCTGAACTAGCACGAAGGCAAGAAATTCTGGCGAGAAATGTGGACCGGATAAAAGGAGCGATTAACAAGTTCACCTGCTTGGTGCACGTGACGAGAATTTTAGGAGCAGAAATGGTGGAACGCTCGGCGGAAAATCCTCCTCAGGTCAATAGTTTCACTATGAACCGGAGACCGGTGGACCAGGAAGCAGCTTCTCTAGTAGAAACTTTATGCGAACTTTTACACCTCTCGAAGAATCAACGGGCGGAGATGTTTGCTGCAATCAACCAGATAGCCCTAGATGTACATTTAGCCCCTCTGCGTCCAGAAATCTCGAAAACACCAGAGGTATTTGTGAATAATGTCTCATTTACAGAAGACGACATGATGGCGGAGGAAGGTCACAACTGGGCCCTACATGTTACTGCACGCATCAAGGATTCAGAGTTCAAGAGGACCCTCATCGACACGGAAGCGTCTTCGAATGTGATTACTCTCAAGACTCTCAGGACGACCAAGGTTTGCCCAGGCAAGATCGTACGACAGCCTACTACGATGACAGACTTTGAAGGAAACCAAACCAACACGTACGGGTATGTCAATATGAATTTATCTGTAGGGCCCGTCCAATCAAAGGTGAAGTTCGAAGTCATAGAAAAGGAGCCGGACTACCATATGATACTGGGGAGACCATGGCTTCATGACAATAGGATTGTCCCTTCGACGTATCATCAGTACCTGAAGACTATGCTGAATAAAGAATTTGTTCGTATTCCTGCATCGTTGTCTCCTTACGCACCGATATATGGAGTGGAATTGTTTGAACCAGGGGAAGCTCCGCGGGAAGAATCAGACAAAGTTCATTGCATCCCACTCCCCACGTGGGCGTCAATCCAGGAGGAGGACCGACTTGCATCATTGAGGGCTAAGCCCCACGACGCATCTTTGCTGACAAGGCGTTCTTCCTCGTCCGGTGAATCAGCGGCCCACGTTCATACTAAGAGGGAGCGAACTTTTGTGGCGAGCCATGATCAGAAAGGGAAAACTGTGTATCGACACCGCTGTTAGAAATTAGCAGGGGAGACTGTTACCCAGTCTCTCCGCTCAATGGAATGCTACAACAACGACGAACCACAGGAAGAGGTGCTGGATGCTCCACGACAGCTGCAAGACGACACCAAATCCACGACCGATGAGCTCGAAATCGTTAATATTGGGAATGAAGAATCTCCCATGCCTATCTCCATCAGCTCAACTTTGTCCGCGGATGAACGCACGAAGCTTGTGCAACTTCTCAAAGAATACCAGGACATATTCGCTTGGACGTATGAAGAAATGCCCGGTTTAGATGAAAAATTGGTCACCCATCATCTACATGTCATACATGGGTCCAAACCGGTCAAACAGTCTCCGAGGCAATTTCGACACGAGGTAGAAGAGAAAATCAAGACTGAAATTCAGAAGTTGCTAGCTGCTGGATTCATCAAACCCATTCATCATCCGACCTGGTTGGCTAATGTGGTTCTGGTGAAAAAGAAAAACGGGCAGATCAGGTGCTGCGTAGATTTCAGAGACTTGAACAAATGCTGTCCCAAAGACGATTTTCCTCTACATAACATCGACATTCTAGTAGATGCCACCAGCGGACACGACATGTTCTCCTTCATGGATGGATATAGCGGCTACAATCAGATAAGGATGTATGAGCATGACGCAAGTAAGACAGCTTTCCGAATTCACTTGGAAATTTTTACTATACTGTAATGCCTTTTGGTTTGAAGAATGCCGGTGCAACGTATCAACGCGCTATGACAACAATCTTCCATGACATGATGCACAAGAAAGTAAAAGACTACGTGGATGACATAGTAGTCAAATCAAAAGCTCGGGCGGACCAAATAGGAGTCCTACGACAAGTATTCAAAAGGTGACGAGAATACAAATTGAAGATGAATCCTTTGAAATGCGCTTTCGACGTCTCTTCAGGCAAATTTCTGGGATTCCAGGTAACTGTTGAGGGGATCAAAGTGGACCCATCCAAGACTCGTCTATCCTTACGATGCCACCACCGCGAACTGTGAAGGAGCTACAAAGCTTCATGGGCAAGGTGAACTACATTCGACGTTATATACCTAGTTTGGCACAGCTCGTTGCTTCATTCACCCCCTTACTGAAGAAAGGAGAAAGTTTCGTTTGGACTGCAGTACAACAAGAAGCGTTTCGGAAGATTCAACGAATATTTTCCTCTCTAGCCATCATGAAGTCTCCCATCTAGAGCTGGAAAACAAGCCAAAACCTGCGGGTTTTCCCGGCCCGACCCTTAAAAAACCCGCACCCGGCTCGGCTGGTGTCTAAACAAGTCGGGTTAGGGTTGGAGAAATGTCGGCTTGTAGGAAAACGGGCTAACCCGTCCCGGACCGTAAATCCGCGGGTACAACCCGTAAACCCGTCCACAGTGCTTAATTAATAAGTTATATTTAATCCTTACCGTCAGATTATCTAGGGTTAATCATATCCTTACGTTTAAGGTATAAAAAGGAAAGGCTAAACCTAAAACATCATTCTCTTTTCTTCTTCTGCTCGTTCTCTTCTTCTGTGTTCTTCGGCTGGTGGAGAATTAGAGATGATAGTGAGAGATTGAGACCGAAAGTTGACGGGAAAGGTTATGTTGGTGTTAATAATGGTGTTACTGAAGTTAATTAAATAAAAAGAAGATGATGACGAAGCTGTGAATTGAAAAGTAAAAAAGTTAGGGTTTTCTCTGTGGTTAAGATTGAGTATGAAATTGAGGAAGTATGGTTGTTGGTAGTGTTGTTGAGTCGAGAAATTGATTCCGACTCAAAAGGGCGAAGTAATGTAGAGAAGATAAATTAGAGTTTTGTGAGTTGAGGATTGATTATCAAATTCAAGATGGGTTTTAAGATCGTGAGATGAAGAAGAAAATAATTATTCTTATTTGAAGATTGGTTTACAAAAAAAAGAAGATAATTATTGTAAACTCAGGATGAATTTAGAGTTAGGGTTTTATTATAAGAATCATTATGAATCTTTTCTTTGATTGCATGTTGTTCAACTGTGGTTGTTTTATCTAGTAGATTTTATGCTACTTTTCCAGTTCAATTCTTGAATCTATTACTTTTTTATTTTTGATTGATGGGGCAACATCGTCTCTCAGAAGAAGAAATTAAAGTAGCAGATGGGTTTTTGGTAAAAAAGACAATGAAGATTTTTTAAATCATTAAATGAGATTCGTATGAATTTTGATCCATATGTTGTTTCTGACGATATAATATCTAATGGAATTTAAAGTACTTCATCCTTTTCATATAATCTTTATTAACCTTGATGTTCTGTGTTGAGCAAGTTATTGCGATTTGTATGATAAACTGTGGGTTGTTTTCCTGATCTTGAATTCGTTAATTGCACAAATAGCTTAATCAGATGGATGTAATTGACTTTGGGCTCAAGTCCCTTTGATTAATTTGGAAATTATGTCATAAATTAATACTTATAATTAAGTTTTAATTTTTAATATTAATTTTACGGGCTAACCCGTGACCCCGCAGGTTTTACCCGTTACGGGCACGGGTTGAATAAATGACAACCCGTGAAGAATATCAACCCGCAAGCTTAGGCTTGTTTTAACCCGTAACCCGCGGGTTGGTCACAAGCCATCCCCGACCCGCCCGTTTTCCATCTCTACTCCCATCTAAGGAAGACCACTATGTCTCTACACTGCTTTCAGTGATACCGCCGTCGGGGCTCTGTTCGCTCAAGAAGATGACGAGGGAATCAAACATCATATATACTATTTCAGTCGAATATTGAGAGATGTTGAACTCAGATATCCCAAGGCGGAGAAGGCATGCTTATCCCAAATTCATTCCATTCAGAAGTTCAGACATTACCTGCTATCCAACAAGGTGGTGCTCATATCTAAATCTGATCCTGCGAAGTTTCTGCTTTCAAAATCGGTCCTGATGGGAAGGTCGGCCAAGTGGATTCTCCAAATGTCAGAGTTAGACATAACGTGTGCATCACCTAGATCTATCAAAGGACAAGCAGTTGCAGACTTACTAGCAGCATTTCCTAGAGAAGGCACTACTGCACTACGCGAAGACCTTCCTGGAGAATTTCCAGACATCTCCGTTGTCGAAGAAGAAGCATGGCTATTATATTTTGATGGCTCTTCCACCCCTAGCAATAACACTGGAGGGGTTGGCTGGTGGCACTCTAAAAGAGTCACAAACATTATACCTGCAAGTGCACAGGGTCTAGTGTATAGAACAGGGCAAGCAGGGTCGATCCACATAGACTTGGTGTGTGTAGTTGAAGCTTAAGGTTTCACTAAAACTGAGTTGTAACAAAGAGTCTTGGTTGTGTTAAAACACACATGAGATGATGGCAGTGACTGAACTGAAAAACAGTAGAATATAAAGCAAGTAAACAGGAACATGTTAGGGCTTTTGAATTCACTTCTTGATACTAAACTAAGGCAGATCCTAATGAATCATGTTCTTGTTTCATCTCAGGGAATATTGTGGATGATTTACTTAACTAATCTTACTAACTTACCCCTAGCATCAACTGTCTTCTCATAGTACAGCTGATCACAGGCTTGTTTGCTCAACCAGTCATCTAGCAATCCGCATTAGTGGAAGGTTAATCCCCTAAGTTCTCTAGTTCACCCCTAGCATTGAGTGTCTTCTTACAGCACACTCAATCACAGGTGCATTTGATCACTAAGTTTACTAACTTCCCTACTTCAATTAAGCATATCCCTTCAAATGGACTGAATCCTTAGCTACTCTCACTCTTACACCCCTAGAATCAGCTGTCTTCTTACAGCACAGCTGATCACAGGTGCATTCACTTAACTAGCTAATTATCATTCCTACTTAGTTTCAGCACTACAAGAACAGTGACATGAACAAGGACTATCCTAGCTTACAATTCAAGAGTATCATCTAACCCCTAGCAAATGGAGTTAGAACATAATGAAATTAAATGACAATGGAATTGAAATTGTTTAAAACATTGAACTGAAATTGAACTGAAATTGAAACAACATTAACAGTTGAGGTCCTGGCTATTCCAGGCCTCTTGGAACTTGGTAGGCTTTGGGATATGTATAAAATAAGAGCAAAGACAGCCTACAGTGATAACCTGCAAGTGCACAGGGTCAAATTGTAGTAATGTGTGCAAGACAGGGTCATTCCACAGGGACTTGGGGTGTATTGAAGCATTCCTAAGCTATCAATGGGTGCAAAGCACTATGGCAGTGAGCAAGGCAAAGCAATAAGGCAGATGCAAAGATGGGAAAACAGTTAACAACCAAGGCTGTAAGCCAAGGGCAGGGAGGAGTTTGTGCACTGATTTCAATGCACAACAGCTACAATTTGCAAGAAAAACTGAACAAGATGGCTAAGAAATTTAACTGAGCAGGGAATCAAAACAGGATTGAAATTATAAGTGACTGTAAAAAGATTTGTGGCTAAGCCAAGGCTTAGAATCCACCTTGTGACCTAATCAAGCAATGCAATTCTAGGTTGAGTTGAATACCTTGAGCATATATTAGAATGGGAGGAAAATCAGCTTGCTCACTGATATGCCCCTAGTATTGACTGTCTTTTGACAGCACAGTCAATCACAGGCATACCAGAGCACTGATTACTTCCCATTGCTCAAGCAAAACAGGCATCAAGATAACTATCCTAGCAATACATCATTCAACAGTGCACTAGGCTTCATCTGAGCCTTAGCAAGTGATAAATTAAAACATGATGAATATGTGAAAATAAAACTGAATTTGAAAGTGAAGCAAAAACAGAACATGAACAATTGAGGAACTGGCTAGTCCAGTCCTCTTGGTGGTGCACTGGCTAGTCCAGGCATACCATTACAACATCCCAAAGCATCTATTTATACTCAATTACACTTTACAAGCAAAACCCCCAAAACAGTAAATTAGGGTTTCTGAAAATTGAAATTCAGTTTACCTAATCTTTGATAATGGCTTCTGTACGTCGACCCATTCTTCTTCTGACTCTCCTGCTCCTCTCCATGCCTTCCAATTGATTTTCTAACTCGACCTATTCTATTGATTTCTTACCTAGGGTTTCAGAGAGAAATCAGGGAAGAAATCGAGAGAATAGATGGCTAGAAGTTTAGGGGAATGATGGGTTTCGGTGAGGGATAGCCATGATGGCTTTTGGTGGTTGATTGTGGTGGTTGAGGCAGTGGAGTTGGAGGAGTTGGTGGTGAAGGTGAGGCTGTTGCAGACGGGGGTGAGGGAGGTGAAGTCGATGGAGAAGAAGGAGGGGAGTGTTTGGTTGACGGGTATAGGTGTTAGGTGCTCGGGTGTTGGGCGGTTGTAGCAAATTGGATGAACAGCGAGGATGAGCCGTGGGATGTGGAGATGATGGATCGATCTAACGACGAGATGGAAGGAAGCGAGGAGCGACCGTTGGATGCGGAAGTACAACGAAACTGACGGCTCAAGATGGAGTTAGGTGCTGTAGTGTTTGACAGGAGCTTCAGACTTCGATGCTCGACGATGAAGCTACCGTAGGATGCTGAGATGATCCAATCCGACGGCTGAATATGAAGGCGGGTATGGATATTGGAAATGGGTTTGGGTGAGGGTTTTGGGCCTTGGGTATGCCAAGCCCATATCTTCTTTAAGAACAATTCTTCCTCTTCAAGCCCACTTCTAGTTTATCCGGCTCTTGCAAACATCATTCTTTGCTGCCTTCCTGCGGGAGTCTTGACCGTTTCTTTGCTCTTTTCCGCTCCGCAATTCATCCAAACTTTATTTATTACCTAAAAATGCAAAATTAATTAATAAAAATATTTATTCTTGAAAACAATGAAAATACAGAATATGGGATAAAATGTAGAATTAATGCACAGAAGATGAGTTAAATGCCAAGAAAAATATATAGAAATATGCACTTTTTAGCACTCATCAAATACCCCCAAACCTGAATTTTACTTGTCCTCAAGTAAAACAAAACTAAGGAAATCCTACCTATACCACTGTCGCTGGTCTCTCGAACGCATTTAGCATATGCACTAAGCCTTTTAAACCACTAAGTGTCCCTAGTGGACGAGTGAAGTCTCGTGAAGGTTTGCTTAGAACGTACCTACAAAGTTCTAGGACAAAATATAAGCTCAGATTCCATCAAATGTGACATGTGCAAGACAGTAGAAGCTCACAGCAAAATGGAGATGTCAATCTAGCTATCTAAGGCACAATCCTAGCACTGATAACAACTAAAGACACGTGATAAGAGTGTAAAGTGTATCTACACATGTTTCTAGAATGACCTGAAGTTATGACTACTAATCACCAAGAGATAGTTTTTAGGCTAAGAACCGAATTCTAAACCAAGCTAGCTGTCCGGCTTTACGAGAATTGTGAATGTTCACCCAATGAGTTGGTGATATTTCAGTTTACCCGCGTTATACATCGATGGCTGCACCCTCCTTGCTTATTACAAGACTATTTACAACAAAAAGATGACTCTTTACATGACTCTTATTTACATTGATTACTCTCTTTTATTTTTGGAACAAGAGAGAACTATTGTCTTTAACATGACAAAACATGGAATAAATAAATACTTGATTGATTTTTTATTTTTTTTTTATTTCTTTTTTTATATAAATTTTTTTTGATTTTTTTTTTGTAAGAAATAACTTTGATCTTTACAACATAGTGACACTTTTGATACATGAACAAAAAGAAAAACATAATTACATGACTCTTAGCAAGAGGTGGCCCTTATCGAATGCATCCGGTCAAATTCTATGGTTGCTTTTCTTAACGTATCCTCCAACTTCTATCCCAGCCAACCAAAGAACAAGCTAGTCAAGTCTCATTCAGTATTCTAAAGTGATTGGCAATCTAACTTCCTATCAAACACCTTGAAGATCGAGGCTATACATGTATTGGTAGATCGTGCGTGTGCAAGTTTCTTATCACATGTGAATTGTGCTAGAATCAGGGTGCCTAAATATCTATACTAAGAATCCTTATGTTTACATACATGCACAAGAGTCAACATTTCAAGGTAAATGAGCTCCATTTTTATGATTTTTTTTATTTTTTAATTTTTTTGGAATTTTTAATTTTTTCAAAAAGAGGGAATTCTGTTTTCAATTATAACATGTGATCGTGGTATCTACTCTATACCCCCAAACCTAAACTAAACATTGTCCTCAATGTTTCAAAATATGAATAAAATTATAATACAACATACGAATAGGACCATGCTGAGCAGGGAAAAAGGAAAGAGAATACCCGATTTGACGGCGAAAGCAAAATTAGAACTCCGTTATTCAACGCAAAAATCCAACATATTTCAGTTAAGAGTCACATTGGATTAGCAAAATATGTACAAAAGAAACAAAAGATTTAACTAAGAAACTATCTACTAGATTCTATACAAGAAAATTTGGTTTTTAATGGGATTGGACTTTTAGGGAAAAGTTTGGTTTTGTCGGGAGACATTTGGTTTTGATGGGAAAAAGAAAAATTTTGGTTTTTAGGGAAACATTTGGAAAACTTTGGTTTTTATGGGAGAAAAACATTTGGTTTTTAATGGGATAAGGAGACCAAGCCCACTGTTGGGTTTTGCGAAGCCCAGCTACGTTTTTGAAAAACAGGCCCACTGCTGGTGAGTAAAGCTCACTGTTGGTTTTTGGAATTTTGAAATTTTGGCCCACTTGAACTTTGGTTCAGGCCCACAGTTCAGAAACAAGCCCAGGTAACAATTTGAAATTTGGGCTCTTAAATAGCCAAAGGTCGAGGCCCAACTGGGCTTTGAAAACGTTTTCTGTTTTTGGGTCAAGCCCACAGTGTAAATGTTTAGTTTTCAAATAGATGTTAAGCCCACAGTCCCAGAAATTTAGTTGGGCTTTGGCTAGCTACTAACTAATATATGAGGCCCAACTGGGCTTTCAAGAGTTCAGTTTTCTTTAATTAAAACAACAGGCCCAAATCAATCTAAAACCACAAGCCCACAAGAAATTAAACAAACAAGCCCACAAGAAATTAATTACAAACCCAACAGAAAAATGGAAAAAATTATTACAAGCCCACAAATTAAAAATGGAAGCCCACAGGTTGGGTTCTCTTAATGGGTTTAGGCTTACTTGCTTAAGCACAGCCCAGCTGCTCAGTTTGGTTGCAAAAGCCCAGTTGGGCTTTGGATCATCCTAAGCTTTTGTCTTTGTTGAGGCCCAGTTGGGCTTGGCTTATGAATGGAAGCAGCACCACTTCAGGCCTAGCAGCAGGAGCAGATCAGCAGCAGCAGCAACAACACAACAGCAGGCTTTGCAGGTTCACAGGGCCACAGCAGAGCAACAGGTGCAGAAGGCAGCAGCAGTTAGCAGCAACAGGCAGCAACATGGGCCACAGCAGCTCAGCAGCAGTCTTGGCCTGGTACAAGCAGGAGCACCACAGCAGCACAAGCACAACAACTCAGCAGGAGAGCAGGAGTACAACAAGCACAGGAGCAGCAGCAGCAGCAGCTCCACAGCAAAAGCAGCAGGATAGGCAGGTACCTGCTGGCTCAAAGCAGAAAGTGAGTAAAGATGCAAGCTATGATGCAGGAATGTAAGTGAACAATATGAAAATGAGTATGCAATGCAGGGAAAGATGCAAATGCAATGAACTATGATGCAAATATGAAGATGAAAGTGAATGCAACAAAACAGCAAAGAACAAAACAACACACAGCGCCAAGTCCCCGGCAGCGGCGCCAAAAACTTGGTAGGCTTTGGGATATGTATAAAATAAGAGCAAAGACAGCCTACAGTGATAACCTGCAAGTGCACAGGGTCAAATTGTAGTAATGTGTGCAAGACAGGGTCATTCCACAGGGACTTAGGGTGTATTGAAGCATTCCTAAGCTATCAATGGGTGCAAAGCACTATGGCAGTGAGCAAGGCAAAGCAATAAGGCAGATGCAAAGATGGGAAAACAGTTAACAACCAAGGCTGTAAGCCAAGGGCAGGGAGGAGTTTGTGCACTGATTTCAATGCACAACAGCTACAATTTGCAAGAAAAACTGAACAAGATGGCTAAGAAATTTAACTGAGCAGGGAATCAAAACAGGCTTGAAATTATAAGTGACTGTAAAAAGATTTGTGGCTAAGCCAAGGCTTAGAATCCACCTTGTGACCTAATCAAGCAATGCAATTCTAGGTTGAGTTGAAGACCTTGAGCATATATTAGAATGGGAGGAAAGTCAGCTTGCTCACTGATATGCCCCTAGTATTGACTGTCTTTTGACAGCACAGTCAATCACAGGCATACCAGAGCACTGATTACTTCCCATTGCTCAAGCAAAACAGGCATCAAGATAACTATCCTATCAATACATCATTCAACAGTGCACTAGGCTTCATCTGAGCCTTAGCAAGTGATAAATTAAAACATGATGAATATGTGAAAATAAAACTGAATTTGAAAGTGAAGCAAAAACAGAACATGAACAATTGAGGAACTGGCTAGTCCAGTCCTCTTGGTGGTGCACTGGCTAGTCCAGGCATACCATTACAACATCCCAAAGCATCTATTTATACTCAATTACACTTTACAAGCAAAACCCCCAAAACAGTAAATTAGGGTTTCTGAAAATTGAAATTCAGTTTACCTAATCTTTGATAATGGCTTCTGTACGTCGACCCATTCTTCTTCTGACTCTCCTGCTCCTCTCCATGCCTTCCAATTGATTTTCTAACTCGACCTATTCTATTGATTTCTTACCTAGGGTTTCAGAGAGAAATCAGGGAAGAAATCGAGAGAATAGATGGCTAGAAGTTTAGGGGAATGATGGGTTTCGGTGAGGGATAGCCATGATGGCTTTTGGTGGTTGATTGTGGTGGTTGAGGCAGTGGAGTTGGCGGAGTTGGTGGTGAAGGTGAGGCTGTTGCAGACGGAGGTGAGGTCGATGGACAAGAAGGAGGGGAGTGTTTGGTTGATGGGTATAGGTATTAGGTGCTTGGGTGTTGAGCGGTTGCATCAAGTCTCGATGATTCGCGAAGCTGAGCCGTGGGATGCGGAAATGATAGATTGATCTAACGGCGAGATAGAAGGGAGCTTGTAGCGACCGTTGGATGTATAATACATCAAAATGAACGGCGCATATTGGAGTTAGGTGTTGTAGTGTGAAGCAGGATCTTCAGATTTTGATGCACGACGATGAGGCGACCGTAGGATGCTGAGATGATCCAATCTGACGGCTGAAGATGAAGGCGGGTATGGATATTGGAAATGGGTTTGGGTGAGGGGTTTGGGCCTTGGGTATGCCAAGCCCATATCTTCTTTAAGAACAATTCTTCCTCTTCAAGCCCACTTCTAGTTTATCCGGCTCTTGCAAACATCATTCTTTGCTGCCTTCCTGCGGGAGTCTTGACCGTTTCTTTGCTCTTTTCCGCTCCACAATTCATCCAAACTTTATTTATTACCTAAAAATGCAAAATTAATTAATAAAAATATTTATTCTTGAAAACAATGAAAATACAGAATTTGGGATAAAATGTAGAATTAATGCACAGAAGATGAGTTAAATGCCAAGAAAAATATATAGAAATATGCACTTTTTAACACTCATCATTGGCGTAGCCCTATTATCTCCAACCGGTGAAGTCTCCTCGCACTCCTTCAAGCTAGACTTTCAATGAACTAACAATTCAGCAAAGTATGAAGCCTTCCTCATAGGGCTGTCATTAGCCAAGCAAGCAGGGGCCACACGTATGGAAATAAGAGGCGACTCTAAGTTACTAATTAATCAAATGAATGGAGTATTTGCATTGAAGTAGTTGGCACTGGCTCTAGAGCTGGAAAACGGGCGGGACGGGTCTGGCTTGTGACCAACCCGCGGGTTACGGGTTAATACAAGCCTGAGCTCGCGGGTTGAAATTCTTCACGGGTGGTCATTTATCCCACCCGTGCCCGTCCCGGGTAAAGCTCGCGGGTTTACGGGTGCTCACGGGTTACCTGGTTTTTGTTGAGTCAACTCGCCAGAAATCGATTTCTGGGCTATTTCCTTCCACATTCAGGGCATCTAAAGTTCCTTTCCTACAAGCTACAACCTAAGTATCTAACATTCATCCAATTCATTTGGTATATCAATTCAAAAACTCAAAATTGCAAAACTAAACAAATTAGTCTTCTTAAAGAAACATAGACACAGTCACACAGATACTATCATAGTATCATACACTCATAACATCTCAACATCATCATCTTCATCATCAGCACTCATAACATCCTTGAAATGGTCTGGTTCTGGTAACTCTTGCTCTTGTACACTTGACATCCTGAAATGGATGGAGCGGCCACAAAGAACAAGTCAAAGAGTCATTCAGAAACATGAAAATTACATAAACAGAAATTGAAAAAATACATAGACAATGACATCCAACAAAACTATTATAGTACATGCATTTTCAAGTCACCCAAAACAATAACATCTAACAAAACAAACAAATCAAACAAATCCCCTAAATCTCTGTAAAGAACACAAAAAATCTCAAGACCCACATGCCACAACAGTAAGAAATTTAATTCAGTTAAAACTGTCATTCCATGTTTCAACAAGAATTCATGTGATAAAAAAAAAGATGGAGACACCAATAAGCAGTATTGCAGTAACATTGTAAGACTAAGAGTCTAAGAGTCTAAGACCCTGACTTAAATCAAGAATTGCATTATATGAAACAACATCTGTCTGCAATTCCATTTCAACATCTGGTCTGCAATTCCAAATAACACTTTAGTTTTGATAATGATCCCAATTCCCAATACATGATTAAATGTAACATAAGATGGTAAAAATACTAAAAACTAATTGATCAACTAAAAACTTAACCAATAAACCAAAGTTACCAAACCACAGATTAGACGAAATTTGTGAATAATAAACCAAAACTAATTGATCCCAAATTCCCAATTGTTAATATTCTTAAGGATTTCAACTAAAAACTTAACTATCCACAAATTAGACAAAATTGTGAATACCCATTGATTGGCTCACAGAAATCAAATCACCAAATCAACTAAAGCCTTTAAACCAAGCAAAACTAATGAGTAATAAAAAATTAAAGATTAAGAAAAAACCCTTTTTTGTGGTAACTGGTAAGAACTGAAACATCGTGAAATTAAGAAAATTAAAGATTACCTATCTTCACAGAATCACAATCACAAGTTCACAACACAACAATAGTAAGAATATTAAAGATTTGTTGGGATTCCTATGTAAAATCCTAGATTCCTAGAAGAAGAAAATAAAGAAGAAAACAAAAATTAAAATCTGATTACCTGCTAGCCTTGAATCTTTAGATCAAATTAACTGCCTTTGATCTAGATCTAATAGTTCTTCAATTTGTTGTTCAGTTGTTCTGTGCGTCTGCGTCAGGAGACTGAAAGAATACTAAGAGTTATCAATTGGGTTATAAGTTGTCATACAAATACTAAGACTGAAAGAATAACGTAAAGATCTAAATTTTGTTATCAATCTATTGATACAAAATTACAAATCAATGATGACCGAGAATGCATAAGATTTGATGAAATAAGATAGCGAAGTTGGAACTTACTTTGAGATATTTGTCGATGATGGAAAGATATGAGATGCAGCCTCAAGACTCAGGAGACTCTCTCTGAGTCAGGGAAGAAGAAAAAAAGAGGAAGAACAACCGAAGTCGAAGAAGAATGATAGGAAAGCTTAGGGTTTCCCCGTTTTATACGATGGAGATTTGGGTGACACGTAACTAGATACGTGTTTCAGTTTCAGCAGGGTATAAATCTACGGGTTACGGGTCAGACCGCGGGTTTCACGGTACGGGCCGGGTTAACCCGTTTCTTCACAAGCCACTAATTGTACAACCCGCGCCCGTCTTGTTTACTTACCATCCGGGACGGGACGGGCCAACCCGCGGGTTTTGGCTCGGATTGCCAGCTCTAACTGGCTCTGTACCGATCAAAAGCACAAAGGTTACTAAACTACTTTGCTAACGCAACCATAACCCATGTTGGTCGCAACAACAACAGACATGCCGATTGTTTAGCCACGATGACATCCAAATTGCAGTTTGAAGGTTTAGAAGAAACCTTGATGGTGAAGAGGAGAACGTTAGAATCAACGTGGCTTTCACAATGCAAAGACACTAGAACCTACGATTGGCGAACTCCGATCATTCAGGAGCTCAGCAGCTCACTTTCTCAAAGAAAGGTCAGTTTCAAAACCTTGCATAACTTCTTCATGCTTCATGGTATGCTATATCATCGAAACCCGGATGGTTCCTTATCAAGATGCCTTGGAGATGAAGAAGCTCAGCTGCAGCTTAACCGTGTTCATGATGAAATTTGCGGACAAACGTTGGTGGTAACGCTTTATCGTCGTCTTCAACGCATGGGCTATTACTGGCCAGAAATGGAAACTCAATCTCGTTTACTTCAAAAATCTTGTTCTAATTGTCAAATATCGTCGCATCAATTGTAGGTTTTCAGCGTGAGTCATGCTGGGGACTAGAGAGAACCGTACATTATCTATCTTCGCGATGAAGTAACTCCTGCTAATCAAAAGGATACCATCAAGATGAAGCAAAAGGCGAAGCGGTTCGTATTTCATGAAGGGATCCTGTATCGCAAAAGTTTTGGAGGCAATCTGTTACGGTGCCTAGCCGAGTTAGAGATCCCAATTATGTTGAAAGAAATGCATGAAGGGGAACATCAAGGGAAGAGGAAACTTTTTCTCCAGATACACGAGAAATACTATTGGCCGACCATGGAGGATGATGCAGCTGCATTTGTTCAAAGCTGCCACAAATGTCAAATTCATGGGAACCTCGTTCACGCACCTTCCGCCGCTTTACACTCGACAAGCAGTCCATGGCCATTTTATAGCTGGGGACTTGACATTATTGGAAAGATCAATTCACCGTCATCAAAGCAGCACGAGTACATCATAACTGCGACAGAATATGTTACCAAATGAGTTGAATCCATTCCTCTACGAAGGACTACAAGAGCAACGATTGCGGATTTCATTAAAGAGTACATCATTTGTCGGTTTGGCGTGCCCAAACATATCATCACCGATAACGGCACTCCCTTTGCCAACAAACAAGTATGAGAGTTGCTCGAGGGATACGGAATTAAACAAGTCTTCTCCACCATTTATTACCCCCAGGGAAACGGAAAAGCTGAGAGCACCAACAAAATACTAATTCGGATTCTCAGTCGAACAGTGCATGACAATCCCAGAGAATGGCAGGAATAGATACCGATGGTGCTATGGGCGTATCGAACATCACCTAGAAGTTCTATTGGAGTTTCTCCATATTCGCTTGTTTACGGCGCAGACGCGCTCCTCCCAGCAGAAATCAAGATCCCATCAACCAGGATTGCAACAGCAAGTGGGGTCCATTGGAATGAAGTTGAAACGTTGAGCTCCAGGATCGCCGAGTTAGACACTCTAGACTCCGGAAGAGGTGAAACAGAGGAACGTGCTCAGGTGTACAGAAATAGGATCTCCAGGGCATATGAAAAGACTGTAAGGCCGCGTGTTTTTAAAAAGGATATTTGGTCTTAAAGACGGCCAAACACATTCAGCAAGACATGTCTGCACCAAAGTTCTCTCCAAAATGGGAAGGTCCTTATGTGATTACCAAGGCTTACAGTACCGGCTACTACAAGATCTTTAAGGTGGATGGAGGCAAGTTAGAAGCAGTCATCAATGTAAAATGGCTCAAGGCATATCATGCTTGATCATCATCCTACCATTGTCTCATGACATGGCAATACATGCATTCTTTTTTCATTACACATCTGAATTATCAATTTATTCAAAAATACATTAAATATGAACTACATTCATGAGGATACCAGATGGATCAACCTTGATAATGTCAAGACGCTTCCACAACCATCCCACGTTGAACTCCATGGGTTCGCAGGTAGACACCATGTTCTCCCAGTTTTCGAGGTTTGGTTCGGTAACGTTGCGGATAGAGATATTCTCCATCTCAACAATCATGAGAAGAAGGCAGTTTACCGTGGTAACCAAAGCAGATGAACAGTGTCGAACTACATTCCTGGTTGCAATATGGCCATACTTTTTCCATACTTTTGTGTATAAAGGCACAAACTCCTTCCGCACTAAGAATTCACCGACAGTTCGGTAACTGGAAGATAAACATCTCATGTGGATATCGAATGAAAGGCCTGCGTTGGGATATTCATGAGATGAGATACCCAGATCAGCATCTTCAAGATCCGCGGGGGTAGGCGTATTTGAGTTTGAAGGCAACAGACTGTTTAAGTCGTCATCATCGATCATTGTCACACATGTTCCAGTAGGATATCCCTGTGAAAGGGGAGGTTTATTCACCTGATCATGAAGAACAAAATTGTTCAGAAAAGTAAAATAAAGGAAAAAGTAGCATCGTTGAAATCAAGAAATGGCTCGGAATCATACCTCGGGTGCAAGTCGTGTACGTTTAGCAGGAGAGCCTGGATGGTATGAAGAGGATGATCCATAGCTGTTCGACATTATGAAAAGATGGAGTTCCTGCAAAACCCTGTCACGAAAAGATAAATGGTGGTTCTAAATCCCTGTGTGCACATATATATATGGTGGAAACCCTAAAGGAAGACCAAGTTGGCTGCAGCGAGGGTTATCTGATGAATAAGGATTCAACCGACCAAGTCGTGCTTTCTTCCAAACCCTAAACAAAGTTGGAAAGGTCGCTGGATATCTAAAAGAGAATGATTTGACCAGCTCCGGGACGTTTGAGGCATAGGGTGATATTCATCTCTACGGTAAATATTTATTTATTCACTTTAGCTTAATCATTCTAATATTCGAACTGTCACCATCTAATGCCTACCCCACAATAGTGCGACTATTACGTGTTAGGCATGGGACTTAATGTTGATGGTGGATTTTAGTTCAGGGATAAAATTGTATAACCAAATTTAATGCGCTGACGTCCTGCAAAGGGTAAAGCCGTTTGATAAGTGATGAGTACCTCCTCATTTTATTTATTCGAAGCAACTAAATAAATACACGAAATTCACCCAAAATGGTGCATGCAGCAATAATCCCAATTATTATGTGAATTTTAGCATTATTAATTAATGCATGATTTGCCTAGTATTTGTTGTTCTGTTCCTCGTTGAACTCTCATTGTTAGCATGACATGACGACCGAGTGTTCACTCTCAGCAGAGTAACATGAATCTCCAAGTGCCAATTTTGAAACATGTAAGAAATACCCGTACATGCTACATCACTCTTTGACCAAAGAGAATTTCGAATCGATGCTCTCTCAGCTCGATCGAACGTATTTAATTTCCTTATGGAAAATCTGGACTGTGCATATCAGTCTCAGAAACGATCGCAACCACACAAGTTGGTCGCGCAATTTAATAAGCCTAGCCAAAACTTGGCAAGAATTGGCGATTAACGTGATGACCACCGGCGGTCCCACTTGTGCCCTAGCCGGTCGAACATCACACGAACACCTCCCAGCAACGTCAAACGCCAACCCTAAGTAGGGTCGCCATACTACTTTGTAGAGGTTCGATCGAACATAGACTGTCCAGGGCAGTCTTAAAACCATCGCAACATTCCAACTTCGCAAGCGTGGTTGGACGGATTAGATCATCCCATGAATGATCATAGAAGCGTCAACGCACACGTTGGCGGGCCCACTCCTCACCAAATCGATCGGTTTTCTCACGACAAAGCCATGGAGAAATGAACGTTTGCTCGAAGCATGGCTGGCGTGATTCTTTGAAAGGTCACGGAAACTCCACTAGTGATTAAAACGATCACAACCATCCAACTTAGACAGCCTATTTGGATGTCTTAGATCGTACCTAGGTACATCAGGGAGGTGCACATATGTTCACTGTCAGCCCAACGTGGGCCCCACACGGTCGATCCTCCCAAAGGAGAAGCCTGGTTTGCCAAACCGTTTGGCCAAAGTCACGCGTGCATGACCGTTCAAAAAACCTAATTAGGGTTTGCGGCGATGCATATCTGTCGTAGTTCGATCGCGTCCATCCGTCTTCGCCAGCCTAAACGGAGGGTGTATATATAGACTCAAGAGGTCCCAAGGATGTCGACGTGATCACCGTGGGACCATCTGTGCGTGCGACCGGCCGACCTAGGCGAACCATGGCCGAGCGTCTTGAAACGCACGCCCTAAGGTGGCATGTGATAGACGCATTTATGTGTCTAATATATCTCAATTGTATATATTGTTAGTGCTCGATTTTGTACTTAATTGGTTATTTTATTTATTTGTAGGTTTTTTTGGAAAAATAAGGCTTTGTGGCGAAATTGGCTAAAAATGCGGCATTTAGACCTCCGTTGATAACGTACCGGAAGCGCCCTAGAATTGTACCGGAAGTACCCCAGGAATATCCCGGAGGAACCCCGAAAAAGTGCGGAAAACATCCCAGAAAAATCACTAAAGGCACCCAAGTTTTGATTATTTCCACCCAACAATTTTATTTCAGCCCCACTTGCTATTCGCACCCCATCAGAGAATAGGGGGCATCCCTTCTCAATTTTCAAACTCATGATTTTGGCGGGAAAAGACTATGCAGCGTCTGGCAGATTTGGAAATCGAAATTCGGACGTGATTTTAGGAGATTCAATTGCTGTATTTGGTACGTATGGACTCTACATGACTAAACAGGCCTGGTACAATCAATTGGACCCAACCAATTGGGCTGGAATGGCCGGGAGAAGTAATCAAAGTCCTAACAGGACACGGTGTTCTGTTTTGAGTTTCAAAGATTGGTGAGAGATTTTTGGGGGATTTTATACGCTGGACAACCATGTATTTAGTCGAGTTCAAGTCAGAGAAGATTTTGGGAGCAATAGAATAGCTAACATACGCATACAAAGATCGACAGATGGAATTATTGTTCAAACTGCACGTGAAGAATAAGAGATTTATTCTCGAATTTGATCGAGTTTCTAGGGAATATGAAGGCTATATATAGTTGGGTTTTTGTCATAAAAGGGTTAGAAAAGTTTAGAGAGAAATAGGAGAGAGTTCAGAGCCGAAACGAGGAAGATACCATTGATTGTTGCTGATGCTGCTGCTGTTCAAGGAGGAAGACGAAGAACGAAGAACAGACGCTCCTGGAGCGTCGTTCTTCAATAGTACCTACAGCAGCATAACTGTGTCGTTATTTTTCTGCAGTTCAGAAGTATCGTTTACAGGCAGTCTTTGTCGAACATTGTAACAGTCACGCTGTAACATTTATACAGCGTTGCAAAAATTCTGTTAAACACCATATCATCAATAAAAACATCTATTTAGCCATGAATTTATCTTGTGAGTGTGTTTTTGGGATGAGGAGCTAAACCCAGACCCAGGGGTGACAGAGGAATCTATTCTCACAATAATTATGTGGTAATCTCTATTTTATTAATTTATGCAATATTTTTATATGATTGATTGCATTGATAAAAATGATTTAAATGGTTTTTATTAATCAACTGTGTTTTCCCTTGATAATGCATGCTTAGTTTTAGACTCTTGATGCATTACTTGTGATTAACATTTGATATTTTGGAAAATCTGCTTTTGGCAATATTTAGAATCAACCCAATTATTTAACTTGCATAGTAAAAAAAATATTAGATCACATAAGTATTGTTGAATGGTGGAATCTTAACCCCTATTTCTCAATAAAATTTTACGTCAGTTTGCTATTTTCCTAAATTTTATTTAAATCTAGAAATTTTGTTACCTTCACAAGTCTGAAAAGAACCTTTTTACCACTACAACTACAACTACAACCATTTTGAAAAACCATCAAATTTTTGGCACCGCCGATGCGGACCTGTGTTTAGTTAGCATTTTTTTAGATTTATTTTTTTTATTTATTTGTTCTTCTTTACGTTTCTGGTTTTTTGTCTTTTTCTTTCAGATTCTTGAAGTTGGAGCGAAAGAAATTTTTGCCAAAGTTTTTGGTGGACATTTAAAGACTTGGAGTAAAAGGCAAAGCAAAAGGAGCAAAAGAAGAAGAATTTTATTTATTTATTTTTGATAAAAAGAGAGAAAAAAAAAGAGAGACATTTTTATTTTTGTAATTTTTTTTAGACTTTCTTTTCTTTTGTATTTTTTTATGGACTTTGGACATTAATTTTTGGACATTTTTATTTTTATTTTTAAACCCTACGGAAGGGTATCCTTAAATACAAACTGTGTGCAAGGAAGGACGACGATTACAATATCGTCTCGGCCCCTCGGGTTCGCACATGACATAGGAGTCGTGGCCCGAGTCGACTTCAGCGGTTCATCCCCCGTCTGGTACGGGAGGTAAGTCCAATCGAAACACTCGCGAATCCCCTGCAAGCGAGTTACTGTACTCCTTAAGGTGCTAATTGTTTGAGGACGAACCGGACTGTCTTTATTTTCCTAGTAAAGGGAAAGGCCTGGCCAAAACAAGATAAGATTTCGGATTTCATCACTGTTCTCTTCTTGCCCGCCTTAGGAAAACAAAACCTAACGCGAACCGAAGCTTTAAAATCTGATTAGAAAGAGTCCTATAGGGTATCGAGCTTGTTAGGAAAAATTTTTCGAAGGATATTGGTCACCTTTTAAGCAACTTCAAAGTTCATGATGACTTCTGGGAGTTGAAACAAGCCGCCTTGTAACGCCGATGAGGCCTTGGGTATTAAAGCTCCATTGAGCTTCCCTCGCCTCAGTTTCATCTCACATTAGCTCGGATTGATCCAGAGGGGTTGCTCAAGTTGTAACGAATTCCCCTTCAAAGGATTAGAAGCTGGTCTAGAAACAATCTAAGTGGAGCCATCATGCTTTTTGTTTGCTAGAAATATTTAGGTTTGCTTTGGTGAAGTCGAGTCAGCCTGCTGTGTGTTTGTTAGAACAACCTTCCTTGTTAGGTTTTTATTCTTTTTGATTTTTAGTGCATGCCCGATTTTGTTAATAGGGTTTGGAAAAGAGATACTCTAGGTCGATTGATTAGCGAAAAACCTAGTAGTTCTTCTGATATAAGCAGGGATCTCGAAGATTCTTCTTTTGAGATCCCTGTTTTTGGAAACTTCAGTTTTGAGAATTTATCTCTGAGTGACAAAAGTACCCCTAGTACTCCAGTTGTGCCAACGATGGAAACTTTGAAAGATTACATGTTCCCAACTAGGACCAACCGAGCTTCATGCATTAAATTGCCAGCCACTACGGATAATTTTGAGATAAAACCTAGTATTCTTCAGATGATCCCTATATTCTTAGGAAAAGATGATGAGAACCCTTATTTCCATATTAGGGACTTTGAGGAAATCTGCGGGACAATTAGAATAAAAGACCTTACTGATGAAGTCTTGAAACTTAAGATGTTTCCCTTTTCTTTGAGAGACAAAACCAAGACCTGGATGAACAACCTACCATCTGAATCCATTGAAACATGGCAGGAACTTATTGCTGCTTTCTATATGAAGTTCTACCCTAAGCATAAAACTGCAGCTGTTAGGCAGAAAATTAGTGCTAGTGTGCAACAAGAGGGAGAGTCTCTTTATAGGTTTTTAGAGTGATTCAATGATCTCCTATCTCAGTGTCCTCACCATGGATTTGATAATATGAAACTCGTACAGATTATTTATGATGGTTTAGACTATTCGACCAAAGCCATGGTTGAGTCTATGTGCGCTGGTGAGTTCACTAGTAAAAATGCTGATGATGCTTTTACCTTCTTAGGAGCTATCGCTGAAAAATCCCAACAGTGGGAATCTTGTGTTGAACCCCCTAAAAGACTCTTGGTCAATAGAAGTAGCACGAATATGGAGATACGAGTTTTGCGTCAGATGCTAAGTTTGCTGCTTTGTCCAGAAGGTTAGAAGCTTTGGAATTGAATCAGTCTAAACATAGGTCTCTTGTTGAACCTGATGATAGGAATAGAGCCTCTCAAGTCTCTAGTTGTGGAATAGAACCCGATAATTCATTTTGGGAAGGTCAGGTTAGTGAAGAACAAGCCCATGTTCTATAACAACGCTAGGTTTGAGAACCGTCAGAAGTTTGACCCATACTCAGAAACCTACAACCCTGGTTGGAGAAACCATCCTAATTTCTCTTGGTCTAAGGGCCAGAGTCAAGGCCAGTCTAGCAATTCTCAGCCTCCCCCAGGTTTTGGTTTAAAGAATTCTTCAGGTCAAACCCAGTTTCAGAACACTTCTGAGAAAAAGATCTCTACCTTAGAGGAAGCTATCACTATGTTAGTAAGTAACCATGACATGCTATCAAAGAACCACATGAGCTTTCAACAAGAAACTAGGCAGGAATTGAAGAATACTTCCCAGAGTCTTGCCAAGTTAGAACTTCAAGTAGGACAAATAGCTAAGTTTATAAGTGAGAGAGAAAATGGAAGGTTCCCTAGTCATACTGATCCTAACCCCAAAGGAGAGAAATCGTACAATCATGTGAATGCTGTACAACCCTGAGGAGTGGAAAGAAAGTTCACAACAAGGTTTCCATGCCTGATAGTGAACATGCTGTAGTTCACCCTGCTGAGCCAGAAAATGAGGAGACTGATAGAGTCTCCAAAGAGACCAATAAGGGTCCTGATGAGCCCGGCTTTGTTCCCAGAGCCCCGTTTACCCAAATGCTAGTTCCGACTAAGAGGGAGTCCAACTTTAATGATATATTGGAGGTTTTTAAGCAGGTTAATATCAACCTTCCATTATTAGATGCAATTAGGCAGATTCCCTCTTATGCCAAGTTCCTTAAGGACTTGTGTACGCGAAAGCGTAAGCTCATTGTCCAGAAGAAAGCCTTCATAGCTAGTCATGTGATTTCTATTATTCAGAATACCACTACTCCTAAGTATAAAGACCCAGGGTCCCCTACCATTGCTTGTACAATAGGTAAACACCGTGTTGAGAAAGCGTTGCTTGACTTAGGAGCTAGTGTGAACTTACTTCTGTACCGTGTGTACCTTAAGCTAGGACTTGGTGAGATGAAACCTACCCAGGTAACACTTCAGTTAGCTGATAGGTACGTTAAAGTTCCTCGCGGTGTGATCGAGGATATTCTCATAGAGGTTGACAAGTTTATTTATCGAGTGGATTTTATTATCCTAGATACCCAACCTGTCCCTGACCCAGAGAACCAAATACCAGTGATTTTAGGTCGCCCGTTTTTAGCCACGTCTAATGCGATCATAAACTGTCGAAATGGTATTATGAATCTATCCTTTGGTAATATGACTATTGAGTTGAATATTTTTAATGTCAATAAGCTACATTCTGAGCTAGATGACACGTGCATTGAAGAGGTCAACATGATAGGAACCTTAGTTCCGAAGTCTGTACCAAACACCGAATCGGAAGATCCATTAGAGAGTTGTCTAGCCCGTTTTAGCGTGGATTTCGACGATGATAGCAACATTGAACAAGTAAATGCTCTGTTGGATTCTATTCCTATGTTAGATACCGATAGATGGAAATCTAGGTTTGAACCATTACTAGCTACCGAATCTACCTTAAGCCCTTATTTCGAAGAGCCTAAAGATCCTCCTAAGTTGGACCCCAATTATGCATTTGTAGGACCATCTGAGATTTTTCCTATAACTTCCGATTTGGATAGTGATCAGGAGAATAGGCCAGAGACCATGCTTCAAGAAAATAAGGAAGTTTTAGAGTGGAACATAGCAGCTATGAAGCAAGTAGAGGATGAACCACCTGATTATAACTTAGAGAAAGCAATTGACCTTTTTCAAGAACCCGATGGTCTAGAAATTAGGAACATTGTGACTAGTCTATGTAGAGGCACCGAAAATTCTAAGTTTGGGGGTACATAACTAGAAGAATCTCTTGAGCATTTTAAGGACTGGGAAGATCCGGAAATCCAAGCAATAATTAAAGGTTTGTCTGAGCGTAGTGAAAACCCTAAGTTTGGGGGTAGTAATGATTCTTGTGATCGTCAAGTATCTCCATTGGAAGTCCCTAACTTAGGACTCAAGCCTAGTGCATCTGAGGTATCGCTTGAGTCTATTCAGACTCCACAACCTGATCCGCCTGATACTGTTCAGGAGGAAATCTATATATTAGAAACCCTTTTTTTGGATGAATCTATTTTTCAAGACACTCTTATGAAGCCCAACTGGAGGCTCTGGATAGATCCGGTTGTCTTGCTAGAAACCTTAGATGAGTATGTGCTCCTTCTGTTCATTTTTCTGAACCAGTGCAGTTGTCTCATATTGATGTTATCTCTATTTGGTATTATGGACCCACAACTTTTTCGGCTATTGGTATATGACTTTGGAAGGTGAAGATCCTTTTTGAGGTATTTGATGTCTGGATGAAGACTTTAAACTTAGCACTTCTTGGGAGGTAACCCAATCTCACGCAACACGGTAATATCTTTCCTCAACCCTTTTTGCTTCAAGTGGTAACAATTTCTCCTCGTTCATGTTGTTAATTTTATCATTAGAAACATTGAGGACAATGTTAGATTTAAGTTTGGGGGTATGGGAGAAACTTTTTAGTTGCACTTTTGAAACTTCTAGCGTCACATGGTATCCGGTTAGCTAAGTTTACATATTGTTTCTCACCGAAAAGATACAAATTGGAATGCTAGAGATAACAACTTATTGAGACATTAGAGAAAAAGACATTGAGATCCTTGAAATTCATGAGAGAACTTGTTCCTTTTAGAGGGTAACCATGATGGACCTAACCATATATGACGGAAAGGCAAGTAGCTCAGGAAATTCCAGAAAGACAAAGCAACCTCGCAATGTAGTCTTAGTTACTGGATTGTGACTCTCTCTCAGTAGAAACTTATCATCATCAACAAGCGGAGCGACATCAAAATCTATGAAGAAAGTGAAGACGTTTTAGGTTTAGAAGCAACAATAGAAGAAAATAATTCAAAAATCAAAGTTGAAGTTATAAGAGCAAATGATATAAGTTGTTAGAATCCATGATACCAAGACATCACAAGTTGCGAAGATCCAAGTTTTGAAAGTCCTTCTCTCATGGACATGTAAATTTTTGTAACAAAAAAAAAAATGAATGAAAAAAAAATAATAAAAAAGAAATAAAATAAAATAAAAATAAAACATCATTACGTTCTTTTTGTTCAATAAGGCCATAGGGAAGAAGAAATTTATAAGTCAAGCAATCGAAGAGAAGAGTTAATTGTCAAGGTTTTATGAGGTTCGAGAGTTTATCATCAACAGTTGAAGACCGAAGAAGGCGTTGTTTCTACTGGGCACTGTGAGAGAGTCGAAGAAAGATGCATTTTGGTTGCTTTGTTAGTCTGCTTTCAATCTGACACAAGATCTTTCTAGCACTGGTTTAACTCATCACACGTAATTAGTCCAGCTGTGTAGCAGATGTCCCTCTCATTTTTATCTCTCTCCTAATCTTATCCAGCTGTAAATCAGCGGACGCATCTTACAATGTTTATCTAGCTGTATAGCGGATATCTCTTTATCTAGCAGTCGTGTGGATGTGTCTCCCCTTTTCTCCAGTTAGCTTTAGAGCTGACACCTTTAATTTCTCTGGCATTCTAGTTACTTGGAGATAGGTTGAGAATATGTATGTCCTCATAGCTCTTTGGATACTTGTGACCAATTAGGAGTAAAGGTTTTGTGGGTACACCTCTGGTAAACCCTCCGGAGACAACACTCCGCCACTAGGGCCACCTAGTGGTTTAACGGCTTACTGCACGTGCTAAGTGTAGTCATTTTATTTTAGATTAGATTTGCTCGAGGACTAGCAAATAATAAGTTTGGGGGTATTTGATAGACGCATTTATGTGTCTAATATATCTCAATTGTATATAGTGTTAGTGCTCGATTTTGTACTTAATTGGTTATTTTATTTATTTGTAGGTGTTTTTGGAAAAATAAGGCTTTGTGGCGAAATTGGCTAAAAATGCGGCATTTGGACCTCCGTTGATAACGTACCGGAAGCGTCCCAGAATTGTACCGGAAGTACCCCAGGAATATCCCGGAGGAACCCCAAAAAAGTGCGGAAAACATCCCAGAAAAATCACTAAAGGCACCCAAGTTTTGATTATTTCCACCCAACAATTTTATTTCAGCCCCACTTGCTATTCGCACCCCATCAGACGATAGGGGGCATCCTTTCTCAATTTTCAAACTCAAGATTTTGGCGGGAAAAGACTATGCAGCGTCTGGAAGATTTGGAGATCGAATTTCGGACGTGATTTTAGGAGATTCAATTGCTGTATTTGGTACGTATGGACTCTACATGACTAAACAGGCCTGGTACAATCAATTGGACCCAACCAATTGGGCTGGAATGGCCGGGAGAAGTAATCAAAGTCCTAACAGGACACGGTGTTCTGTTTTGAGTTTCAAAGATTGGTGAGAGATTTTTGGGGGATTTTCTACGCTGGACAACCATGTATTTAGTCGAGTTCAAGTCAGAGAAGATTTTGGGAGCAATAGAATAGCTAACAGACGCATACAAAGATCGACAGATGGAATTATTGTTCAAACTGCACGTGAAGAATAAGAGATTTATTCTCGAAATTGATCGAGTTTTTAGGGAATATGAAGGCTATATATAGTTGGGTTTTTGTCATAAAAGGGTTAGAAAAGTTTAGAGAGAAATAGGAGAGAGTTCAGAGCCGAAACGAGGAAGATACCATTGATTGTTGCTGCTGCTGCTGCTGTTCAAGGAGGAAGACGAAGAACGAAGAACAGACGCTCCTGGAGCGTCGTTCTTCAATAGTACCTACAGCAGCATAACTGTGTCGTTATTTTTCTGCAGTTCAGAAGTATCGTTTACAGGCAGTCTTTTTCGAACATTGTAACAGTCACGTTGTAACATTTATACAGTGTTGCAAAAATTCTGTTAAACACCATATCATCAATAAAAACATCTATTTAGCCATGAATTTATCTTGTGAGTGTGTTTTTTGGGATGAGGAGCTAAACCCAAACCCAGGGGTGACAGAGGAAGCCATTCTCACAATAATTATGTGGTAATCTCTATTTTATTAATTTATGCAATATTTTTATATGATTGATTGCATTGATAAAAATGATTTAAATGGTTTTTATTAATCAACTGTGTTTTCCCTTGATAATGCATGCTTAGTTTTAGACTCTTGATGCATTATACTTGTGATTAACATTTGATATTTTGGAAAATTTGCTTTTGGCAATATTTAGAATCAACCCAATTATTTAACTTGCATAGTAAAAAAAATATTAGATCACATAAGTATTGTTGAATGGTGGAATCTTAACCCCTATTTCTCAATAAAATTTTACGTCAGTTTGCTATTTTCCTAAATTTTATTTAAATCTAGAAATTTTGTTACCTTCACAAGTCTGAAAAGAACCTTTTTACCACTACAACTACAACCATTTTGAAAAACCATCAGCATGTCACGCGGCTTCCAAATCCTTTGCAGCAATGGATTTATGTCGCAAATCGATCACGACAACTCATCTTTTCCAGTTAATTTGAGTGGCCTAGATCAAGCCTTCGTGGGACTGAGAGGTATAGACTTGCACAACAACGGACCGCCTCCATACGTGACCAATCGGTCCCACCAAAAGTAACGCCCATGCTTGAATTCGATCAAGCCAAAGAGGGATGCTTGCGCACCTCTTAAAAACCCTAAAATTCCATCAAGGGTCGTAGATATGTGCCGCAAACCATCTCGTCCGTCCAACTTTGCCATCTTGGACGGACAGTCTAAGTTAAAAGCTAGACGACCAATGAAGTACCTCGCTGATCACCGTTCACCACTCTTCCACAGGGAGTGATCGACCAGGGGATGGCCCGCCCATGCGGCCTCCAAACGATCACTCGAAGATGGTTGGACGTGATGCTATTTTAAGACGCTTAATCCGCGACTTATTTGTTTAAGCTTTAAAACAGCGATGCTTCATACATATTGATTGTTTTTGATGCATTACATGCATCGAGCATACGCGATATTTCACGGATACCAACTCTTTAAATAACTTAGCACCGTATGCTATTTCCTGCTTGGGTCCCACGATCCGCTCATTCGAGACATCAAACATGTCACAAACTGGGGGATACTTACTGGGGTATTGGTCTGACGGTTTACAGCGTGCAGCTTGCAACGCGCCATTAAAAAAAGGTGTCGGTAAAAGGTGGACGGTTAACAATGATGAGGGAAGTGGACAAAGGTGTGATCGGGTGTGACAATCACCACTCCTACACGACCCCACTACTCCATCACTTCACCTCCTCCACTTCCTACGTGATGAGGGTTACGCTCAATGACTTGTATAAATAGGTCATTCACCTATGTCCAACACAGACGGAGAGAAACCAAGTGTTTTCATAGTATCCAGAAAACACCCAGAACGGATTGCTTTCATTGTGCAAGCCAGTTCATCATTCTGATACAAGTCATAAACAGCTGACACCTTCATAATCTCAACATCTTCGCTTCCCTCGCTAAGATCAACCCCATCTCCTTCACTTTGTGGCCGAAGCAAGTATGGAACGACCATTTATTGGTTTAGGCCAAAATTGTATAGATTGATCTCTCGAATCAAAAGCACTCCCGTGCAGTGCATTTGTTTAGGGTTTAGATTCATTTCTCATCCACACACACCCCAAATTACCAAAAACAGCAGAAATAGTTTTCACCCATAAGCAATTGCCTTAGTTGCTATTCCAACTAGGGATGAAATTTTTGATACGGTCAAAAATATGGCCGCTTGGAGCTCTCCGGGGCCTGATGGTTTTCCGGCTGGTTTCTTTAGGGATAACTGGGATATAGTTGAAACTGAAGTAGTTTTCCATGTTCAAAATTTTTTCAAAAATAAATTTCTACTTAAACAATCTAATTATACCTTTATTACTTTAATTCTAAAAATCAAAAACCCTTCTTCGCCTCATGATTTCAGACCTATTAGTTTACCAAACTCTATCTATAAAATAATTTCAAAAATTTTAACAAATCGTTTGAAGCCTTTATTAGATTCTATGATTTCCCCGTATCAATACGCTTTCATTGCCAATAGACAAATTCATGATAATGTTATAATCACCCATGAAATCCTTCATTCATTCAAGAAGAAAATGAAAAATTCTAAGAATGGTCATATGGCTATTAAGCTTGACCTCTCCAAAGCTTTTGATAGATTAGAGTGGTCTTTCATTTTGGATGTATTTAAGAAACTTGGATTTTCTGAGGATTGGTATCATATGATATTTTAATGTATTAGTACAGTCTCGTATTATGTTTTGGTTAATGGTTCCTCGGGTGAAACATTCTATCCTACTAGAGGTATTAGGCAAGGAGATTGTCTTTCTCCGTACATCTTTATTATATGCATGGAAGTTCTTTCCCAACTTCTCTTAAAAGTTGAATCTGACAAGTTAATTCAAGGGTTTAAATTTTAAAAAAATAGTCCTTCGATATCTCATTTATTCTTTGCTGACGATTGTATGTTGTTTGCTAAAGCTTCTATTTCTTATGCTAGAAATCTTATGAAGATTATTAATATCTTTGCCAAGGCTTCAGGTCAAGTGATCAATATTGAGAAATCTGGGCTTATTACTGTAGTTGCAGGAAATCCTACACTACACCCCTCATATGAGTTCATTGTTACTCAACTCATTTTTAGATTTACACTCTTAATTTTATTGATCAATGTTTGAATATTCGTACAAGAAAAGATAAAGGAATCAAGAATGACTTCTGTTCTAGATTTTCTCTCTCCTATTTACTTGTTTCTTACTCAAAAAAATCTCTCTTTCCTTTACAACTGAACGACTATTTATAGGGAAATACATAGTGGATGACAGCTAATCTGTCCTTTATTTTCGAATATGACTTGCGACATTCTCGCAACCTTACAAATCTTAATCTCGCAAACTCTCTAATTTTCGCAGGACCATCACATCTTTCTCATGATTTTAGCTGACGTCGTTTATTATATCATTTCTGAAATTGTTCTGCGACGCTGTTGTGTTGTGTTGTTGATAATTTCGCTAAGATATTATTGTTGCGAGATTCTGATCCTACATCTTGCCTCTTCTCATATCTTTTCTGCGAAGTAGAGAATGATGTGAGAAACACCGCAGTTGTTCCTCTCTTCATATTCTGCATTTATCACATGTATTCTTTCTTCCATCCGTTTCTTGACACGTCTTTTGTAACCGATGTTTTTTAACATCTGCTTTTTAACCGCTTATATCTTCCCGTATTAATCGTGTTTATCTTCTCGAGGAAACATTCCCTCTATATATATTCTTTCTCACTCTCTTTTTATTTTCTCTGCAACTTCATCGTTCTTCTGCAAATTCCGTTATTGCAACTTTTCTTCTTTTTTCTTCTTCAATCTTTTTAAGTTCTTCTTCATCTTCATACTATTTTTTCTGCAGATCTTCATCATTTGTAATTTTCTTCGAAATAATCTTCCTGCTAGTGTTTTCCATGGATTCATCAAGGTTAGTTTTCTTTTTTCTTCTTTATGGGTTTTTCTGAAATTGATCTTGTTTACTGCCTTATTTGATGTTGTTTATGTGATTCCCATACTGTTGTTATTTCAGCAAAAGCGCCTCCAACACTAAGTTTATGGTTCAGAACCCTAACATTCCCAAACCGCAGCATAAAGTTGTTGCACATAAAAGAAAGTCTGCGAATGAGAAGGTAGTAAGAAACATTATCATTTTCTAATAACAATATTGTTGCCTCTGTTTCTTATCTGGATTGTAATTCGCAGGGTGACAAGGATGTCAATAAACCTCTCAAGAAATCTCGCCACCTTAAAACTGTTCAAACTTCTGTTCCATTCCACTTACTTATCTCTTCTAAATCTCATGCGACATCTTCGCAAGATAAACCCTTATCTCCAATTCGCGAAAAAGCTGCCTCAAACTTCATTTCTTTAACTGATCTTTCAATGATTGAAACCCCCTTTGTTGATCCTTCCGTGAATGAAAATTCTTCTCTTCCTATTGAGAATGTTTCTCAACCTTCTATCATTGCCAGTTCTCTACCTGAGTCTCTTCCCCTTTCGAAAGAAACCGTGGAAGGAATATATATTGCTTTCAAAGTTTTTTCTGAAGTCCTGGATGATGGCAAGAAGTCCTCCATTGATCCTGTCAAGTCTAATGTTTGCGAAATTCTGAGCAAGCATTTAGGTTCTGACAGAGCTGCTTCGCAGACAACTTTGGAAAAAGAGTGTAATGCTCTTCGTCTCGAAAATCAAAAGCTTCAGAATGTTTTGTTGGATCGTGACAATCTTCGCAAGAAGAATGATGAATTGAGAGGTATGATTTTCTTATATGTGTCTTCAATTTGCCTTTTTAATGGTTTTATCCTTCCCATATTTAATTATCCTTGAAATTCCTCTTTCGCATGTTAAGCCTTAAACCAGAAACGAATAATGGAGAGATATCAATTTGAATCTGCTGTTGAAGAAGCCCGTGTTTATAAAGAAATTTTGATGGATCAATATAACCAATTAGATAACCTCTATTCATATTCTCTTGATCATATAAATAATCTTACCAATGAAAATACCCAATTAGTTCAGAGATAATATTTATTAAGTAATGAAGTATCTCTCCTTTCTTATTCTTTAACTAAAGCTAATTTAGGGATGAAAACTTTATCAGATGAGAATAAAACCTTATCTCAAGAGAAGCGAACTTGTTTAAACAAGATGGCGATATCTTCGCAACAACTTAGCATTCTTCAGAAAGTATGTGATGACCAAGAGCAATCTCTTCGCTCTTTGAGAAATGAACTTAAAGAAGTAATAGAGTCATCTATCGCTGAAAGAGATACACTCATTCGAGGTAGAATAACTTTAAGTGTAAAGGCGAATCAACTTAAAGAACAATATTCCAAATTAGAAGAATCTTATTCTTCTCTTGCAAAGAAAAATGCCTTTCTTATTTCTAAAGAGAAAAATCTTCAGTCTCGAATTAAAGGTTTAGTTGGAGATAAATTTGATGACGCAATGGACCGTTGGGAGAATAGTTGTCTGTACTTGATTCAACACCTTATTTCGCAAAAGGAAGGTAGTCATAATAGTTTGACTGCCTTAACTATCTTTTATTTGTCATATTTTTCTGAGTTCTTCATCTTATTGAAATTTTGTATTCTACCTTTCGCGGAGTCTGAGAAGAATTTGCATTCCTCCATTTCTGTTTTGGAGTCTAAATATGCCAAAATTCGCAAAGAAAATGCATTGCTCGTCTCTGCCCTTACTGGTTCTCGCGACCGAGCAGAAAGAAGACTTGATTATCTTGCTTATTTTAAGGATATTCAAGATAGGAATCATCAGAGAGCACTTCTTCGTCAAGTTCATCTCCGGGCTGAAGTCCTTGTAAATGATATTTTATTGTCCAAATCTCTTCCTCCTACATCAATTGAACCTTTGGAAGTAGATGATGATGAAGCTCCTCGTCATGCTGATAGTGATTATGATTATAAAAGTGGTGCAGAGGATGATTTCTTGGAAGGTGAAGAAGAAATTCCTTCTAAGGAAGCATCTGCTGGTGTTAATCAAAATGAGAAAGAAATCTCTCTTGAAGAAGTAATTGCTGGCGATAATCAAGGTGCTAGTCAAGGCGAAGATCAGAACCGAAATGAAGGAGAGGCTTGCGATAATGAGAACATTGGCGAAGAACGTCTGTTATCTCATGCTACTGGAATTAATATTGAAGCTTGAACTTCTTATCTAGTTTTATCTTCTTGAATTGTTTTACTTTTATCACTTTTGCGAATAATATTCTTCAACCAACTTTGGAATCAATTTTTCCTTTTAGTATTTTGCTGATGCGAAAGATAATGCTTCTTGTTTATTGATTCCCATACTTGCCTCTCATTATCTTTCTTGCAAAAAATAATCTGTTACGAATACTTATAAATATTTTGTTTTATCATGTGGTCTTATTTTTCCTTCCTAATAAAGGTCTTATTATGCCACCTCTTGTCATTGCGACAAAATCGCAGGACGTCCTTGCACTTTCATGCAAAAACCCATTGATCTTCCTTAACTTTTTCTTTTGTATTATGGCCTCTCCAGGAATGTTGCGACAATATGACAGGCCTAAGTATTCTTGCGAAAATAAAGCCCCATGACATTTCCGTCTTGCGACGAAATCCTACACTACACTACACCATTACGAAAATAAATCCTACGAAATCCTACAATATGACAGGCCTAAATAAAGCCCCTGTTTCTAGCGCCATTATGTAGTTGCAGGAAATCCTACACTACACCCCTCATATGATTTCATTATTACTCAACTCATTTTTATATTTACACTCTTAATTTTATTGATCAATCTTTGAATATTCTTACAAGAAAAGATAAAGGAATCAAGAATGACTTCTGCTCTAGACTTTCTCTCTCCTATTTACTTGTTTCTTACTCAAAAAAAATATCTCTCTTTCTTTTACAACTGAACGACTATTTATAGGGAAATACATAGTGGATGACAGCTAATCTGTCCTTTATTTTCGAATATGACTTGCGACATTCTCGCAACCTTACAAATCTTAATCTCGCAAACTCTCTAATTTTCGCAGGACCATCACATCTTTCTCATGATTTTAGCTGACGTCATTTATTATATCATTTCTGAAATTGTTCTGCGACGTTGTTGTGTTGTGTTGTTGATAATTTCGCTAAGATATTATTGTTGCGAGATTCTGATCCTACAATTACTAGTCGAAACATGCATCATAAACATATTAAACTTTTGTCTAGATCTCTAAGAATTAAGTTTCTAAGTAACTCAGAGAAATATCTAGGAACCCCACTTTTTATAGGAAAAAATAAATCTAATTCCTTTCATTTCCTGATAGAGAATTTTTACTCAAGGTTAAGCTCTTGTAGAAAGACTAACTTGAATGTTGCTGGTAGGACTGTTATGACAAAACATGTTCTTTCAAGTTTAGTTATTTATCAGATGTCCTGTTTTCCTTTGCCGAACAAGATTACTTCCAAAATAGATTCCATTCAAAGATCTTTTTGGTGGTCTAAGAAATATCCAAAACATGCTGCATACTTTCGCTCTTGGGGTGATATAGGTAAGTCTAAGCTTTGTGGTGGTTTAGGAATTAGGAACACATATGCTACTAAAAGGGTGTTCATCTGCAAACTAGGTTGGCGATTGATCAATAATTCAAACAACTTGGTTTCAATTTTGTTGAAAGATAAACATTTTCCTAATCAGAATTTGTTAGAGATTGATAAATCTGCGGATTCCTCTTCATGGATTTGGAAATATATTGTTAATGGGTTAAATTTTGTTAGAGCTAATGTTGTTTCTAAAATTAATGATGGTGTTTCCACTAAAATTTGGACTTCTAATTGGATTCCGTCTTCTTGTTCTCCTCCGGTTCCTAGTCATTCTAACCACTGTAATTATACGTTTGTTAGTGAGCTTATTGATGTCCAAAACAATTGCTGGAATGTTAGTCAATTGAATTATTTATTCTCTCCTGATGAAGTGGTCAGAATTAGGACTATTAGGTTAAATCTAAATAAGTGTGATACCTTAATGTGGGCGCATACTAGGAATGGTGCTTTTACTATCAAATCTGCTTATAGAAGTTATATGAATGAGAATAGTACTTTGGAAGATGCTGACTTTTGGAGGAAAGTGTGGGCTATTGGCTGCTTGCCGAAAATAAATTTTTTTATGTGGAAGATCTTTGCTCAGATGCTTCCTGTAAACTCTCTTCTTCAGTTTTATAACCCTCATGTGGATGTGAAGTGTCTTTTATGTCAGAATCATGAAGAAACTGTTTTGCATTTATTTATTCAATGTTCGATTGCTGTTCATATTTGGTTTGGGGTCTCTTTACAACATCTAGTTACTACTGATTTGGAGTGGTTGATGATATATTTCTGTTTTGGCATGATTCTGCTCTTGGTTTGTCTCCCTTTAATGTTAATTGGCCGAGTATTGGTGCAATTGTAATGTGCTGCATCTGGAAGTTAAGGTGTGATGTTAGCTTTATGAATACTACCATTGATTTAAATAAAGCTGTCATTGAAACAAGAAGAATGATCAACTCCTATATTGCTCCTCCGTTATTGATTAGAAGAGTAAATAAGGATTTTAAAGTTCTCAAGTCTGAAGTTGAACATTTTATGTTTGTTGATGGTTCTTTTAAATATTATAATATGGGTTTGGGTGTTATTTGGTGTGACATTTCAGGAAAAATAAGAAGATCTCGCTCGGACTGTGGTTTGGTTTCAGATGCAATTGTTGCTGAAACGGCTGCTCTAATTTTGGCTATCTCTTGGGCTAAAGAGATGAATCTTTCCAAAGTCATCTTTGTTAGTGACTGCCTCCAGCTGGTGGATTTTGTGAATGGAGTCAGTACTAATGTAGATTGGAGATGCAGTGACCTTCTTGAAGACTGTCGGATTTTATTTTCTAGTTCTTGTTCCTTTCAAGTTATGTATATAAAGCGTGTGGGGAACAATATAGCAGACCGGCTTGCAAGCCGGGCTAGAAAATTTAGTGTCAAAGAACTTTGGGTCTCTTTTCCTTCTTTTTTGGAACCTCTTATTAGGAAAGAGACCTTAACTGATGTACGTAACTCTTTGCTTTGTTAATCCCACAGTATGTTTCTTAGCCAAAAAAATAAAATAAAAAATAATTCATTATCTCCACCTGAAACTGAAATGGAGAAAGAAGAAAATAAAAGCAGCAGCTGCTGCTATTTGCCGAGATGCCAGATCCGGGAGATCGGAAGGATATTAAGGAGCAACGACGATGCTCATGGCTCATGGAGAAGAGATTAGTTACTGTTGTCGATCTCAGAGAATGGAGAGTATTGTTCACGGGGATGAGGAAATTCAGAGATTAAATATGAGATGAAGAAGGTTTGAGTTAAATTGAGAACAGTCAGGGATGAGATGATTCTGATGTTGCCTACCTAGAACGAGAAAAGAAGAAAAGAACTCACAATTGAATTTGTTACTGTTGATTATGGGTTTGAATCTGAGAAGAAATGAGTCATGTGGTTACTGATAAAAAGAGCTGGTGATTGTGAATTAATGGAGTTTGAGTTACTGTTGGTGATATGAAGAAATTCAGAGAATAAGAAAAATGGGTTTTGCTGCGAATCGAAGTAGGGTTCGAAGATGGTTGAGAAATTGGAGGTGTTATTAAGCTGTAGTAAGGTTTGAGAGATAATTAAAGAACCCAACTGATGTTTTTACCATGGTGATTGTCATGGGTACGTTAATGGATTGTGTATGCTGCTGATGGTTGAAGACAGAATAGGTTCGGTGGTTGAAATTGTGTGAAATACAGATAAAGACCATGTTCCAACTGAAATTGGATGCAAGGTCGAGCTACTATTGATGATGATTCAGTTTGAGGGTTGTTATGAATGGAGCAGCTTGGAGATGAGTAAGACAAGAAATCTGTAAGGAATTGAAGATGTTGCTGCTGTACAGGGAACGATGGAGTGAACGAATGAATTGAATAGATGTATGTTAGGATTGTACAGGGAGAAGAAAGGCCTGAATTTGGCCGGGAAATGACCAGAAAACAGAGGAAACTCTATTGATTCTCCATTCTAGTGAGTCGCTTCGGCGATTCCAGATCCAACTCGTTGAGTAAGACCAGTTAGACCAAGTCGGATAACTAACTCGGCTGATTATCTTCTTCCTTGACTTCAATAACTAACAACAGACCGTTAGTTACGGTTAACTTAAACGGCGCCGTGACAGAATATTCAGTTAACGGCGACAGAACTCAGGTGGCCGGTGGTGACTTTTTCGGCCGAATTTCGGTGATCCCTAGAACTTTTCAGGCGACCAAAAGTACAAATATTTGTGCAGAATTTTCTAGATTCATCTAGACTCATGAGTTTGAAGAATTGGCTTAGATTTGGAAGAGAAGTGGTAGAATTTTACTAAGACAAGGACTTGGAAAGAAGACTTACAAAGAGAAGGGGATTCTATTCCTAAGAGGATTGCTAGGAAATTGAAGCCTATAAATAGAGAAGTTCTCTACTTTCCTATACACACTTCTGTACACCTTTACCCACACAACACTTGTGTTTTTGCTTGCTTTTCGAAATTCTTCTTTTAATTATTTGTGTGAACTTCAAAATTCTCCTTTTAATTATTTGTGTGAATTTCAAAAACATGAGTAGCTAATTTTCTTATTGATTGGTGATAAATTCCTAGTTCTTAACATATGATTTGAGTTTTGTTTTAAACCTACTTTGAAGTTTTTCACATGATTATCGTTTGTTTTTACTAATAAGAATGTTTATGCTTGCATGATAGATCCTTTAGGTGGCCAATTGAATTGATTTGTTATTCAACCTAAAGCTAGTAGAGGTTAGGGAATACGTAATCATTTCTTGACTTTTTACATAAGTAGAAAACACGAGACCTTGCAGAGGGATTCCGTGGAGCAATTGTGTGTGAAAACAACGCTAGAAAGTGGACCGAGCGAACCGAGTTTAACTACTAATACTAAACCTAAATGCATAAATCTTAATGTGTTCGAAGGAATTAAATCTTGTAAGCGAACCTCAATGTGGTTCTTTTGAATATAATCTGATAACTAAGCGGCCTGTTACTCAGTGAATCGAGGAATTTTGGGGTCAGCTAAGCGAACCTGCTATCCTACGGTTGGTGATAATCTGTGACTAATAAAAAGTGGAAAATAACATAACTTGAATCATTATTTTGCAACGAACAACGAATCCTTGATCTAATCTCTCTTATTGATTTTCCTTTATTCTCTTGATTGCTTTATTTACTTTCTTTTGCTTTTAAAATCTAAAACAAAACCCCTCTTTTTGTGACAATTAAACAACTAAAAACTCTTGCTCCTCGTGGGAACGAACTTGACTACACTAAATTACTTAGTAATTATGTGGAAAAATATTAATTAATTTGTTGTGGTTACGACACGCATCATTTTCCCCCTGTGTCGTGCCAGAGGTAAGTTTCTCAAAAATACTCAGTATGCTTGAGTCCTCCTTTGCTTGCTACATGATCTGAGTTGTTTTGAATTTTGATTGAGTGAAAAGAGCTTCATAATTTGTTATCAAATGCGAGAAGACTACTCGTTAGGTTTAGCAACAACATCATTTCTAAATCAAATAGAAACAACCATTTAGGACAGGTAGGCTTTGTCAGGCAGATACTTTGTGATTACAGTAAGAAAAAGAACAAAAATATTTCATGGCAGGATTTTGGTCTGCAACTACGGATGAGAGATCGTCGCACAAATCCATTAGAGAACTTTCACAAGAGCATGCTTCACGTTATGATTTTTCAACAGACCATGATGTCACTAGTTATAGGGATTGTTATGGACATTTTCATAGTATTGAGCCTCAATATATAGACCCTAATGACTATTCACTCATGTATCATCCACCACAGGGTGAAAATGAACATCTTTACAATGCCCAACTCACACATTCATCACTTTTGGATCAGATAGAGGCTCAAATCACTGCTTTAGAGATGTATGAATATGATAAATCTGCCACGTCTATGTCATCTAGCCAAGTTGAACTTTCCGTTTGTGTCTTCTGTGGCTGCACAAATCATTTAATCGAGCACTGCCCTCAAATGCATGCTTTTGGGAAGTCTAAAGAAGACTATGAAAATCCAATGTATGCAGTGTCTACAAATTATGATGCTGGTAGTCATTGGGACCATAATCAACCTTTCGAAGGTTGCGATCAATATTTTATAGATCCTATTGACCATGCACATATGTATCATTCACCACAATGGGAAGTCGAGCAATTTTATACTTCTCCGACCTCTTGTAGGCAATCTGTGGAGGAAAATCTCATACTCATCAAACAAAATAATACTAGGTTTGAATTAAATTTATTGCATGATAAACCATATAACAATGCTTCTGAATTTCCTTTCTGTAGTGACCCTCATGCTCAACCATGTATTGAATATCCATATGAAATGAGGATACCCAATTTTCAAGACTCTCCCTCCATTGACCAACTTAATACATTCCTAAAAACGAATCTGATTTGTTTACAAAATGAAGGAAGGGAGGAATTTCAGGGTGAAATGATTGCTAGTCCTAAAATAAATTTTGAAAATAGTATCTATGTTCCTACTCAGGCTACTAATATTGAACATGAACCTAATCTAGAGTTAAATGAGTGGACTAGAGACACTATGATCGTGAATATGGCATTGCATTCCTGTTATAATGATGATGATGATGATGATGATGTTATGTTAGAATAACATGTTTATTCCGAAAATATTGTGGAACCTTTGGGTTCAGAGACATTAGGCTTCTCTGCCTCGACCTTCATGGATGATATTTCTTCTAGTACTCCATATGCATATACATGTGATGTTGATGCTGATTTGGGTCTTGTGCAACTGTTTTGTGAACGAAAGCATGACAGACAACTTGTGTCTGACTTAGATAAGGTTGAATTGTCTGATGACACTAATGATCTTATACCTAATAATGATAGACACATTTTTGTGTCTAAGTTGTCCTCAATTTCTGTATTGTTGGTACTCGATTTTGTACTTGTTATGGTGTTTTGTGTGTTTGTAGGTATTTTTTGGAAATAAACACTGTTGGAAAAATCGACTCGAAAAATTACTCGGAGCACCCCCGGAGGACAACTGCTAAACGAACTCTTAGTTTGGATAAGGGGTACCCAGTTACTAAGGGGTACCTTCTTTATTATTTGCACCCCAGGGTGCCTCCCGCTATTCGCACCCCCATCTCTGTTAAGGGGAGGTCATCCCTTACCTTTCAAATTTCAAAACAGGCGGGAAAACTTAGTTCTCAACTGGCTGAATTTGGGGTTCGCATTTTGGACGGGAATCAAAGAGACTTAATGACTGGGATTTTCTGGGATGACGTGACTAGTCTTAACAGGCAAGGTATGGTTGATTTCGCCAGCTAAAATTGGCTAGATTCTCGGTGAGAAGAAAACAGAGGAACATGTGCACGAGAGAAGATGCTCGCGGGATGTAATGGGATTTTCCTTGGCCGGCGTGTGTTTGAATCTTGCAACAATGGGTTTGGAACATGTTTGGAGGATGCAGGCGTGTGGAACTGATAAGAAAAGGAAGTTTCCTTCGACAAACAGGGCAGCTAGAGCATCAGATATTATTTCCTTGTATTTGGAGGATATGCTTTGAATGAGAGAATATTTTGTCGGGGGATTTCATTCTTTAACAGTGGAGAGAGCATTGACAACTCATAGTACAGCAGAGAAAACTTTTCGTAAGTGGCAGTGAAGAGTAAAGGTGATTAAAGGTGATTGACATCAAATTATTCTCGAGATTTTTATGAGTTATTACAGAGTTATTTCTTGTGCCTAGTGAGTAAAAAGGCCTTTGGGACCATAGAGAAGGCTTTCAGAGAGTTTGGGCAGAATTTAGAACATCACAGAGGCGAGAAATTGAAGTTGCAGAGAGTCACCGTTTCTGCTGCTGTCCAAGAACACGAAGAACAAAAGACCCTCAGAGACAGTCGTTTTGCTACAGTAACAACGACAGATATCGTTCTCTGTAACAGTTCGGTTTGTAACAAATATAATTGTTACAAACCCGGTTTTAATCATTTTCGCCCTTTTTCATCATTTGTAAACCCTTTGAGCAATAAAAATGATTTTTGAGCGTGTTTCTAACATGATGATGAGCTAATTCTCCCACAACCAAGGCAATGAGGAAGCTATTTACGCATGAATAATTGGTAACTATTTTATTTTCTCTAATTTATAATTTATATTTCACTCAATCACTGCTTTTGCAGAGTTTTAAATTGTTTGCGTAATTTTCTTAATTAGTTGTGATTCAATCTGATAGGTTATACTTTTTTTAGTCAATTGATAATCTATGCTTAGGGTATACAATTAATATTTGATAATTTGCGTGATTATTTGTGAGTTAAGAAATAAGGGACTTAAAAGATAATTAGTGTTTTGGGTTATTTACCATCATTCATTCATGTGTAATAGTGGAATCAGTGTCTTGGTTATTTTTAATATCTTGAAATCAATTTTGCACTAAATTTTCTTTATTTTTAAGTTTTATAAGTCTAAAATCTATTGCTTTCACAAGTCTCAACGAACTTATTACTACAACAACTTTGAAAAACCATCAATTTTTGGCGCCGCCGACGCAGACTTGTCTTTAGGCTAGTGTTTTTAGATTTTTTTTTTTTTTAGGTTTTTATTTCTTTGTTCTACTTTACGTTTTTGGGTTTTTGTCTTTTTACTGTAGATTTTGGAATTTGGAGCGAAAGAAAAATTTGCCAAAGCTTTTGGTGAATACTTAAAGATTTGGAGTTAAAGACAAAGCGAAAAGAGCGAAAGAAAAGAAAAAAAAAGAGAGAATTTTACTAGATTTTTTTTTTATCTTTTAGTTTTTTTTAGCTTTTAGAAATTGTATTAGGATATTCTTTATTTTTGTAATTTTTATTTTATTTTGGACTTTACTTTTTGGACTTTGGACTTGGACATTCTTTTATTTTTAAACCCTACGGAAGGGTAGTATATTAAATATTAAACTGTTTGCAGAGAAGGACGACAATTACGATATTGCCTCGGCCCCTCGGGTTCGTACATGACAAGGAGTCGTGGCCCGAGTCGATGACAACGGTTCATCCCCCGTCTGGTACGGGAGGTAAGTTTATTGAAACACCCGTGAATCCCCTGTCAGCGGGTTTACTGTCTTCCTTCGTGTGAATATATGTTGAGGACTGAAAATTGTTTAATTTTCTAGTAAAGGGCAAGGACTGGCCATACAAGATAAGGGTTCGGATTTCATCACCTTTCTCTTCTTGCCTGCTTTAGGAAAACGATACCTAACGCGAACCCAAGCCTAAAATGCTGACTAGAACGAGACCGATAGGGTAACGAGCTTATAGGAAAGTCGTTCAAAAGGATTGTATTGGGTATCTTGTTAGCCTAGCTCAAAGTTCAGGAAGATTACTGGAAGTCGATTAGAGCCGCCTTGTAACCCAGGGAAGCGTTTCCAAAGAGGCGGGGGTATCAAAGCTCCCCTGAGATTCTCCCGCTTCTCTTCGACTTACTTTATTCGGATCGTCCTACGAGGTTTGCTAAAATTGTACCTAGTTGCCTCTTGGAAGAGTAGAAGTTGTTCTAGAAACAATCTAAGTAGAGCCATCATGCTTTTTGTTTTCTAGAAATCAGTAGGTTTGTTGTGGTGGAGTCAGCCTTGTGTGTGTTTGCATAGAAATTCCCTTCCTGTTATGATTTTTCTTTTTAAATTTTTTTCTAGTGTATGCCCAAGGTCATTAGAGAACGGTCTTGGAAAAGAAACACTCTAGGTCGTTTGATTAGTGATAAACCTAGTAGTTCTTCTTGTGAAGGCGGGGAGCTCGAAGACTCTTCTTTTGAGAGCCCTGTCTTTGGAAATTTCATCTTTGAAACTTGAAAATTAGTGAAGAAAGTACTCCTAGTCCTTTGGTAGTGCCATAAATGGCAACTTTGAAAGCTTTGTTAGACCCAACTAGGACCTCTCGTCCGTCTTGTATCAAGTTAGCTGAAACCGAGGCAAATTATGAATTGAAACCTGGGACTTTACAGATGCTCCCGATCTTTTTAGGAAAAGAGAATGAGAACCCCTATTTTCATGTTAGGGAATTCGAGAAAATTTGTAGTACTCTGAAAATTAAAAACCTAGATGATAATGCTTTGAAACTTAGGTTATTCCCCTTTTCCTTCAAAGATAAAGCCAAATCTTGGCTGTATAGTTTTCCTTATGAGTCAATTGAAACCTATGACCAACTTACATCTGCCTTTATACAGAAGTTTTTCCCAAGGCACAAAACATCATATATTAGGACACAAATCTGTATTTTGCTCAACAAGAGGGAGAATCTTTATATAGGTATTTAGAAAGGTTCAATGACTTAATAGCTCAATGTCATCATAATAGTTTAGAGAAGGTTAGGTTAGTTCAGATCCTCTACGAGGGTTTAGATTATTCAACAACAACCATGGTTGAGTCCTTATGCACATGTGGGTTTGAGAATAAAACTGTTGATGAAGCGATGATATTTTTGAATGAAATCGCCAATAAGACCCAACAATGGGAAAATAATAGCGAACCCCAGAAAACAATTCTTCTAAGTAGAGGAAATGTCAATAGGGTAGAAGGATCTTATGAGTCAGATGCTAAAATAGCATCCATAGCCAAAAGGTTAGAAGCCTTAGAATTAGGTCATTCTAGTGGCAATAGTAGTAGAATAGAGCCTTTTTGGGAAGGCCATATTGTTGAAGAGCAAGCCAATGCTCTTTATAACAACACTAGATTTGATAACTGTCAGAATTTTGACCCATATTCAGAAACCTATAACCCTGGAAGGAGAAACCATCCAAACCTTTCTTGGTCTAAGGAACATAATCAAGGTCAGTCTAGTAACGCTCAGGTTCTCCCAGGCTTTGGCTATACTAAGAATCCTTCAGCTCAGGCGCAGTTTCAGAACCCTTCAGATAAAAAGATTATGAGTTTAGAAGAGTCTCTTGCTTTGTTAACTCGTAACACTGTGCAGTTTCAGCAATCTGTTGCTCAAGGTTTAGAAGAAAATAAGAGAATAGGTCATGCTAACTCTCAGGCTATTTCCGAGTTGAAAACCCAGGTTAGTCAGATAAATGAGTCTCTGAGAGAAAGAGGTAACTTTCCTAGTAAAACTCAACCCAACACTAGAGGAATTAATGAAATAGGTGAAAGATCATCCGATCATGTGAATGCTATTAAAACCCTTAGGAGCGGTAGAGTAATAGACAACAAGGTTGCCATGCCTGATAGTGAACATGTTGTAGTTCACCCTTCTGAACCAGAAACTGAGGAGACTGATAGAGTCTCTAAAGAGACCGATGAGGTTCTTGATAAGCCCGGATTTGTTCCTAGAGCCCCATTCCCACAGCTGCTAGTTCCAACTAAGAGGGAGTCCACCTTTAATGGTATATTGGAGGTTTTTAAGCAGGTAACTATCAACCTTCCATTATTAGATGCGATTAAGCAGATTCCCGCTTATGCCAAGTTCCTTAAGGATATGTGTACGCGAAAGCGAAAGCTTAGTGTCCAGAAGAAATACTTTCTAGCTAGTCACGTGAGTTACATTATTCAGAATACCACTACTCCTAAGTATAAAGACCCAGGGTCCCCTACCATTTCTTGCACAATAGGTAAATACCGTGTTGAGAAAGCTTTGCTTGACTTAGGAGCCAGTGTGAACTTACTCCCATATCATGTGTACCTTAAGTTAGGACTTGGTGAGATGAAACCTACCCAGATAACACTCCAGTTAGTTGATAGGTCCGTTAAAATTCCTCGTGGTGTAATGGAGGATGTTTTTATAGAGGTCGAAAAGTTTATATATCCAGTGGATTTTATTATCCTAGATACCCAACCTGTCCCTGACCCAGAGAACCAAATACCAGTGATTTTAGGTTGCCCGTTTTTAGCTACATCCAATGCGATCATCAACTCTCGAAATGGTATTATGAATTTGTCTTTTGGTAATATGACTATTGAGCTGAACAAAGGGTAATTTGGTAATTTGTCTTTTATCTTTTAATATTAGTAGGTGTAGATGGTGGATTTTCGACAAAAGGTAGAATTGTAAAACTATACTCCAGATTCGGAAACCGGATGAGTATTGAGGCTCATGTATCTCATCAAAGCATGAAAGCTCATGCCATAAAATCTCTGACTGAGAAGGCTGTCTTTCAGAGTACATGTGGATGTGTAGTCTCTCAGCTGAGGCCACGACACATCTCATGAATACTGAGCAATTTCAGTAATTACTCCGGATCCGACAATCGGATGAGTATCGAGACTCATGTCTCTATGCATTAAAGCTCATGCCACCTCTGATGGAGAAAGTCTCTCAGAGAAGATGTAGATGTGTAGTCTCTCAGTTGAGGCCACGTCACATCTCATACTATATAGAATCGAAATATTGGGCGGCTCCTAGACAGCATGTCTGCTAGTATAGAGCGACAACGTCTTCGGGATGTAACCAAGTTTTCCCCGACTATGCAAGAAGAATATGACACCAGCAAGTTCATATTGCTCAACCTTCAGATAATTAATGCTCCTAGACAGGAAGCCCTTCTAGTATAGAGCCAACAATTAATTATCTTAAATCGTCTGAATATCCAACAATATTCTATGAGCCATCGCCTGAATATCCAGCAATATTCTACGATTCGTCAATCAATCGACTGAATATCCAGCAATATTCTACGATTCCTCGTTATATTTCGTTACTTCAATCTGTGGTTCTTCCCAGCAGAATTACATAGGTTAGTACTAAATATTCAACGAAACAGGCATCTGAGCATCGAATATTCCCTGACAAAAATGGTGCAAGTGTAATTAGCGTATAATGCACAGACCAGCATTTTGAATGCACGAACGAGCATTTCAAAAATACGAACGAACAAGGAACCTATGCAAAATAGGAAGGGAAAATAATAATAATAAAATATTAAGAAAAAGCGCCAGGGGACTAGGCTCACCAGCCGTCCAGTCATGCCGTGACTAGTCCCGCACCCAATTTTATATTTTATCATATTTTTACTATCTTCACGATCTCATGAAAATCCTCTTGTTCGAGCAAATTTCCTCTATTTCAAAGAAATTATCTAAATCACATGATTTTATCAAAAATAATAAAATTAGGGAAAGGTGTCGCGGGACCGAGCACCAGCCGGCCATGTCTTGGCCGTGGCCGGTCCCACACCTCACATCCCATTATTTTATTATTCCTTCTCAAATTATGAAAATTCCTTGATTTTATGAATTTTCCCTAAAATTACCTAATTTCATGTATTTTCTCTAAAATCATGGAAAATATTAAAAAATTAGGAAAACTTGTGGGACCGGGCTCTAGTCGTCCGGCCATGCCCTAGCCGGTCCCACACGCCTATTATTATATTATTGTTTGGTATTTTGTTTCCTGATTTCATGTAAACTCCCTGATTTCAACAAAATATCTTGGTTTTCAAAAAATCCCTTTGATTTTATGAAAATTATCTAAAATCATCAAAATTACATAAAATTGGGAAGAGTGCCTTGAGACCCGCGCCAATTGGACGACCGGCCATGCCACGGCCATTGCCGGTTCCACACTCCCATTCTCTATTTTATATTTTAATTTATGTCTCTCATCTCATGGAAGTTCCCTAATTTCGCCAAACTCTCCAGTTTCATGGAATTTCCCTTAAATCAGAGAAAAATACATAAAATCACATAAAACTGGGAAAAGCATGTGGGACCGCGTGTCAGCCGGTCGTCCATGCCCTAGCCGTGCCCGGTCCCATAACTTGTGATTCCTTGTTTATTTATTATTTTCATCATCTCACGTATTTTTCCCAGTTTCAACAAAACCATGGATTTTTCATATTTTCTCCAAATGTTGCTCAAACGTGCACCAGAAAATATCAAAATTCTCAGGACTGAAGCACGGACATCATGGTGACACGGGCACATCCCCTTGACCGACCAAGGGTGACCCTGAGGCTTGCAAACAGCTGGTCCCGCATGTTTTAATGATTTTAACCTAATTTGGTCAGTTGCTCATATTAGGTTTAAACTCTTTACAAACAATTAGAAGTTCACTCAAACGACCATCTACTGGTCCCACGACCACCAAGAGCCGGTCTCATGACCTCTTGGTCGGTCCCTCATATTTTCTACATCAGGTTTTATGATTTGTCGCTCACACGAGCATTATTTCAGTAATGATTAAATCAACATTTAATCATTCTTTCACCAACTGGTCCTCAAGATACTTTGGTATTTTTGCTCATTCGAGCATTTGGGCGTTATATGGTGAACCCGTCATCCCATGTAGCCGGTCCTATGTGATTTGCAGTAAATCATCATCTCGGTAAAATTAGGGTTTTGAATCCAGAACTCTGCAGAAACGTGATTCTGAGCAGATTCGAACACTCTGATAATTTTATGGTGATTCCATGATTAATATTCGTATTTATTTTTCTCGACTCAGCAGTCAGTAACTTAAATTAGTATTTTATTTGGTCAAGCTACCAACAATTCATCAATAGAATAATATTTGTTCAAACCAGCAATATTTGCTCGAACTAGCAATATTCGCTCGAACCGGCAATATTTACTCAATTAGCAATATTCGCTCAGACTAGAAATATTTGCTCAAATCAAAGAATATTTGTTCAACTATCAATATTCAACAATTTAGCAACACAGTTTAGCTCGTCTTAGGTTATGATGATACCTCGTCTCAGCAGACACATTAAATTCATGAGTTTCGAAACATTTGATAATCATGTTCAACTCATCAATACATGGACTCATCGTCCCATAAAGTCAGCAACTGACTCCACAATCACGAGATTTCAATCGTGTCACATGGGGGGATACTAACTAGGGTTTTGGTCTGGCGGTCTACGGCACGTGTGTTCACCCACGATGAGAATGTGAGCAAGTCGTGCAATCAGTTGGAAGAGTCAGCAAAGTAGTGGGTGGAAAGTTAACCAAGTCTCCGCACGATGAGTAATTGGTTTTAACACGATTTCCCCATTTCCCACTCTCTGATTCCAGCAACTGTCACACTTCATGGGATCATGGTGTTTTCAACTACGATATTATAAAATGTCTCTGAATCCTGATTGAAAAGACAGAAGTTTTCAAACATTCGAACAACATTCGCCAAAACGAGCAATTTCTCATCAAAAGTTCATACAGACAATCTTTCGTCTATACGAACTCACTGAAATTACTCTAAATTGAGCAAAATTCAATCATTTAGAGCATTTTCACGTTGAATTCACAACACACCTACAATCTCAGATCACCATCGATCTCACGCATTTCTCAGCTTCCCTCCTACAGATCAACCCATCCTCTCTTGTGACCGAATTGACTCTGGAACGACCATTGTTCTTGGTTTAGGCCGGGGTCTTACAAATTCATCTCTTGAACTTAAAACACTCCCTTCTTGCAGTGCATCTGTGTGAGGTTCAACATTTCGCTCGGTTCAAGGAGTCTCCACACGGTCGACTCTTCAATTCCGTAAAAACCAGCAAATCGTTTTTCCCCACTCACAGTAGGCTACCCTATGAACTAGATGACTCGAACATAGAAGAGGTGAACATGATAGGAACATTAGTCGAGGAGTCATTACAAAACACTTTGTTAGAAGATCCATTAGAGAAATGCCTAGCTCACTTTGGGATTGATTTTGATGATGATAATGTGATTCAACCCCTTTGTTAGACACTAATAATGGATGGAAACCTAAGTTAGAACCACTACCAATTTCTAAGTCTACCCTAGTTCCTTCGTTAGAAGAGCCTCCTAAGTTGGACCTTAAACAACTACCAGATACCTTGAAGTATGTGTTTTTAGGCCCATCTGAAACTTTACCTGTGATTGTAGCATCCGACTTGGATAGTGATTAGGAAAGTAGGCTAGTAACCGTCCTTCAAAACAACAAGGAAGCTTTAGGGTGGACCATAGCAGACATTAAGGGTATGTCCTACTGTTTGTATGCATTAGATCTATTTAGAGAGTGACACCAAACCTTCTAGGGAGATGCAACATATATTGAACCCTAATATGAAAGAAGTAGTTCGAACCGAGGTTCTTAAGTTGTTAGATGCAGGCATTATCTACCCCATTTCAGACAGCAAGTGGGTCAGCCCCGTTCAGGTTGCTCCCAAGAAATCCGGTATTACTGTAGTCCAGAATGATAATAATGAGTTAATCCCAACCCGAGTGACCACGGGTTGGCGTGTTTGTATTGACTATATGAAGTTGAACAAGGTCACTAGGAAGGACCAGTTTCCCCTTGCCTTCATCGACTAGATGCTAGAACGACTATCAGGACATAGTCACTATTGCTTCTTAGATGGCTACTCCGGCTATAATCAGATCATTATTGCCCCAGAAGACCAGGAGAAAACCACTTTTACCTGTCCCTTTGGTACCTTTGCGTATAGACGCATGCTTTCGAGCTATGTAATGCCCCTGCGACTTTTCAACGTTGTATGATGAGCATATTTTCTGACATGGTAGAACGGTTCTTAGAGGTCTTTATGGATGATTTTTTCAGTGTTTGGTTCGTCTTTCGATGAGTGCTTGCATCATTTGTCATTAGTGTTGACTAGGTGTAAGGAAAAGAATCTAGTGCTTAATTGGGAGAAATGTCATTTCATGGTTCGTTCAGGAATTGTTTTAAGGGCATATCATATCTTCTAAGGGTGTAGAGGTAGATAAAGCCAAACTTGACCTTATTAAGACTTTACAGGTCCCAAAAATCGTAAAAAGACATTAGGTCATTCTTAGGGCATGCAGGTTTTTGTCTTTGATTTATTAAGGATTTTATCTTGATTTCTAGACCTCTTTGCAATTTTCTTGCAAAAGATGTTAAGTTTGTCTTTGATGATGCTTGTTTAGAAGCTTTTGAGAAGCATAAGACTTTTCTCACTACTGCCCCCATAGTCCAGGCACCCAACTGGAACCTACCCTTTGAGATCATGTGTGATGCTTCACATTATGTTATTGGTGTTGTGCTAGGTCAGCGAGAAAACAAATTACTTCATGTGATTTACTATGCTAGCAAAACTCTGAATGATGCCCAGATGAACTATATCACTACGGAGAAGGAACTGTCAGCCATTGTGTTTGCCTTAGACTAGTTTAGACCTTATATATTATGTTCTAAGGTCGTAATATATACTGATCATGCTGCTTTGAAATATCTTATGTCTAAGAAGGATATGAAACCTAGATTGATTAGATGGATACTTTTGTTGCAAGAGTTTTCTCCAGACATTAGAGACAAAAAGGGTGCAGAAAATGTTGTGGAAGACCACTTGTCTAGGCTAGTTGTTGATTTCCCTGATGATCCCTTCCTATAAGGGATAACTTTCCTGATGAACAACTGTTCTTTCTTACCCAATTACCTTGGTATGCGAATATAGTGAACTATCTTGTTACTGGTAAAATGCCCCAACATTGGGGTAAACAAGATCGTTCTAGGTTTTTAGCTGAGGTTAAACACTTCTTTTGGGATGATCCTTATTTATTTAAGTATTGTCCAGACCAGATTATTAGGAGATGTATACCTGAGAGTGACCAGTCCAGTATTATTTCCTTTTGTCATGATCATGCTTGTGGGGGTCACTTTAGTGCTAAGAAGACTGCTGCTAAGATATTGCAGTGTGGATTATATTGGCCTTCGTTGTTTAAAGACTCCCACAGTTACTGTGTTACTTGTGAACGTTGCCAGAAATTAAGAACCATAACCCTATTTAGTTTTTGAGGTCTTTGATATGTGGGGCATTGACTTTATGGGTCCGTTTCCTAATTATTTTGGTAACTTATACATCCTTGTCATTGTAGACTATGTCTCTAAGTGGATTGAGGAGGTTGCGTGTAAAACCAATGACCATAGGATTGTGATTGAGTTATTGAAAGACAATATACTTACACGTTTTGGTACACCACGTGCTATAATTAGTGATGGAGGGTCGCACTTTTGTAATGGACCTTTTAGGCTTTTGATGAAGAAATATGGTATTACACATAAGGTATCTACCCCGTATCATCCGCAGACTAGTGGTCAGGTAGAGGTTTCCAATAGGGAGATAAAACGTATGTTAGAGAAAACAGTTAATCCTAATCGGAAAGACTGGTCGTCTATGCTTACTGATGCCTTATGGGCTTACCGTACTACGTTTAAGACCCCAATTGAAATGTCACCTTATCGACTTGTGTATGGCAAGGCATGTCACTTACCTGTTGAGTTAGAACATAGAGCATATTGGGCTGTTAAGCAGCTAAAATTTTCACTTGACAAGGCAGGAGCCCATAAGAAACTCCAGCTCAATGAGTTGGAAGAGATTCGTAGAGATGCATACGATAGTGCTAAGGAGTATAAGAACAAAATGAAACTTGTACAAGATAGAAATATTTTAAGAAAGTCATTTTCTCCAGGTCAAAAAGTTCTTATGTATGATACCCGCTTGCATCTTTTCCCCGGGAAGTTACGTTCTCGGTGGATGGGTCCTTTTATTGTTCGCACTGTCTTTCCTCATGGAGTTGTTGATATCGAGACACCGGATGGTAGTAATTCTTCGAAGGTTAACGGTCAGAGATTGAAACCCTTTTTAGAGCCCTTTCCTATAGGCGATGTTGAGGAGGTCCCTCTGGAGGACCCCGTTTACCCTTGATTGACCATCAAAGCGATTTGTATGTTGTATATTAGTTTTTGATCTCTCTCTTCACCCAGGTACTATCTTTCCGACTTCTCTCTTTACTGATTCCTCATGTTACTTTACTTTTTGGTATTGCTCTTTCATTAGAAACATTGAGGACAATGTTAGATTTAAGTTTGGGGGTGGGGAAGAAACTTTTTTTTATCTTTTAGTTGCAATAAATAAATTCCAGAGCCTAGAAATTTATGATTATTAAGGTTGGCACTAACCAATCAAAGTGGATGGAAACATCTTGGTTGTAGGAGTTGAGGAACCAATCTAATTAGATGGTAACATCTATAGAGTCTATTAATAAAAGCACAGAGCTCAGTATGTAGAAAGAAAACATGGTAGTTTCGCCATATCTCGTTGAATCATTTTCACTTCTGTTTTTATTTTCTTTTCTTTTGTTTCTAAGTGATTTGGTGGGGCACACAAATCAAGTTGTTACCACTGCTAGTTTGAAATAGAGTGACTGAGTTACCACACAAAAAAAAAAGAAAAAAAAAGAAGAAGAAAAGAATTGAGACCAGACCACCAGACCAACCGGAATAAATTCAATAAATTCGACCACTGGTGCCCTTGTATATGCCAGTTGTGTTGACCTAGAGTTAGGATTATCACCCGCTGGTCCCCTTGTATATGCCAGCTGTGTTGATATTAGTCAGACCGGTATCTCAGTCCATTAGGATAGGTTCATCCTAGTAGTGGCCTTCAAACAAATATGGGAAACACCGTTCACCTTAGTCAACATCAAAACCATCTACGTTTTTCTCTACATCCATCTTATTAATCTATCCATGTGATTGGTTGACTCCGGTTATGATGTCCAAAAACTATCTGAGTAGAGCTTTGTCACTTATATATGAATTTTAGTATGCTTGAGTGAAAACTCGTGTACAACAATTGGAATTTCGCATCATGGTACTTCCTCCTGTAGTCAATGAGAATATGCCAACCAAGGAGATTCATTACTGTCTTTCAAGGTTCTACGTAGATAGCTAGGGTCTGGATTAAAGGTTTTGTGGGTACACCTCCTGTAAACCCTCCCGAGACAACACTCGGCCGCTAGGGCCACCTAGCGGTTTAACGGCTTGCTGCACGTGCTAAGTGTAACCGTGATGCCTGCGACAGTGAGTTAGGATTTGCTCGAGGACTAGCAAATAATAAGTTTGGGGGTATTTGATGGACACATTTTTGTGTCTCAGTTGTCCTCAATTTTTTGTATTGTTGGTACTCGATCGTTTTGTGTGTTTGTAGGTATTTTTTGGAAATAAACATTGTTGGAAAAATCGGCTCGAAAAATAACTCGGAGCACCCCCCGGAGGACAACTGTTAAACGAACTCTTAGTTTGGATAAGGTGCACCCAATTACTAAGGGGCACCTTCTTCACTATTTGTACCCCAGGGCGCTTCCCGCTATTCGCACCCCCATCTCTTTTAGGGGGAGGTCATCCCTTACCTTTCAAATTTCAAAACAGGAGGGGAAACTTAGTTCTCAACTGGCTGAATTTAGGGTTCGCATCTTGGACGGGAATCAAAGAGACTTAATGGCTGGGATTTGCTGGGATGACGTGATTAGTCTTAACAGGCAAGGTATGGTTGATTTCGCCAGCTAAAATTGGCTAGATTCTCGGTGAGAAGAAAATATAGGAACATGTGCACGAGAGGAGATGTTCGCGGGATGTCATGGGATTTTCCCTGACCGGCGTGTGTTTGAATCTTGCAACAATGGGTTTGGAACATGTTTGGAGGATGCATGCGTGTGGAACTGATAAGAGAAGGAAGTTTCCTTCGACAAACAGGGCAGTTAGAGCATCGGATATTCTTTCCTTGTATTTGGAGGATATGCTTTGAATGGGAGAATATTTTGTCAGAGGATTTCATTCTTTAACAGTGGAGAGAGCATTGACAACTCATAGTACAACAAAGAAAACTTTTCGTAACTGGCGGTGAAGAGTAAAGGTGATTAAAGGTGATTGACAACAGATTATTCTCGAGATTTTTATGAGTTATTACGGAGTGATATCTTGTGCCTAGTGAGTATAAAAAGGCATGTGGGATCATAAAGAAGGCTTACGGAGAGTTTGGGGAGAATTTATAACATCACAGAGGCGAGAAATTGGAGTTGCAGAGAGTCACCATTTCTGCTGCTGTCCAAGAACACGAAGAACAAAAGACCCTCAGAGACAGTCGTTTTTTTACAGTAACAACGACAGTTAGTTTTTATCGTTCTCTATAACAGTTCGGCTTGTAACAAATATAATTGTTACGAAACCGGTTTTAATCATTTTCACACTTTTTCATCATTTGTAAACCCTTTGAGCAATAAAAATGATTTTTGAGCGTGTTTCCAACATGATGATGAACTAATTCTCCCACAACCAAGGTACTGAGGAAGCTATTTATGAATGAATAATTGGTAACTATTTTATTTTCTCTAATTTAAAATTTATAATTCACTCAATCACTACTTTTGCAGAGTTTTAAATTGTTTGCGTAATTTTCTTAATTAGTTGTGATTCAATCTGATAGGTTACACTTTGTTTAGTCAATTGATAATCTATGCTTAGGGAATACAATTAATATTTGAGAATTTTCCTGATTATTTGTGAGTTAAGAAATAAGGGACTTAAAAGATAATTAGTGTTTTGGGTTATTTACCATTATTCATTCATGTGTAATAGTGAAATCAGTGTCTTGGTTATTTTTAGTATCTTGAAATCAATTTTGCACTAAATTTTCTTTATTTTTAAGTTTTATAAGTCTAAAATCTATTGCTTTCACAAGTCTCAACGAACTTATTACTACAACAACTTTGAAAAACCATCAAATAACAACTTTGATGTGTCTGCTTCCCTTCCTAGGTCCCAATATGGCGTTACATCTGATTTTTGTATGCATGAAACTAAATTTTTGGATGATGATACTTCTGAATTGGGGTTGGATAATTTGTTCCATGAATGTAAGCATGATTTACCTATTTCTGACTTAGGGAGAGTGCGTTATGGTACTAAAGATCTTACACATGAAAACAACTTAAATGTGCCTACTTCCCTGCCCATGTCACAAACTGATAATCTTCCACCCAACCTAGATTGTGCCTGTAAAGAGCATGTAAAACCAACTTTTTTGAGAATGCCTAATCTAGGATTGGAACTGTGTGCCTCCCAAATCCTCTTGGACTACTTTGCATCTAAGTATAATGTCTTTAAGAAGCCACAGTTGGAATGTGTATCTCTGCCTTACCCTGACAAAGTTCACTTTGAACTAGATCTTGTGCATGATGCACCCCTAAAATTGTTAGATTTTGTGCCAAAAAGTATATCTGCTGAAAAATCTAGGTTTCGGGGTAGTTCATTTAGTCTGGCAGCCTCACTTGCATTTCTGCCCTATTATAATTATGTGAGGCTATTAAAATTTCTGCATTCTGTCTTTTGGGTTGATCCTCAACTCTTTAGATTGTTAATGTATGGTGAATTCTCCCTGTATATAATCCAGTAGGTAATGTTATATTTTCTATCTTGGGTCAGTTGAGTCTTCTTTTTATTTTGCATATATTGTGCTAATCCAATATGATCTCACCTGAAAATGTTGGATTCTAGCCATGAATAGTGAAGCTATAATCTTGCTTTCGACGACATACCGGTAATCTCTTCCCTTTTCTCTGTTCAACATGGTTCTCATGGTATGTTGTTGTAATTATGCTCTTATGTTGAAACATTGAGGACAATGTTAGATTTAGGTTTGGGGGAGTATTTTGCATATAGAGTTTTTAGTCTTTGCACTTTTTTAGATAAATTTTTCAAAAAAAAAAAAAAAAAAAAAAACTTTGTAAATGTTTGCATAAAACCTCCAAATTGAGAGATGTTAGAGTCGCTAGCATGCTTCTAGCTATGTATACATAAAGAGTCTGACCGAAATAACTGAAATTGGAAGAACTAGATAACACAATCGGGTTTCTTAGTTGTTAGAGCGTTAAAGTTGGATTTAACCATGCCGGTGGGGCGAATTAGGCGCAACAAAGATATTTGGTATTAGAGTTGTGATCACCTTTAGTGGAGACTACCTATTTTTACATCAAGCGAGGCACCAACTTTCATTTTTGTGACTATATACAAAGTCCTTTTAAAGTGTGTGTCACCGTACGTCAATTCCGGGTAGGAATGGTGAGCTGACCAACTTCGCACCACTTTCAGCACTATTTTTGATCTCTTGAGTGCTAATTTTGTCAATCATGAGGGTGACGTCTAAAGATGAAAACTCCTTCTTGTAGTTTGATTTGCAGTTAGCACCATTCTCTCTCTCGACAACATCAACAGATCCATAGAAACACATCATCATCAACAAACAGCGCGACATTAGAATACATGGAGAAAGTCCAAGGTTTACATGCAACAATACAAGGAATAGAAAAAGTCTTATTCAAAAGTGAAGATACAGTACAAAAAGCAGAATTCTATACACAAGTGAAGACTTATCTTACAAAGAGCAAAGAAAACAGAAAAAGATGAGAATTAGTGAAGTTCATAAAATCAAGACAATACAGGTTGTGCAGAATTAAGTGATAAAATCCTTCATCCATGGCTTTAGTGGCTTCATTATTTTGAGTTTGTATTGTTTTAATTAATCAAAAAAATAAAAATAAAATAAAAAATTATCTCTCTACTATTATAGTAAATTCTTAGTTTTGTTTAATAAACACCATGGTAAAGAAGAAAAATTTAAGTGGAAATTTCAAGAAACAAGGAAATTGAAGAGAAGAATTAGAAATTGTCAAGGTTCTACGAAGTTCAGAATTTCATCATCAACAGTTGAAGACCGAAGATCGAAGAGTGAAGACGTTTCTATGGATGTTGTGAGAGTGGTGTTGATTGCCGATCGGATGTGAAGGTAAGTGAGTACTCCCATCCTTACTAATGATTGTTTTGCTTTCTTATAGATCATCAGAAAAATATTCTTATTCCCATAATTTTGTGGAGTCTCCATAAATTATTTCGGAAGGTTCTCCTTCCCACCATTCAAGGTGTACAAGATTTCTCTCTTCATTCCTGCCTGCACACATGAGAGACTAAAAAAGCGTTCTTTTTGAGTGCAATTATCATAGAACCCTATTGGTGAGGCAGAAGTCGACGCTTGTGATCACTCTCGAACTCGAATTCTTTCATATGGTATGGTTATTTCTCGTTCAACTCTTAAGGATGAGAATGCGTTCTTTGGTATTTCTAACTTCTTATTACTAGCATGCAGAAACTCTATGTCCTCATAGCTCCTTGGATGCTTGGGACTCTGATACTCTCTGAAGTTGGATAAGGTTTTGTGGGCACACATCTGGTAAACCCTCACGAGACTACAACTCGTCCACTAGGGACACCTAGGGTTTTAAAGGCTTAGTGCATTCGCTAAATGCATTCAAGAGACCGGCGACAGTGGTATAGTTAGGATTTCTTACTTTTTGTTCACTTGAGGACAAGTAAAATTCAGGTTTGGGGGTATTTGATAAGTGCCAAATATTGCATATTTCTACACCTTTTTATTGACAATTATCTCAACTTTTGTGCTTTAAAATCCGATATTATCCCAAATTCGGAGTTTTCATCGTTTTCAAGAATAAATACTTGTACTAATTAATTTTGTGTTTTTAGGTTACGTACTAAATAAATCTTGGAAGAATTGAGGAGCCAAAAGAGCAGAGAATTGGTGACAATGGAAGAGAAACAACAAAGCTCCCGTTAGAAGGCAAGTGAAGAATGTTGTTTGCACCTCATCCACAAGTGAAAAATGTTGTTTGCAAGACTCAAAACTAGAAGTGGGCTTGAGATACTAGCTTTGAAGAATGTATGGGCCTAGAAGAAGATCTTCCAAGAGAAAACCCAAGATCTAAAACCCAACCCCGTCTCCATCTTGAGTCGTAGGATTTGATATAGCTGCTGAGCATCCAAAGCATCTCCACACGGTACATCAGATTTCGCTACAGCTGACAAACACCCTAGCACCTACCAATTTTCCCTTACCCGATCAGAAGCAAAACACTCAATTGCATATCGTTCTCATCTTCTCCAACCTCTGTAAAACCATCAGTTCACTTCCTCCCTCAATCACTTCCATCCTGACCTCCTCTGAGCTCAGCCACCCTCTCAGCAGCCATCAATCAAACCTCTAATCTCTATCTCTCTCCATCTTATCTTCTCCCTTATCAAAAACAATAACCCTAGAAGCTAGTATTGAGAGAGATAAGACTAGGATTTCTTCAACAGCTGGAAAACTAGGCTTGCAGAGATGAATTGAAGAAGGGACTTGTCAGAAAACGCGTCTTGGTGAGTGAGTAATCTCTAATTTTCGAATTCAAGTGATTGAGGGATTTTTGTGTATAAATAGGGTGGAGATTGTGATGTAAAAATCATGCCCGGATTAGCCGGTGCACCAAGCTGTAGTTTATATTTGTTTTTAGTATTATTATCATGTTCTAATTCAATAACTAGGGTTTAAATGAAACCATCAATCTATTGCTAAGTTTGATTCTTGTTCTGATTTTGTTCTTGTTGTGCTTTATTGTTTAAGATAGATACAATCCGAGCTATTCATCATTTTACTTTCACAGTGTATGTCATGCATCCATTATAGTTAGAATACTTCTATGTTAAATGTGCTGCAACTCATGCTTCATTGATTGTTATTGATCTTTTGACTAGTTGTGCCTTAATCAGACAATTTGTGCTTAGGAGAGTGTAGATGGGGCAAAAAGATTTGCTGGTTTTTAAGGAATTGAGGAGACGACCGTGCGGAGGAGACTCCTCGAACCGAACAAACTGCTTAACCTCACACAGATGCACTGCCAAAGGTAGTTCTTGAATTCGAGAGATCAATCTGTAAGACTCCGGCCTAAACCAAGACAATGGCCATTCCAGAGTCAATTCGCTCACAAGAGAGGATGGGTCGATATGTAGGAGGGACGCTGAGAAATGTGTGAGATCAATGATGATCAAGGATTGTGAATGTGTTTAAGGTTTCTGCAAGTTTGAACTGTTGAGTTCGAATAAGTTCTGGTTGATTGATTGAATTATTGAGAGTGATTGCTCGGATCAGAATTCTTCGGTTTTTTCAATCATGGGTTCAGAGACTTATTTATATTGCCAGAAGTAGTAGACACATTGATCCCATGAAGTGTGACAGTTGCTGGAGTCAAAGAGCGGGGAAGTGGAAAATCGTGTTAAAACCAGTTGCTCATCGTGCAGAGACTTGGTTGATTGTCCACCCACTAATTTGCTAACTCTTCTAACTGTTTGCACGACTTGCTCACATTCTCATCGTGGATGTGTGACACGATTGATGTCTCGTGATTGTGGAGTCTGCAAGGTAGACGTATTAGTCAGTTGTTGACTTGATGAGACTATGAGTCTTTGTATTGTTGAGTCGAACATGATTTACAAATGTTCTAAGACTCATGAGTTGAACATGTCTGTTGAGACAAAGGTATATTTGTCGAATGAATGTTGATAGTTAAGGTGAGCAAATGTTGCTCATTCGATGAATTTTTGAATATTGATAGTTGAACCAATATTTCTAGTCTGAGCAAATATTGCTCATCTGAGCAAAAGTTGCTCGTTTTATGAATTATTGGTAGCAGGACCAAATAAAATATTAATTTAAGATACTGGCAACTGGACCGGGTAGAATAATTAAAGTGTTGATTGTGGGATCAACATAAAATTATTAATATTTGAATCTGGAATTATGAACCTTGGATTCGAAACCCTAATTTTGATTAATTGTTGATCAATTGATGATCTATTGAAAATCAACCACAGAGTGAAGGAGGGATCGGCTACATGGGATGATGGGCCGACCATGTAGCGCCCAAATGCTCGCGTGAGCCAGCACCAAAGTCTCTTGAATACCAGTTGATGAAAGGATGATTAAATGCTGGTTTAATCATTTATTAAAATAATGTTCGTCTGAGCCTTAGGTGATAAAACCTAATTATTACAGAATGAGGGAGCGACTAAGGGATCATGCAACCGGCCCTGGTTGGTCATGGGACCGACTGATTATTGTTTGATGAAATTCCAAGTTGTTTGGAAGAGTTTGAACCTAATATAAGCAAATTAGGTCAAATTATGAAAATATGTGGGACCGGCCTCTTGCAAGCCAAAGAGCCAACCTTGGTTGGTCAAGTAATATTCCATGTCACCAGAGTGTCCGTGTCTCAGTCCTGAGAATTTTGATATTTTCTGATGTGCATTTGAGCAACATTTGGGAAAATATGAAGAAATCAGGGTTTTTCTCAAACTGAGGAACTTCATAAGATGAAGACAATAATAATAATAAAATAAGGAATTAGTGTGGGATCGACCATGGCTAAGGCATGGCCGGCCGTCTAATGATCTCGGTCCCATGGCACCTTTCCTAATTTTATATTAGTTTCAAAGGAGTTTTCATGAGATGAAGGACACCAGTAATTACTGCTACTTGGCTTCAAAGTTTCAAACTCGGGCTATACAGGATGTCATATTGAAGGACATCCCTCCTAACAGTTCAAGCTCAACATATCAGCAAGCCTTAGCAGCCTACATCCAAGTTTGTGGTCTTACCTCTTCCTCACATAGCTTTGACGATACAGCCCCTCATTCTATGCACTCCCTGGCTGTTTTATACTTCGAAGCAGTGAAGAAATGGATACCCACAACCTATCATTTGAGTGTATGTGACAGTGTATTATGGCAGTGCAACAATCTCAAACACGCCCAAGATTATTTACTTGCCATACCCATTGCTGGTTTGAATCAAACCCTTGGACCTCGTCATTTCAGATGCGTTCTCAGCTACCGACTTGGCATCCCGCAGTTTCCCGAAGGCAGTCATTGTTCAAGCTGTAATAAGGAGATGGACATATTTGGAGACCATGCCTTACATTGTGCTAGCGACGTTGGACTCAAATTACGGCACGATCTGGTACGTGACATTTTTATGGATATATGTATCAAAGACGGTGTCGCATCACGTAAAGAAACAGCCTTAGGTTTTCTTTCAGATGAGAATGCTGCTTTGAGGCCTGCTGACTTATTAGTACACAACTGGGAAAACGGCAGAGATACATGCTTCGATGTCACAGGCGTTTCTCCCTTCACTGGGGAAATTCGTTCTTTCACCCCTGGCCAAGCTCTCTCTAAGGCGATTCTCCGTAAACGCAACAAATATTTAGAGAAGTGTGAGTCTCACGGATATGGCTTTCATATTCTCGCTTTCACTACATTAGGTGAACTAAGTGAGGACACGGTGGCTTTTGTAAAGAGGTTAAAGAACTGTCTATCTCACAATGACGCAAATTGTGGCACTTGCAGTTTCTTTTTCATCGTTTAGGTATTTTTATTCAAAAGGGTGTTGGTTCTCATCTTGTAGCTAGGTTACCAACACTTTTCATGTAATATTAATCTTTTCCCTATTTTCAATAAAAGCCCTCAGAGGTACGTTTCATAATAATAATAATAATAAGGGTGTGGAGAGAGAGAGTCCGGCGATTTTACAGGCGACGGAAAGTCTGTAATCTCTTCCCGGAAATATCTCGTGCAATCTCTATCAGACTTTCCCCAAATTTCTTTCTTTTCATTCCCCTTGTTAAGATCTTTCGAATGATGCTATTCACTCCTGCTGATTTCCACAATCACAAGACAGTTCTGACGGTTACTTACAGTTATCGCCATGCCTAGAACTCGTTCATGTTCTGTAGCATCAACTTCTAACCCTAATGCATCTCCTGGTTCGCCTGCAACTTCCCCTAATTTCTCTGATACTTCTCCATCCAAAGGAGACCGTATCCATTGTCCATTTCGAGAATTTGATGAGTGCGGAGATGGTGTTAATGGTAGAGGATATGTTCGCACGTCATTCCAAAGACATCTCACTGATCGACATTGTTTCTCGGAAGCGGCTAAGCAACGGTGCAGAGAACGATTGTGCAAAGACAGAGATGTTTATATTGCTTGGGAAAAAATTCTACAGCAGATGCGTTGTTGGTTGTGTACTCATTGTATGTTTCTACATGTATGGAAAAAATCTTGCAAGCATGACAATGTTACCATCCCAAGGCCCTATAACGGCAGGTATGTCAACTTTCTTGTATCTGACATACCCAAACCTCCGGCTGTTGTCACTAATAACCCTGCTACCATTGTGAATACTACGGCACCTATCTCAGTTGAATTGCTTAATGAGGTTTTTCAACGTCAATTCACTACCATTACGAGTATTCCAACGCGATGTAAGATAAATTTCTCAAGAAACCTTAAATCTTGTCTAGATGCAATTATTCTCAACCCTAGGGAAATATCAAACTGGATCAAATTGTTATTGCTTCTCATTTGCACCTTTAATCTTTACATTCCCAAAAGCTCTTCAGAGGAAAGGTCCGGCAACAGGAAAAAATTACAGATCGTGTCTATTAACCAGGCTTTGAATGAGTGGAGGGAACCGTCAGGTTGTTTGACCTTGATTCAGAAACTGCTACAACAACCCAAGCGCAGTAGATTGAGCAAGCCAAAAAAGAAAAAATCACAGGAATCTGCTAATCTTGAGGCCTGTCGAAAGAAGATGTCGTATGGACACTATACAACTGCTATTAGAGTTCTTTCTTCTGATGGTATTGCCCCCTGTGATGAACATACAATCACCGAATTAATGCTCTAACACCCTATTACTGCTCCACCTTCCATTCCTAGTGAAGCTATTAACTGCAATGCTTTGTCAGTGGATACCGGTGCTGTACTTAAATCCATCAAAAGCTTCCCCAAAGGCACCTCTTGTGGAAGAGATGGTTTGAGAGCTCAGCACCTTCTTGACTCCATGAGTGGTGCGGCTGCAGCTGTTGTCGATGAGCTTGTATACTCAATCACAAAAGTAGTGAATCTCTGGATAGCAGGTCGTTGTCCGACTGCCCTTGGAGAGTACATTGCTAGCGTACCACTAACGCCGTTGCAGAAACCGGGTGGTGGTATCAACCCCATTGCGGTGGGAACTATTTGGAGACGACTGCGGCTACAAGCATTGGGAAAGATATGGCAGCATACCTTGGCGACTTTCAATTCGGTGTTGGCGTGCCATGCGGAGGGGAGGGCATATTACACTCTGTCAACAGACTGATAGAGTTGAAAGGCCATCTGAATGACACTTCCATGCTCCACATCGACTTTTCAAATGCCTTCAACTTAGTCGATAGGACTTCTCTAATCAAAGAAGCTAGAGATCAGTGCCCAGCGATCTCTTACTGGGTGGAATTTTGTTATGCCAAACCTACCAGATTATATTACAATGACACTATTCTTTCTTCGGCGCAGGGCATGCAACAAGGTGATCCCCTTGGCCCTTTGCTATTTGCACTAACACTACACCCTTTGGTTAAGATGATTGCAGCACAATGTCGTCTCGATCTCCAGGTTACCCTAAAAAAAAAAGAAAAAAAAATAATAATAAAAGGTTACCCTCAAAAAAATAATAATAACAATAAAATAAGGGGTGTGTGGGACCGGCCATGGCTAGGGCGTGATCGTCCGGCTAGTGTCCCGGTCCCGTGAACTTTTCCTAATTTTATATTATTTCCTTGGTGTGAAGGAAATATCATGAAGCTGAGGAGTTTCATAAGATGGAGGAAATAATAATAATAATAAAATAATAAGGAATTAAGGTGTGGGACCGGCTAAAGCTAGGGCATGGCCGACCGGCTAGTAAGCCCGGTCCCGTGACACTTTTCCTAATTTTATTATTATTTTCTTGATATGAAGGAAACACCATGAAACTGAGGAGTTTCCTTAAAACGAAGGAGTTTGTTCAAACGAAGAAATTTTCATGAGATCAAGGAAAATAATAAAATAGGATAAAATATGGGAAGAGGCGTGGGTCCAATCACGGCGGCATGTTCGGCCGGCCGGTGGGCTTGGTTCCTTAGCGCCTCAATTAAGGAGCATCTCAAAAATATGAATGAATGAGGAACCTATGCAAAATAGGAAGGAAAAATAATAATAAAATATTAGCAAAGGCGCCAGGGACTGGGCTCACCAGCCGGCCGGTCATGCAGTGACCAGTCCCACGCCCAATTTTATATTTTTATCATATTTTATTATTCTTCCTGATCTCATGAAAATTCTCTCGTTCAAGCAAATCTCCTTCGATTCAAGGAAATTCTCTAATCTCATGACATTTCTTTATGTCAAGAAAATAATAAAATTAGGGAAAGCTGTCACGGGACCGAGCACCAACCGGCCGTCCATGCCCTAGCCGTGGCCGGTCCCGCACCTCACATCCCTATTATTTTATTATTTCTCTCAAACCATGAAAATTCCCTGATTTCATGAATTTTCCCTAAAACCATGAAAATTCCCTGATTTCATGAATTTTGCCTAAAACCATGAAAAATATTATAAAATTAAGAAAACTTGTGGGACCGGGCCCTAGCCGGCCGGTCATGCCCTAGCCGGTCCCACACGCCTATTATTTTATTATTATTATTATTATTTTTTTTTTCTCATTCCATGAAAACTCCTTGATTTCAACAAAATACCTTGGTTTCAACAAATCTCTTTGATTTTATGAAGATTCCCTTAAATCATGAAAAAATTACATAAACTTGTGGGACCGTGCCCCTTGGCCGGCCGGCCATGCCTTAGCCATTGCCGGTCCCACACTCCATCATTCCCTATTTTATTATTATTTTATTTCTCTCATCTTATGGAAGTTCCCTAATTTCATAAAACTCTCCAGTTTCATGGAATTTCCCTCAATTCAGAGAAAATACATAAAATTACATAAAACTGGGAAAGTGTGGGACCGTGCTTGTCAGCCGGCCGACCATGCCCTCGCCGTGGCCGGTCCCACACCTTGTAATTCCTGTAGATGGTGGATTTTCGACAAAGTGTGGGACCGTGCTTGTCAGCCGGCCGACCATGCCCTAGCCGTGGCCGGTCCCACACCTTGTAATTCCTGTAGATGGTGGATTTTCGACAAAGGCTAAAATCATAAACCCATAATTATACAAACTCCTGATCCAACAATCAGATGTGAGTATTGAGACACGGGTCTCTCATCGAATCCTCTGACTGAGAATACTGTCTCTCAGAGTACATGCAGATATGTAGTATCTCGGCTGGACAACGACATATCTCATGAATACTGAACACTTCAGTAATTATTTCTATATAGAATCACGAGATTGACGGCTCCTAGACAACTTGCTCTGCTAGTATAGAGCGATAACGTCTTCAGGATACAAACAACAAGTTTCCCTGACTATATAAAGGATATGAAGCTCCAGCAAGCTCATGTCAGAATAATTAATGCTCCTAGACAGATTGCTCTGCTAGTATAGAGCCATAAGTTAATTATTCCTAAATTCTTGGATTCATCCACTGAATTTCCGAAAATATTCAAATATTTCAGCAATATTTCGTTACTTCAATTTATGGTTCTTCCCAGCAGAATTCCATGGGTTAGTAATAAATATTCAACGCACGGGCGTCTGAGCTACCTCCGAGTAAGCCCCGGCTCAAAAGGTGCAAGTGTACTCAACGATGATGCACTAACAATCACCGCATGAACGAGTATTTCAAAATACGACGAAACTATGGAAAATAGGAAGGAAAATAATAAATAACTAAAATATTGACCAAGGCGCCAGGGGATTGTGCTCACCGACCGGCCGTGCCGTGGCCAATCCCACGCCAGTTTTATATTTTATCATATTTTTTGTTATTTTCCTTGATCTTATGAAAATCCTTTCATTTTAACAAACATCCTTCGTTTGAGGAAAATCCTCAGTTTCATGGTGCTTCCTTCGCACGAAGGAAATAATATAAAATTGGGAAAAATATTGTGGGGCCGTGATTGTTGGCCAACCGGCCATGCCTTGATCTCGGCCGGCCCCACAACTCATGGTTCCTTATTATTTTATTATTATTTCCCTAATCTCATGAAAAATCCTTCATCTCATGGTATTTTCATAAATACATGAAAAATAATATAAAATTAGGGAAACCCGTGGGACCGGGCCCCAGCCGGTCGGCCATGCCCTAGCCGGTCCCACACGCCCCTTTATTTTATTATTATTATTTTAAGATTTCCTTCATCCCATGAAACTCCTTGATTTCATGGTATTTCTCTCAAATTAGGAAAATTCCTTCAAATCATGGAAAAATACACGGAAAATACATAAAAATTAGGGAAACTCGTGGGACCGGGCCCAAGCCGGCCAGCCATTTCCTAGCCGGTCCCACACGCCCTTATTTTTATTATTTTAATATTATTTGCTTCCTTTATCCCATGGAACTCCTTCACTTCAAGGAAACTCCTTAATTTTAACAAATTCTTTTATTTCATGATATTTTAATAAAATCATGAAAAATAATATAAAATTAGGAAAAGGCACCACGGGACCGTGGTCACTGTCCGGCCGGCCATTCCATGAATTCAGCGGTCCCACGCTTCATTATTCCTTCATTTTATAATTATTTTCCTTCATCTCATAAAGTTTCCTCAGTTTCAGCAAAACCCTGATTTTATTGTATTTTCTCAAATGGTTGCTCAAACGCACGCCAGAAAATATCAAAATTCTCAAGACTGAGACGCGGACGTGTTGACGACCTGAGCATGTTACCTTCACCGACCAAGGTTGTCTCTTTGGTTCGCAATGAACCGGTCCTACGTATTTTCATGGTTTGACCTAATTTGCGCAATTGCACGTATTAGGTCCAAGACTCTTCCAAATAATTTTGGAATTTTATGAAGTGATCGTCATTCGATCCCACGACCATATAGGGTTGGTTTCATGACCCCTTGGTCGGTCTCTCACCTCTCCATAATTAATTAGGTTTTATCACCAAAGGCTCAGACGAGCATTATATGAAAAATGATTGAACCAGTATTTGATCATCTTTTCACCAACTCTTCAAGGGGTCTTGGTATTTGCTCACGCGAGCATATGGACGCTACATGGTCGACCCACGGTCTCATGTAACCGGTCCTCCTTCATTCCATGGTTCAATTTTCGATAAACTATCACTCGGTCATCAATGGATCAAATTAGGGTTTCTGAGTCCAAGGATCATAGTTCCAGATTCGAACGCTAATAATTTTACGACGATCTGATCACCATTTTATTACACTCGGTTAAACTACCAGTATTATAATTAATGTTTTATTTCGGTCACGCTGCCAATAATTCATCAGACGAGCAACACTTGCTCAGATGAGCAATACTTGCTCAAACCAAGGAATATTGGTTCAACTATCAATATTCAACAATTCATCGAATGAGCAATACTTGCTCACCTCAACGTGAGAATTACACCTCTGTCTCAACGGACACGTTCAATTCATGAGTTTCAAAACATTTTGCAGAATCATGTTCAACTCAGCAATACATGGACTCATCGTCCCATGAAGTTAGCAACTGAGTAAATACACGTCTTCCCTGCAGACTCCACGAGACATCAATCGTGTCACTTGGGGGGATATCAACTAGTGTTTTGGTCTGGCGGTCTACGAAACGTGTGTTCATACACACGATGGAATGTGAGAAAGTCGTGCAATCAGTTGAAGGAATTAACAAAGTAGTGGATGTAAAATCGACCAAGTCTCCGCACGATGAGCAACTGGTTTCACGATTTCCACTTCCCCACTCTTTGATTCCATCAACTGTCACACTTCATAGGATCATGGTGTCTACAATTTCAGTAATATAAATAAGTCTCTGAATCATGATTGAAGACAGAACAAGAATCTCACGTCTCACAGACAACACGATATTAACACCTCATCAATTGAGCAATTACTCTCAACTGAGAAACTTCAATCATTCAGAACTTATCTTATTCAGAATACACAACACACCCACAATCTTTGATTACCATTGATTCCACACATTTCTCAGCTTCCCTCCTACAGATCAACCCATCCTCTCTTGTGACCGAATTAACTCTGGAACGACCATTGTCTTGGTTTAGGTCGGAGTACTAAAGATTGATCTCTCGAATTCAAAGCACTCCCTTCTTGCAGTGCATCTGTGTGAGGTTGAACATTTCGCTCGGCTCAAGGAGTCTCCTCCGTACGGTCGTCTCCTCAATCCCGTGAAAACCAGCAAATCGTTTTGCCCCATCTACAGATTGGAGACCACAGTGGGAGATCATTCTCTCGGTTGCAATCTCAAGCTTTCACAAGATGGTTGGTCTTAGGTCTTCATCAGAATCTTCAAACCCTAACCAGAGTATTTCAAATGGCGACATTATTCACGCTCGTCCGAACGACTCTGGTAATATTCGTCACTCCTACTTTACTACTCCCTTTCCCTTTATTGATGCGTTCGACGGAGAAATCCCATCATTGCTGAATTGGCACGGAGGCAAGAAATTCTGACTAGGAGCATTAATCGGTTGAAGGAGGCAATCGATGAACTCTTCAACTGTATGGTAGAATTGACAAAACTCTTGGGAGCAGAAGTGGTAGATCATTCCAGCGCTACTGCCAACGATACCCCTCAAACCAACAGCTTCACTACTTACGAAAAGCCGGTGGACCAAGAAGTTGCACATCTGATCGAAAGTTTATGTGAGCTTCTACACTTCTTCAGAGATCAACGTACGAGTACATTCGCTGCACTCAACCAGATATCGTCAGACATACCTCTGACTCCGTCATTCCTAACAGCTGAGGAAACACCCGTGATGTCTGACCATTCAATCAACAACATCACTTTTTGGAGAAGAAGACCGCATGGCAGACGAAGGACACAATCGAGCCCTGTACGTGACTGGCTTCATCAGAGACTACGAATTCAAGAGAGTCCTTGTTGATACAGGTGCTTCTACAAATATTGTCACTATGAAGACTCTCAAGACGGACAGATTCCCACAGCACAAGATTGTCCGGCACCCTATCCTGATGACAGGCTTTGAAGGAAGTCAGATCCATACATATGGGTATGCATATATCGATTTGAAGGTAGGGCCTATTCAGTCAAAATTCAAGTTCCATGTGATCGAACAAGAGCCCGACTATCACATGATACTTGGGCGCCCATAGCTCAATGATAACAAGGTGGTCCCTTCCACGTACCATCAATGCATGAAGGCACTACTCAACAACAAGATCGTTCGCATCCCATCTTCGTCATCTCCTTATGCTTCTTTCTACGATCCTGAGTTCCTTGAATCTCAAAAGAGCATCCCGGAGCCTCCAAGCAAGGTTTGCAACATCCCACTTCCACGTTGGAAGGATATTGAAAAGGTTGTTGACAAGCCATCATCCTCAGATGCTAAGGCGATTAAGTCATCTACTACACTGGTTAAACGCCGTAATGATCAGGTTTCAACTCCAGGACCAAACTTCATAACCAGCCGTGATGCGGAGGGGGGGATCGTTTATCGCCGACGGGAAGATTAGCAATTAATCGGGAAGAACTATGAAAAGTCTCCCCACCCTGAAGAATCATGTCAGAACGAACCGTCACTCGAAGAAGAGGTTCAAGACGCCCCATGACAATCACAAGACGACACTGACTCTACCACCGATGATCTCGAGACAATCAATATTGGGACTGAGGATGATCCAAGGACGATCCTGATTAGTCCAGCACTTTCATCAGAGGAACGGGCGGAGTTGATAAAGCTGTTGAAAGAATATCAAGATGTTTTCGCCTGTACGTATGAGGAAATGCCCGGTCTAGACGACAAACTGGTCACCACCACCTGCACATTGTTCCTGGGTCCAAAGTTGTCAAACAAACGCCTAGGCAATTTAGACACGAAGTAGAGGAGCAAATCAAAGTCGATATCCAGAAACTACTAGCAGCAGGATTCATCAAGCCTATTCAACATCCAACGTGGCTGGCAAAGGTTGTTCCTGTCAAGAAGAAAAATGGTCAGATCAGATGTTGCGTCGATTTCAGGAACCTGAATAAATGTTGTCCAAAGGATGATTTTCCTCTACCCAATATTGATATGCTCGTCGACGCAACTAGTGGCCATGGTATGTTCTCATTCATGGATGGTTACAACGGATACAAACAGATCAAGATGTATGAGCATGACGCCAACAAGACTGCATTCCGTACTCCCATTGGGAACTTCCACTACACTGTGATGCCCTTTGTATTAAAGAATGCAGGTGCCACTTATCAACGAGCCATGACTGCCATATTCCACGACATGATGCACAAACAAGTGGAAGACTACGTCGATGATGTGGTGGTAAAATTGAAGACTCGAACGTCTCACCTCGAAGTCTTGGGACAAGTATTCGAGAGATGCAGAGAATAAAAATTAAAGATGAATCCTTTGAAGTGCGCTTTTGGTGTTTCCTCTGGAAAGTTTTTAGGATTCCTAGTCACAGCCGAAGGAATCAAAGTTGATCCGGACAAGACGAAAGTTATCACCACCATGCCTCCTCCACGCACCGTGAAGGAACTACAGATTTTTATGGGCAAGGTAAATTATATTCGACGCTTTATTCCTGGATTGGCTCAACTCATTGCCTCATTCACTCCTCTACTGAAGAAAGGAGCAAGTTTCACCTGGACAACCGTTCAACAAGAAGCCTTCCATAAGATACATCAGATACTATTGTCACCTGCTGTCATGAAGTCTCCAGTACAGGGACGACCCCTGATTCTTTACACAGCCTTCAGTGACGTTGCTATCGGATCACTCCTTGCTCAGGAAGACGACGAAGGCATCGAACGACCAATCTACTACTTCAGCCGCACAATGAGAGACGCTCAAATCCGATATCCAAAGGCTGAAAGGGAATGTATAGCATTAGTACATGAAATCCAGAAGTTCAGGCATTATTTACTGTCCAACAGGGTCGTACTCGTCTCCGAAGCTGATCCTATAAAGTTCCTACTATCAAAGCCAGCCTTGATAGGGAGACCAGCGAAGTGGCTACTCCAGATGTCAGAATTTGACATAGCTTGCACGCCTCCTAAAGCGATCAAAGGCCAAGCAGTTGCAGACTTGCTCGCTGCTTTTCCAGGAGAAGATACGACAAAAGTACACGAGGATGTACCCGGTGAATTTCCAAATATCTTAGTTATCAAAGAAGAAACATGGCTTCTATACTTTGATGGATCCGCCATCCCTAGCAATGACACCGGAGGAGCGGACATAGTGCTGGTGTCCCCATCTGGTGAAGTTTTCTCACATTCGTTCAAGTTGGATTTCCACTGCACCAACAATTCAGCAGAATATGAAGCCTTTTTATTAGGATTGTCCCTGGCCAAGCAAGCAGAAGCGACACACCTTGAAATAAGAGGTGATTCAAAGTTACTGGTCAATCAGATGAATGGAGCATACTCTCTCAAGGAAATCACGCTCGCTCCATTCCGAACCGAAGCTCAACGACTACTAACTCATTTTGCTGATGCCACGATCGTCCATACTGGACGGACCAACAACAGGCATGTCGACTGCCTAGCAACTCTCGCTTCTAAGCTGCAGTTTGAAGGGGCAGAGAAAACAATCACTGTATAGAGGCGTACTGTGTCGTCTACCTGGCTCACTCAAGTCGAAGACATTTCAACAGAAGATTGGCGAGCACCCATCATTCATGAATTGAGTAGCTGTATTTCAGAAGGCAAAATCAACCTCAAAGAATTGAAGAATTATTTCCTGCTTCACGGGGCGCTGTATTACCGAAACCCTAATGGATCCCTATCACGGTGCCTTGGAAACGACGAAGCGGAAGAAAAAATCAAGCGCATACATGAAGAAATATGCGGACAAATACTAGTAGTAACACTTTACAGAAGGCTTCAGAGGGCAGGATACTACTGGCCTTCCATGGAAGCTCAAGCAAGGGCTCTACAAGGATCTTGTCCCAATTGTCAGACACCTCCCCATCACTTAGAGGTTTTGACAGTCCACAACACTGGGGACTGGAGGGATCCTTACATCAAACATCTCCGGGACAACGAACTACCAACAGAAAAGAAGCAAGCAGTCAAACTCATTCGTAGAGCTAAGAGATTTGTCTTTCTTAACGGGATCTTATACCGCAAAAGCTTTGTGGGAATTTACTGAGATGTTTAGCTGAACATGAAACCCCAACAATTCTGAAGGAAATGCGCGATGGAGAACATCAAGGAAAGATAAAATTATTTCTTCAAGTCCATGGGAAATATTACTGTCCGACCATGAAAGACGATGCAACTGCATACGTTCAGAGGTGTCACCAATGCCAAATCCATGGTAATCTTATCCACACTCTTTGTCTCCCGTTGAATTCTGTGAATAGTCCATGGCCCTTCTATAGCTGGGGACTGGATATCATCGGGAAGATCAATCCAGCATCTTCAAAGAAGCATGAATACATCATCACTGCAACTGAGTATTTCACCAAGTGGGTTGAAGAGATTCCTCTTCGAAGCACCACCGGAGTCACGATTGCAGCCTTCATCAAAGAGAACATAATATGTAGATTTGGTGTTCCTAAATAGATTGTTGCTGATAATGGAACTCCTTTCGCCAATAAACATGTGACTGAACTGCTCGAGGAATACGACATCAAACAAGTCTTCTCCACACCATATTATCCCCAAGGAAACGGACAAGCGGAGAGCACCAACAAAACTTTAATCTGAATTCTCAGTCGGAAAATTCATGACAATCCTCGAACGTGGCATGAACAGCCGCCTATGGCTCTATGGGCTTATCGAACCGCACCAAGGAGCTTAATCGTAACTTCGCCATATTCCCTCGTCTATGGAGCAGACGCCATACTTCCAGCAAAAATCAAAATTCCTTCAGCAAGGATTGCAACATCCAGTGGAGTACAATGGGATGAGGCCGAAGTATCCAAGTCAAGAATCGCTGAACTAGACATGCTCGAGTTAAGGAGGGCTAAGGTGGAAAAATACATAGAAACCTACAAAAAAAGGATCTCCAGGGCCTACAAAAAAATGGTAAGACCTCGAACATTTCAAGTAGGAGATCTGGTATTAAAGACAGCAAAGCATATTCAATAAGATATGTCCGCTCACAAGTTCTCTCAGAAATGGGAGGGACCATATGTAGTCATCAAAGCAGTATCTAGTGGGTACTACGGGATCTTAGCTGTGGATGGAGGAGTGGAAGGGAATATAATCAATGGAAAATGGCTCAAAGCCTATTACACCTGATTCATGAAAGCAATTACCTTTTCATCATTTCAAGCATTTTCAAAAATGTAATTTTCATTCCTCCAAAGAGCGTGCAAATGCTCATTTGTTCATTAAACATTTCATAAATGAGCAAAATTCCTTCATATCATGATCAATTATTCCACCTAACCAGAAGCTTAAACCTATTCAAAAACAACAATCATAAATGCTCACTCAGAGCAAACCATCCAACAATGGGTAATCTCTGTAAGAAATCATGTCAAGCTTCTTCTGATTTTTTTTGGTTTTCTTCCTCAATTCCTGCACCGCCTTCTCAACCCGGGCCGACTCCAAAGAGAGCATCTTCTCCTCCTCCTCCAGTAAACCAGTGGTCAGAAAAATTGCATCAGCACCCTCCGCCGCCTTATGAATCTTGATTATCTCGAGCCGATGACGAAGCCATCTTACATTGAACCGCAATGTCTCGCAGTTCGAAATCATCCCATTCCACCTGTGCAATTCCTGATTTTTGACATCTCGCAGGCGCATCTGGTCCATCTCCTCAATAATCGGTAACAACCCTGCAACTGTAGTTAGGAGGGTTGGTAGAAAACCCTTCCGCACCTCGGTCGTAGCAATATGTCCATATCTTTTCCCGATCTTGGTGTAAAGAGGCGTGTGACACTTGGGGATGACGAATCCACCAACCACCTCATTGTCCGGGAAATTATTGACCATAGGAGCTTCAAACGATAGTCCAGCTGTTGGATATTCACGAGGTTGAACCCTATATTCAATCTCTACGGATTCTGCAGAGTCTTTCACCAACTCGGGTGCTGCTGTCTTCAACCTCAACCACGATCACAGACTTTCCACTCCTTCTCTTTCTGGCATCAACGACGACACGAACATCCGCCTGCGACGAAACGGAGAAGTATTTAATTTTACCGAAATTGAGCATAGTGGAACTGCAAGGGTTGTAAGGGTGCTTACAGATGATCCAGCCTCAGCATAAGCCGACCTGTACCGGGCAGGAGCTCTAACAGTCCGCTTGGGCCTCGAGTTATGAGACGAAGAATTCTTCTGGTTATCCTGCAACAAATCATTTTCTTATGATCAGATAATCTCGATCAGACATATACGAAAAAGGTATACAACTTACTGAGATGGACGCTTCTATTTCACGTTTCGACTGAGGATCATCTCGAGAAGAAATACTACTGCTCGACATAGCGATAACAAGGTATGATCGAAATTTCTCTGCACGATGAAACTGACTCAGGAATGGAGGAAATATTCACGTAGATGATAGACTCAAAGTCTCGAAGATATATATTAGACACGGTGGATGTTTATCTTCTACGAACAGTCAGTTCAGTTACGGGCTTCGCGGAAAGCCTAAGCTTCAAACGAGATCAATACTGAAGACGCGGAGGAAAATAACACACCGGGGACTGACAACGACATAGTCATAGAATGGCCACGCATCTCTCTACACATCCCGTGTCTCTTAACCGTATTTTGGTACTTCTCACAAGACAGAAATCATCAAAAGAGAGTATGATGGATTCAGGCGCATGGACATTGGTCCGTTTTATTCGATCAGAAGGAATCAACATTAATAAAATATTTATTGTTCAGAAGAAAGCTCTAGCTCTAAAGCAAAGTCATCTAAATCATCAAAGAAATTTCTACTACGAAGGATAAAGAACATTCAAATGTTTAAAGAAGATAGAAGTAAAGCTACTCGTCGGACTCATCCGAATTGTCAGATTCGTCATCACTGTCCTTCTCGTCATCCAAGTCATCAGACTTTTCATCGCTATCTTCTTCTTTGTCGGAATCAGCATCAGGGATGAAGTCTGGACGAGCCTCAGGATCATCATCTGAGTCATAATCTTCTTCTGCTTCAGCTTCGGCTTCAATTTGCTTCATGGTCCTCCGAAACTCTCTTTCGTATTGGTCAGGCTTGATCTTACGCTTTGTAAATACCCACACAGTCTCCTCTTCAGAAACATCAGCATCAGAGTCAGAGGGTACCCCATCAAAGAATTGACGTCTCTCCTCAGCCGCTTGTACTCGGCGCCGGATTCGATCCCTTCTGCGCTGACGATTCTCGGCTTCATCATCTTCAGCCTTCCTCTTCATAAGTTCAAGATAAGTGACTTTGCGATCATTCAAGGGTACGCTAGACTTCGCTCCCTCATCATGAGTTGTCTTAGCTTTCGATTTGGCTACAGAAGGCGCCGGCCGGAAGTTGGTCGGACGGTGGCGGCGGCGGTCGGTGCTCCGGCGTGAAAATTTTCTCCTCCTGCTGCTGGCGTGAAGGTGGTGGAGAGGTAATGAAGGTGCTGGTCATGGGAAAAAATAAAGAAGAAGGGATTAATTCCCTTTTATATCAAATTTTATTTCCAAAAACCTAATTTTACAAGGATTTCCTTATTGGTCCCGGCCCACGAATCCTAAACGACCAAGGTCCCGTCGTCCAAACCAGCAGTTCAACACCAATTTATGCTCATTAAACGATGCTCTATCATGCCACTGGGATCTTCATTCAAGTCATGGTTTTCTCGTACTATCAAAATCCGGTAACATCTTAACTCACGACTAAGTGCAATTACTTATATTGTTTATGACCGGAAAATCACCATTCAATGCTGACTGAGGAACACGGCTTTCCTCAATAAGCAGGGGACTTAATGTAGATGGTGGATTTTCGACAAAGGCTAAAATCGTAAACCCATAATTATACGAACTCCTGATCCAGCAATCAGATGTGAGTATTGAGACACGGGTCTCTCATTGAATCCTCTGACTGAGAATACTGTCTCTCAGAGTACATGCATATATGTAGTCTCTCGGCTGGACAACGACATATCTCATTAATACTGAACACTTAAGTAATTATTTCTATATATAATCACGAGATTGACGGCTCCTATACAGCTTTCTCTGTTAGTATAGAGCGATAACGTCTTCAGGATACAAACAACAAGTTTCCCTGACTATATAAAGGATATGAAGCTCTAGCAAGCTCATGTCAGAATAATTAATGCTCCTAGACAGCTTGCTCTGCTAGTATAGAGCCATAAGTTAATTATTCCTAAATTCTTGGATTCATCCACTGAATTTCCGAAAATATTCAAATATTTTCGCAATATTTCGTTACTTCAATCTATGGTTCTTCCCAGCAGAATTCCATGGGTTAGTAATAAATATTCAACGCACGGGCGTATGAGCTACCTCCGAGTAAGCCCCGGCTCAAAAGGTGCAAGTGTACTCAACAATGATGCACTAACAATCACCACACGAATGAGTATTTCAAAATACGACGAAACTATGCAAAATAGGAAGGAAAATAATAAATAATTAAAATATTGACCAAGGCGCCATGGGATTGGGCTCACCAACCGGTCGGCCGTTCCGTGGCCAATCCCACGCCAGTTTTATATTTTATCATATTTTTTGTTATTTTCCTTGATCTTATGAAAATCCTTTCATTTGAACAAACATCCTTCGTTTGAGGAAACTCCTCAGTTTCATGGTGCTTCCTTCGCACGAAGGAAATAATATAAAATTGGGAAAAATATTGTGGGGCCGTGATTGTTGGCCAACCGTCCATGCCTTGATCCCGGCCGGCCCCAATCCTCATGGTTCCTCATTATTTTATTATTATTTCCCTAATTTCATGAAAACTCCTTCATCTCATGGTATTTTCATAAATACATGAAAAATAATAAAAAATTAGGGAAACCAGTGGGACCGGGCCCCAGCCGGCCGGCCATGCCCTAGCCGGTCTCACACGCCCCTTTATTTTATTATTATTATTTTAAGATTTCATTTATCCCATGAAACTCCTTGATTTCATGGTATTTCTCTCGAATTAGGAAAATTCCTTCAAATCATGGAATAATACATGGAAAATACATAAAAATTAGGGAAACTCGTGGGACCGGGCCCAAGCCGGTCGGCCATGCCCTAGCCGGTCCCACACACCCTTATTTTTATTATTTTAACATTATTTGCTTCCTTGATCCCATAGAACTCCTTCATTTCAAGGAAACTCCTTAATTTCAACAAATTCTTATATTTCATGATATTTTCATAAAATCATGAAAAATAATATAAAATTAGGAAAAGGCACCATGGGACCGTGGTCACCGTCCGGCCAGACATGCCTTGGCTTCAGCGGTTCCACGTTTCATCATTCCTTCATTTTATAATTATTTTCCCTCATCTCATGAAGTTTCCTCAGTTTCAGCAAAACCCTGTTTTTATTGTATTTTCTCAAATGGTTGCTCAAACGCACGCCAGAAAATATCAAAATTCTCAAGAATGAGACGCGGACGTGTTGACGACGTGAGCATGTTACCTTGACCGACCAAGGTCGTCTCTTTGGTTCGCAATGAGCCGGTCCCACGTATTTTCATGGTTTGACCTAATTTGCGCAATTGTACGTATTAGGTCCAAGACTCTTCCAAATAATTTTGGAATTTCATGAAGTGATCGTCATTCGATCCCACAACCATCCAGGGTTGGTTTCATGACCCCTTGGTCGGTCTCTCACCTCTCCATAATTAATTAGGTTTTATCACCTAAGGCTCAGACGAGCATTATATGAAAAATGATTGAACTAGTATTTGATCATCTTTTCACCAACTCTTCAAGGGGTCTTGGTATTTGCTCACGCGAGCATATGGACGCTACATGGTCGACCCACGGTCTCATGTAGCCGGTCCTCCTTCATTCCATGGCTAAATTTTTAATAAACTATCACTCGGTCATCAATTGATCAAATTAGGGTTTTTGAGTCCAAGGATCATAATTCCAGATTCGAACGCTAATAATTTTACGATGATCTCATGATCACCATTTTATTATACTCGGTTCAACTACCAGTATTATAATTAATGTTTTATTTCGGTCACGCTGCCAATAATTCATCAGACGAGCAACACTTGCTCAGATGAGCAATATTTGCTCAAACCAAGGAATATTGGTTCAACTATCAATATTCAACAATTCATCGAATGAGCAATACTTGCTCACCTCAACGTGAGAATTACACCTCTGTCTCAACGGACATGTTCAATTCATGAGTTTCAGAACATTTTGCAAAATCATGTTCAACTCAACAAATAAATGGACTAATCATCCCATGAAGTCAGCAACTGACTAAATACACGTCTACCTTGCAGACTCCACGAGACATCAATCGTATCACTTAGGGGGATATCAACTAGGGTTTTGGTCTGGCGGTCTACGGCACGTGTGTTCATACACATAATGGAATGTGAGAAAGTCATGCAATCAGTTGAAAGAGTTAACAAAGTAGTGGATGGAAAATCGACCAAGTCTTCGCACGATGAGCAACTGGTTTCACGATTTCCACTTCCCCACTCTTTGATTCCATCAACTGTCACACTTCATGGTATCATGGTGTCTATAATTCCAGCAATTTAAATAAGTCTCTGAATCATGATTGAAGACAAAATAAGAATCTCATGTCTCACAGACAACACGAGATCAACACCTCATCAATTGAGCAGTTACTCTCAACTGAGAAACTTCAATCATTCAGAACTTATCTTATTCAGAATACACAACACACCCACAATCTTTGATTATCATTGATTCCACACATTTCTCAGCTTCCCTCCTACCGATCAACCCATACTCTCTTGTGACCGAATTAACTCTGGAACGACCATTGTCTTGGTTTAGGTCGGAGTACTACAGATTGATCTCTCGAATTCAAAGCGCTCCCTTCTTGCAGTGCATCTGTGTGAGGTTGAACATTTCGCTCGGCTCAAGGAGTCTCCTCCGTACGGTCGTCTCCTCAATCCCGTGAAAACCAGCAAATCGTTTTTCCCCATCTACAATTCCCTGTTTTATCTATTATTTTTCATCATCTCATGAATTTTTCCTAGTTTCATCAAAACCATAGATTCTGCATATTTTCTCAAAATGTTGCTCAAACGCGCACCAGAAAATATCGAAACTCTCAGGACTGAGAAATTAACATCATGGTGACATAGGCACATCCCCTTGACCGACCAAGGGTGACCCTAGGGCTTGCAAATGGCCGGTCCCACGTATTTTAGTTATTTTAACCTAATTTGCTCAATTGCTCGTATTAGGTTCGAACTCCTTTCAAACAATCAGGAGTTCGCTCAAACGACCATCAATTGGTCCCATGGCCACCAAGAGCCGGTCTCATGACCTCTTGGTCGGTCCCTCATCTTTCCGTGGCCAGTTTTTATTACTTGCCGCTCACACGAGCGTTATTTTAATAAATGATTAAACCAGCATTTAATCATTCTTTCACCAACTGGTCCTCAAGAGACTTTGGTATTTTTCTCATTCGAGCATCTGGGCGTTACACGGTGAACTCATCATCCCATGTAACCGGTCCTTGCGTCACTCTGCGGTTGATTTGCAATAAATCATCATTTCAGTAAAATTAGGGTTTTGAATTCAGAGCTCCGCAGAAACATGATTCTGAGCAGATTCAAATACTCTGATAATTTTATGTTAATTCTATGATCAACATTTTATTTATTTTACTCGACCCAGCAGTCAGTATCTTAAATTAATATTTTATTTGGTCCTGCTACCAACAATTCATCAAATGAGCGGCATTTGCTCAAACCGGCAATATTTGCTCGAATTAGCAATATTTGGTCGAACCATCAATATTTGCTCAGATTCAAGAATATTGGTTCAACTATCAATATTCAACAATTCAGCAACACAGTTTGCTCGTCTTAGGTAATCAACATAATAATACCTCGTCTCAGCAGACATATTTAATTCATGAGTTTCAGAACATTTGCAAATAATGTTCAACTCAGCAATACATGGACTCATCGTCCCATAAAGTCAGCAACTGACTCCACAATCACGAGATATCAATCGTGTCACATAGGAGGATATCAACTAGCAATTTACTCGAACATTCGTCTAAACAAGCAATTTCTTTGCAAGTTCATACAGACAATCTTTCGTCTACACGAACTCATCGTCTGAGCAATCACTCTCAATTGAGTAAAATTCAATCATTCAGAGCGTCCTTACGCTGAATTCACGACACACCTACAATCTCATATCACCATTGATCTCACACATTTTCATCTTCCCTCCTACAGATCAACCATCCTCTCTTGTGACCGAATTGACTCTGGAACGACCATTGTTCTTGGTTTAGGCCGGAGTCCTACAGATTGATCTCTCTAACTTAAAGCACTCCCTTCTTGCAGTGCATCTGTGTGAGGTTCAACATTTCACTCGGTTCAAGGAGTCTTCACACGGACGTCTCCTCAATTCCGTAAAAACCAGCAAATCGTTTTTCCCCATCTACAGATTGGCGACCACAGTGGGAGATTAATATCTTGGTTGCAATCTCACGATTTCACAAGATGGTTGGTCTTAGGACTAATTCAACTGATTCAAACCCGATTCAGAACCTTTCAAATGGTAATATTCCTCCTTCTAATGTTACATCTAACGGCACAGAAGGCGGAAGAACCCCGACTCTGACAGAGTTGGCTCAAATCCTGGAGGTTCACGCCAGGAACATGGATCTGATGAAGAATACGATGAACCACATACTCGATTTCCTCATCAAACTGACATCTGAGTTAGGCGGCACCTCCTCTTCAGAAGTCCCAACACTGGGGACTGATTTGTCACCCGACCCTCAATGCAATAGCTTCAATACTTATGAGAAGCCGGTGGATAAGGAAGTTGCACAATTGATCAAAAATTTGTGTGAACTTTTACACTTTTCCAGGGAGCAGCGTACAGACACGTTTGCCGCACTCATCCAGATATCATCTGACTTGCAAATAACTCCACCAACCCCAGCAGTTGAAGAGGTCTCCCTGGTGTCTGAACATTCGATCGACAACATCACTTTTGGAGAAGAAGATCGCGCGACAGATGAAGGACATAATCGGGCGTTGTACGTAACTGGTTTCATCAAAGGCACCGAATTTAGGAGGGCTCTCGTTGACACAGGTGCCTCCACAAACATCGTCACTATGAAGACTCTCAGGATGGCCAGATTCCCACAAGGTAAAATCATTTGCCATCCCATTCTAATGACAGGATTTGAAGGAAGCCAAATCCATACATATGGATATGCGTATATAGATTTGAGGGTAGGGCCGATTCAATCGAAAGTGAAGTTTCATGTGATTGAACAAGAACCTGACTATCACATGATACTCTGGCGACCGTGGCTCCATGACAACAAGGTGGTCCCATCAACCTACCATCAATGTGTGTAGGCTTTACTCAACAACAAGATCGTTCGCATAGCCGCCTCATCATCACCTTACACTCTGGCCTACGATGCTGAATTCATTGAATCCCAGAGGAACATTCCTGAACCTCTTAAGAACATCTACAGTACTCCACTTCCAAGTTGGGAAACTATTGAAGCTGCTGATGCGTCATCACTATCTACAGAGACAGAACCAGTCAAATCACCTGCTACACCGTCCAAACGCCGCAAGGATCAGGTCACGACTCCAGGATCCAATTTTATGACCATCCATGATGCAGAAGGGAGGGTCATTTATCGACGGCGCAAAGATTATCATTTAATAGGGAAGATTGATCAAGAGTCTCCCTGCCCTAATGAATCATGCCAGATCGAGCAATCTCCTGATAATGAGGTTCAAGATGCTCCGCAACAGTTGCAAGATGGCACGAATTCTACTACTGATGATATTGAAACAGTTAACATCGGCACAGAAGAAGACCCAAGACCAATCTTAATCAGTTCTGCACTATCACTGGAGGAACGAACAGGCCTAGTAAATTTGCTGAAAGAGTATCGAGATATCTTTGCTTGGACGTACGAAGAAATGCTTGGTCTCGACGATAAGCTGGTCACTCACCGTCTGCATATCACTCCTGGATCCAAAGCTATCAAACAACCACCTAGACAGTTCAGACATGAAGTCGAGGAACAAATCAAAGTCGAAATTTATAAATTGCTAGTAACAGGATTTATCAATCTAGGATCCAAATATCGCACAACGGTAAGAGTTTGCAAAATTATAGATAGAGCCTGCGAAGTTATAGAGAGAGCTTGCGAGAATGTAGTTTGGGCGCGAGATAATATGAGCTGTACTCCACTACATATGAGCTGTCATCCACTATGTAAACACCTATATAAAGGAAAAGTCAGAGAGAGAGAGGACAAGTTTAGAATTTGTATTATTATTATTTCCTTCTTCTTCCTCTACCAACCTAGAGATCCAAATACTCATTAATGGAGTCTCCATGTAATTAAGATGTAATTACAAACAATCATAGTGAAGATCTCTAACCCCGTGGATGTAGATCAAATTGATCGAACCACGTAAATCTTGTGTCTTATTTTCTATTTCCATTATTTTTATCTTTATTTTCATATAAAATAAGTTTAGATCTAGAAATTATAGTCATGATAATATAAGGGGTGTGTTGTGGGATTTCCTGCAACTACATTTTTGGCGCTAGAAACAGAGACGAGTAAAGCATTTATCCTTCCTGTAACTTGTTGATTCAAGAAATTTTCATGAAGATTAGCTAGTGTTCATATTTTTCTAGATATACAAAATTTAGGTTCAAAAATGGAAATTTTATGGAAGAAATCACACTTTCAGGGAGTAAACATCATAACAATTCAAAGACATGAAAAGAGGGAGAGAAAAAAATTAGTTGTCGTGGTGAAATTTAAGGAGAAAATGGAAGTTTCAGTGGAAGATTTTCATGTTCAGGAGAAGAAGGAAAATGTAAAAGAAATTAAGGAAGGACGAATAATAGATAAGAGGCAGATGCTACAATTTCTATCACGAACAGATGGTTTGAGCTGGAGCGAGTAAGCGATAGGTCACGGGTTCGAATTTCGCAGAGACACATATTTTTCATTTTCTTCTCATTTGCATGGGAGAATAAAAGAATAAGAGAAAAACATTGTACGTTTATTTCGCAAAGAGATTCTTGAACAGTTGGTCAAGAGAACAATATGTACGTTCGTGGTCGCAAGTTCGAACTTCCCTGCGAGCATAGTTTTCTTCTTTTTACAAATAGCGAAAAATGAATAATTTCACAATATTGTTTCATTAGTTCGCAAACTAGAGGTAGGACAGTTGGTCAAGCTTCGTTAGAGTGAGTTGTAAGACTCGAGTTCGAATCCCTCATCAAGCTTAATTTTTCACACATTTTTGAAATCCTAAAGGCGAAGAAATGGAATAAAGTACAGCATTGTGTGTTTCTTTCGCAAGCAACAAGTAGCGCAAATGGTCAGAGAAGGAGTATGCAAACTAGAGGACATGGGTTCGATTCTCTCTGCGACCAAATGATGCCTCTTACACAGTTGGAATTTGATTACTTCGCAAGACCTTTGATTATTTCGCAAGAGAGGCTTAGCACAGTTGGTATGGTGCGAGAAAATCCAAGAAGTAGGTCAAGGGTTCAAGTCTCACTTCTCACACTTCTTTTTGCTGCGCGAAATTCATACATTTCAAGGCATTTATTCACTTCTTTGACCACAACAGCGAATCGCATGAAAGATAAGTACCACTTCCTTGAACATTTTACTTTATACTAAGAACGAATAAAAAGATTTTGATTTGATATACAAAAAGCGATTCAATTGCACGATTACAAAGATTTAAAGATCTCAAAGATTATAAAGATTACTAAGATTTCAAGATTACAAAGACTTCAAAAGTACAAAGATTGCGAGATTCCAAAATTATTTATATGTTTCTCTAGAATATTTCTTTTGCAGAGAATAAAAAGATTTTTGATTTGATTTATAAAATGCGAAACAATCGCAGAATTACAAAGATTTCACAATTACAAAGATTTCAGAATTACAATGTATTAGAATTTCTCTTGATATTTACTTTGCTTCTAATGATATAATATTATGAGAATGAAAGAGTAGATGAAAGAAATGACAGAAATGAAAGAATGAAAGAAGAATAAAAGAACAAAGAAACGCGAAAAATTTCGCAAGAGAGAATCTAAGATCCATAAAAATCTAAGATTAGAATGGGGTGAACCTTTATGGCGTACACCCTAGTTCGCGAATAAAATTTCGCAAGAGGCAAATGTAAGACCTAAAGTACGTCATAGAAGGGGGTACCTGTAACATGGCTCAGGGAAAAGGTTACACCGCCCCCGGAACCTGAGTCATGGAGATTTGGGGTCAATAAAGCCCATCCGGGAGAGGCACCTTGGATTCTCATCCTAAGCATATGACTTAGGTTGGGCGACTAAGGTAATAAGGACTCTCCCAAGGAATGCAGAATCAGATCAAGGCTCCGAGGTACACGGTTGAGTCAAGAGTGCCAGGGGCGTTTGAAGCGTCCTTGCCATTCTTGACAAGTCTTGGCTTATACTGCACTCGGCCGAAGAAAACCCCACTTAGGGTGCAGTCTCGTAACCATAAGCCTTATAGGTAAAAGGGATAAGTGGCTGCGAAAAAAACTGGTTGTTGTTAAGACCGGATGGGAGAAGCTAACCTTGTATGGTAGAAGTACGCCTTGAAGGGGCAACCAGGGGGGAGATAAGGGCGGCACCCTCCATTAGGGAGCTGATAAGTGTCTTAAGACGCAAATGTCATGAGGCTTTTTACTCGCAAGGGTATTAAGTCTTGTCATATTTGTGCAACAATCCTGAAGAGGCAATAATACTAGAGAAAAAGATAAGACGAGATCAATGGGTCATTACATGAAAGTGTGAAGACGTCATGCGATTTCGTCGCATGACGACAATGTCATGGGGCTTTATTTTCGCAATAATATTTAGGCCTGTCATATTGTCGCAACAATCCTGAAGAGGCAATAATACAAAAGAAAAATTTAAGGCAAGATCAATGGGTTTTTGCATGAAAGTGCAAAGACGTCCTGCGATTTTGTCGCAATGATAAGAGGTGGAAAAATAAGACCTTTAACTAGGAAGGCAAAATAAGACCACATAAGAAAATGAGTAAGCAAGTAAGCTTGCGAGAATGATTATATGTAAGCAAACAAGCTTGCGAATATGTACATGGAAATGAAACTGAGGCAGTGAAAATACCGCAGACTTGATATTATGATCATACTGTTATGAGATACTAATAGTGCAGGAAAAAGGAAAGATGAAACACAAGTAAGAACTTGTGAGGAACAATAACTACACGAAGAGGAATGCATACACTAAAGAAAAAGCCAGATAAATGGAGAAAGGAGGCAATTTAAAGCTACATCAATTTTAGCGTGCAAAATGAGCTAAGTAACACAAACATTAACTATACATTGCAATAGATAACCATTATCATCATACAAGCATCATACTCGCATCATAAAAGCATTGCACAAGCATTTCATGGCAAAAACATCGCATACACATTTCATAACATAATCATCACATAAGCATTAGATTCGCAGAGTTGTTCAGAATTTCGCAGAATTGTTCGGAATTTCGCAGAGTTATTCAGAATTTCGCAGAATTGTTCAGAATTTCGCAGAATTGTTCAGAATTTCGTAGAATTGTTCAGAATTTCGCAGAATTGTTCAGAATTTCGCAGGATTATTCAGAATTTCGCAGAATTGTTAAGAATTTAGCAGAATTGTTCAGAATTTCGCATAGTGATTCAGAATTTCGCAGAATGATTCAAAATTTCGTCAAATGTTTCAGAATTTTGCAGAATGTGATTATTCCGATCGATATGATTATTTCGCTCAATTATTTCACACAATTATAAGCAACTTGAAGAGATTATGCTATCGCATGAGAACAACACATGAGACAGAGGCAAGATAAGAATGAGGAAACAATTCGCACATTCAACATTTTCTCAAGGATTCTACCTTCATAGATAAAGAACAGAGGCAACTATGGATTACCAAGAAAATATTTTATGTTCTTTATCTCCTCGGGAAGAATCATTTCCAAAGTGGACGTACAACAACAAGAAACCTCACCAAAAATGAAGTAATAATTTCGCACGAATAGAGGCAATACTTATTATTCAAGGACAAATACTTCTTATTTACTTCGCAGAGTTTTTCTTATATTTCGAGGATTGAGTACTTCTTATACTTCTTCAAGGATACTTCATACTTCGCATACTTCAAGAGATGATACTTCTTATTTACTTCGCAACGCTCCGGAACTTCAGAAAAGAATAGAGACAAGTACATACTTTTCAAGTCCAATATTCTTTCGCTCGTTCCTCCAACAACTACTACTACAAAGTGGATTTTTCCTTAAATATCGCTCTTCAAGCAATATTCAAGGAAAAAGAGGCAAGATGTAGGATCCAAATATCGCACAACGGTAAGAGTTTGCAAAATTATAGATTGAGCCTGCGAAGTTATAGAGAGAGCTTGCGAGAATGTAGTTTAGGCGCGAGATAATATGAGTTGTACTCCACTATATATGAGTTGTCATCCACTATGTAAACACCTATATAAAGGGAAAGTCAGAGAGAGAGAGGACAAGTTTAGAATTTGTATTATTATTATTTCCTTCTTCTTCCTCTACCAACCTAGAGCTCCAAATACTCATTAATGGAGTCTCCATGTAATCAAGATGTAATTACAAACAATCATAGTGAAGATCCCTAACCCCGTGGATGTAGATCAAATTGATCGAACCACGTAAATCTTGTGTCTTATTTTCTATTTCCATTATTTTTATCTTTATTTTCATATCAAATAAGTTTAGATCTAGAAATTATAGTCATGATAATATAAGGGGTGTGTTGTGGGATTTCCTGCAACTACAATCAAGCCTATCCAACATCCAACATGGCTGGCCAACGTTGTCCCAGTTAAGAAGAAAAATGGTCAAATCAGATGTTGTGTAGATTTCCGGAACCTGAATAAGTTTTGCCCAAAGGATGATTTTCCTTTACCCAACATTGATATGTTAGTCGATGCAACCAGCGGACATGATATGTTCTCATTCATGGATGGTTACAGTGGATACAATCAAATCAAGATGTTTGAACATGATGTTGCCAAAACCGCGTTCCGCACTCCCATTGGGAACTTTCACTACACTGTGATGCCCTTTGGACTGAAGAATGCAGGTGTTACCTACCAACGAGCCATGAAAACAATATTTCATGATATGATGCATAAGCAAGTGGAATACTATGTCGACGACGTTGTGGTGAAATCGAAAGGTCGAGCATCGCATCTAGAAGTTCTGAGGCAAGTTTTCGAAAGATGCAGGGAATACAAATTGAAGATGAATCCCCTGAAATGCGCTTTTGGAGTTTCTTCTGGGAAGTTTCTAGGATTTCTGGTCACTGCTGAAGGGATCAAAGTCGATCCTGACAAAGCAAAATCCATTATTACCATGCCTCCTCCACGCACTGCGAAGGAACTACAGAGTTTCATGGGCAAGGTAAATTACATCAGACGCTTCATACCAGGATTGGCTCAGCTTATTGCTTCGTTCACTCCTCTGCTGAAGAAGGGAGCAAATTTCGCCTGGACGGCTGTTCAGCAGGAGGTATTCCAGAAGATACAACAGATACTTTTATCCCCCGCAGTCATGAGATCTCCAGTACAAGGACGACCATTGATATTATACACGGCTTCCAGTGATGTTGCTATTGGGGCACTGCTAGCTCAAGAAGATGAAGAAGGCGTTGAACATCCAATCTACTATTACAGTCGAACCATGAAAGATGCTCAACTCAGATACCCTAAAGCTGAAAGAACGTGTCTGGCATTAGCTCATGCAATGCAGAAATTCAGACATTATTTGCTATCTAACAGGGTCGTGCTTGTCTCCAAAGATGATCCCATCAAGTTTTTACTCTCGAAACCTGCTTTGATAGGAAGACCTGCAAAATGGATGCTTCAGATGTCAGAGTTCGACATAGTATGTGTTTCTCCCAAAGCAATCAAAGGTCAAGCGGTAGCAGATCTACTGGCTTCCTTTCCAGGGGAAGATTCCACGACACTACAGGACGATGTACCAGGTGAATTCCCAGAAATTTCAGTCGTCAAGGAAGAAACATGGCTGCTGTACTTTGATGGATCTGCTACTCCTAGCAACGATACTGGAGGAGCGGTCATAGTCTTGGTATCTCCATGTGGTGAAGTATCCTCACATTCATTTAAGATGGATTTCCACTGTACAAATAACTCAGCAGAATATGAAGCCTTCCTGCTAGGATTATCCTTATCTAAATAGGAAGGAGCGATGCACCTGGATATCAGAGGATATTCAAAAATGTTAGTCAATCAAATGAATGGGACATACTCTCTCAAGGAGATAACGCTTGCTCCATTCAGGGATGAGGCGCATCGACTCTTAACTCATTTCACCGATGCAACTATCACTCATACTGGCCGGACCAACAATAGACATGTTGATTGCTTGGCAACCCTCGCCTCCAAGATGCAATTCGAAGGATCAGAGAAAGCTATCATAGTGAAAATACGAGTTGTATCATCCACATGGCTTAGTCAGACTGAAGATGCTCAAGCAAACGACTGGAGAGCACCTATTATTCATGAATTGAGCAGTTCCGTTACAGACGGAGCAGTTAGCCTTAAAGAGTTAAGAACTTCTTCTTTCTCCACGGGGACTTGTACCATCGCAACCCTGATGCCTCTCTATCACGGTGCCTTGGCGATTAAGAAGCAAAGGAAAAGCTCGAAAATATGCATCAATAAATATGTGGACAAACGCTGGTGATACCACTTGATAGAAGACTTCAAAGACTCGGGTATTACTGGCCCTCCATGGAAGCACAGTCAAGAACTTTGCAGGGATCTTGTCCTAATAGTCAGACACCTCCTCATCATTTAGAGGCCCTGACACTTCATCACACTGGGGACTGGAGACAACATTACATTGAATACCTTCGAGACAACAAATCACCACATGGAAAGAAAGATGCAATCAAAATTACTCAGAAAGCTAAGAGATTTGTCTTTCTTGATGGGATATTGTATCGCAAAAGCTTTGGAGGAGGCTTGTTGAGATGCCTGGCCGGAGAAGAAATTCTGATAATCCTGAAAGAAACTCATGAAGGAGAACATTATGGGAAAAAGAAATTGTTTCTCCAAATTCACGAGAAGTATTACTGGCCAACTATGGAAGACAATGCAGCCGCGTACGTTTAGAAGTGTCATCAATGTCAGGTCCACAGTAACCTTATTAATACTCCTTGTCTTCCATTACACTCTGTGAATAGTCCATGGCCTTTCTATAGCTGGGGACTTGATATCATCGGAAATATCAATACAGCATCCTCCAAGCAGCATGAATACATCATCACAGCTACTGAGTATTTCACTAAGTGGGTCGAAGCAATCCCGCTCAGAGGTACTACAGGGGTAACTATTGCAGCCTTCATAAAGGAACACATTATATGTAGATTCGGTGTCCCCAAACATATCATCACAGATAATGGGACTCCTTTCGCCAACAAGGATGTCGAAAAATTGCTCAAGGAGTACGTGATCAAATAGATTTTCTCCGCACCATACTATCCCCAAGGAAAAGGTCAAGCAGAGAGTACCAACAAAACTTTGATCCGGATTATCAATCGAACAATTCATGACAATCCACGATCGTGGCATGAGAAATTACCCATGGATTTATGGGCTTACAGAACTGCACCAAGGAGATCGATTGGAACATCACCGTATTCGCTCGTCTATGGGGCTGATGCTATAATCCCAGCTGAGATAAAAGTTCCTTCAGCAAGGATTGCAGAGGCCAGTGGAATACGATGGGATGAAGCTGAAGTGTCCAATTCAAGAGTTGCTGAACTGGACATACTCGAATCAAGGAGAGCTAAAGTAGAAAAGTATGTGGAGGCTTACAAGAATATCCAGAGCTTACAACAAAATGGTAAAACCTCGAACTTTCCAAGTAGGAGATTTGGTATTAAAGACAGCAAAACACATTCAACAAGACATGTCTGCCCCAAATTCTCTCCGAAATAGGAAGGCCCGTATGTTATCACCAAAGCAGTGTCTAGTGGATACTACAAAATCTTAGCAGTCAGTGGAGGAAAGGAAGGAAATATTATCAACGGCAAATGGATCAAAGCCTATTATGCTTGATCATCAGCATATAATTAATCTTTATTCAAATACATCTCAAATGTAATTTATTTCCTTCAAAGAGAGTGCAAGACACTCGTTTGTTCATTAAACATTTATCAATTGAACAAAATTCCTCTATGCCATCATATTATTCTACCTTATCAGAAACCTACACCTCAACTCTCCTGAATGATTACTCAGAGCAATCCGTCCAACAATGGATAATATCTATAAGAAACCCTGTCAAGTTTATTCTGGAAAGTCCTGGTCTTTGTCTTCAAATCCTCGACTGCCTTCTCGACTCTTGCCGACTCCAAAGACAACATCTTCTCCTCTTTCAGTAAAGCAGTGGTCACAGAATTTTCATCAGCAGCCTCCGCCTCTTTATGAATCTTGATTATCTCGAGCCGACGATGAAGCCAACCTACATTAAACCGCAATGTCTCACAGTTCGAAATCATCTCATCCCACCTGTGCAGTTCCTGATTCTTGACATCTCGCAGATACATCTGTTCCATCTCCTCAATGATCGGCAACAGCCCTGCAACTGTAGTCATGAGGGTTGGTAGAAAACCTTTCCACACTTTGGTCGTAGCAATATGCCCATAATTTTTCCAAATCTTGGTATATAGAGGCGCACGACACTGGGGAATGACGAATCCACCGACCGCCTCATTTTCCGGGGAAGTGTTGATCAAAAGAGCTTCAAACAAGAGTCCAGTTGTTGGATAGTCACAAACCCCGTCTCCAGCCTCCACGGATTTCGCAGAGGCTTCACATACCTGGTTGTTGCTATCTTCAACTTCAACCACGGTCACGGGCTTTCCATTCCTTCTCCTTCTAGCATCAACAACGACACGAACATCCGCCTGCGACGAAATGAGGAAGTGTTTAGTTTTATCAGAATGGAACACAAAAAACTTCGAGAATCATAAGATTGCTTACGGATGATCCGGCCTCAGCATGATCCGACCCATACCGGGCAGGAGCCCTAACAGTCCGCCTGGGCCTCAAATTATGAGAAGAGGGATTCTTCTGATTGTCCTACAACAAATCATTTTCCTATGATCAATAACCTTGATCAAACAGAGACGAAGAAGATATACAACTTACGGAGATGGACGCTTCTATTTCATGCTTCGACTGAAGTCCGTTTCGAGAAGAAGTACTATCACTAGACATGATGATGAAAGGTATGGCAATCAAAATTTCTTCTGCGATGAGACTAACTCAGGAATGGAAGAAATATTTGCGCAAGTGTTATACCCTAAATCTTGGAGATATATACAAGATACGGCAGGTGTTTATCTTCTGCAAATAGTCAAGTCGGTTGCGAGTTTTACTGAAACCCTAAGTCTCGAAAAAGGTCAATACTGGAGATGCGGAGTAAAATAATACACTGGGGACTGACCAAAGTTAGGCATGGTTAGATAAGTCACACGGCTTTGTGTGTTAAATATCTTCTGTGACATGTTCGGATGTTTTCACAGATGAAAACCATAAAATGAGTAAAGGAAGATCACAATGGGTTCGGCGTATGAGGATTGGCCCATTTTATCTGATTCAATCAAGAGGAAATGACCTTAATAAAAGAATTTCTTGCAAAAGGAAAATTTTAATACTCAAGAAAAGTTGTTCAAATAAGATGTCTGCTACGAAGGCTGAGAAAACATTCAAATGTTTAAAAGGAAATCAAGAATAAAGTTATTCGTAAAATTCATCTGAGCTGTCAGATTCATCATCACTGTCCTTCTCGGAATCCTCGTCTTCTTCGAAATCACTGTCAAGACCATTGATGAAGTCTGGATGGGTATGAGGATCGTCCGAGTCCGAGTCTTCTTCTGCTTCAGCTTCAAGTTCAGCATCAACTCGTTTCATAGGCTTTACCTTGAACTCTGGTAACACCCACGTGGTTTCCTCTTCGGAAGCATCAGCATCAGAGTCGGAAGGTACTCCATCGACGAATCAGCATCTCTCCTCTGTCGCCAGTATTTTGCGCTGGATTCGATCTTTTCTACGCATATGACCCTCCACTTCATCAGTCTCGGCTTTTCGCTTCATAAGCTCGACATAAGTGACTCTTCCGTTGTTCGGGGGTATACTAGGCTTGGCCCCTTCATCCTGAGTTCTCTTAGATTTCGAATTGGCTGCAGAAGCTTTGGAATCCTCATCAGAAGAGATGGAGGAATTGCTGATGTTGGAAATTTCCATTTTCTAGAACCAGGAACACAAGATTAACAACATGCTAATAAATCCGTCTACAAAATGGTAATTCTTAACTCTTACCTCTTTACAACTCTACTAACAATAGTGATTGTGCCGCAAGAGTGGACACTCAGAAGTTAGTTCGTTCCTGGAAACCTGCGAATAACAAACAAAACTTTTTTAGACTGATTTTTCGTAAAATCATAGACACAATTTTCATAGTATAAACATCCACAACTGGGCTATTAAATTTACACCAAGACAATATATCATCATAAATAAATTGTCTAAAATTCGAGGGTTACTCAAAACCCATGTTTTGATTTTACAAAGAAATAAAACCGTGATTAACTCACGCAAAAAAATTTGACGTGAGATCAGGCTCACATGAGTTTATAAAAAAAAAAAAGTTCTTGTGAAGCTCCACGGTTTCATGATAAAAAAAAGAATCTATTTTCTTTTGTACGAGCGTTTTTCTTTAAAACGAAGGTTTATTTTGGTTTTGTGAAAGCTCACATCTTTTAAAGATAAAGTTTTGGTTTCCATGAAAGCTCATAAATAAAATCTTATCACTGGACACAGGTTTATTTCCAAAGAAAAATCTCTCTCAAGTTAGGGATTTTTGCTAGTTTCTTAAACTAACGATCGAACGAACATACGTTCCTAAAACAAGGGTTTTTCATAAAACTTACATCCAAAATATGTGCATACCCATATTATTTTATGATGAACAACTCGTGAATAAACAACAAGTTTTGAATAAAAAAAAAAATTTACGCGCCTGTCGGCTCCGGTCGGACGGCAACGATGCTCCGACAACTTTCTCCTCTGCTCCTGCTGGTACTCGGGCGTGAAGATGAAGAGAAGGTGAAGATGGTGGTCGGTCGTGGGAGGAATTAAAAAAAAAGGAGTAATTCCCTTTTATACCAAATTTTATTTCCAAAACCTAATTCCATAAGGATTTCCTTATCGGGCCCGACCCGTGAATCCTAAACCGACCAAGGTTCCACCATCGAATCAACGGTTTTATACCAATTTGTGTTCACCGAATGAATCTCTGTTATGCCACTGGGGTTTTCTATCAAACCATGGTTTGCTCATTCAGTCGAAATCCGGTAATGTTTTATCCCATGACTAAGTTCAATTACTTACTTTTGTCTGTACCTGGAAAACCACCATTCAATGTTGACTGAGGAACATGACTGTTTCTCACTAAGCAGGGGACTTAATGTAGATGGTGGATTTTCGACGAGGGTAAAATTGTAAAACCTTAACTATGCATACTCCGGATCCGGCAATCGGATGAGTATTGAGACTCATGTCTCTCAATAAAGCATGAAAGCTCATGTCATAGAACCTCTGACTGAGAAGGCTGTCTCTTAGAGTATATGTACATGTGTAGTCTCCCAGCTGAGGCCATAACACATCTCATGAATACTGAGCAATTTCAGTAATTATTTATACTCCGGATCCGGCAATCAGATGAGTACTGAGACTCATGTCTCGCATGAAAGCTCATGCCATAAAACCTCTGACTGAGAAAGTTGTCTCTCAGAGTATATGTAGATGTGTAGTCTCCCAGCTGAGGCCAAGACACATCTCATGAATACTGAGCAATTTCAGTAATCATTTCTATATAGAATCGAAAGATTGGACGGCTCCTAGACAGATTGCCTGCTAGTATATAGCGATAACGTCTTCAGGATGCAACCTGGTTTTCCCTGACTATATAAGAGAAATATGACGCTCCAACAAGCTCATATTACTCCACCCTTAGATAATTAATGCTCCCAGACAGCATGCCTGCTAGTATAGAGCCATCAAGTTAATTATATCTAATCGTATGAATATCCAGCAATATTCTACGATTCTTCGTAATATTTTGCCACTTCAATTCGTGGTTCTTCCCAGCAGAATTCCACGGGTTAGTGATAAATATTCAACGCAGAGGCATCTGAACACCGAATAAGCCCTGACTAAAATGGTGCAAGTGTACTTAGCAATAATGCACAGACCAGCATTTGAATGCGCAAACGAGCATCTCAAAAATATGAATGAATGAGGAACCTATGCAAAATAGGAAGGAAAAATAATAATAATAAAATATTAGCAAAGGCACCAGGGACTGGACTCACCATCCGGCCGGTCATGTCGTGACCAGTCCCAGTCCCACGCCCAATTTTATATTTTTATCATATTTTATTATTCTTCCTGATCTCATGAAAATTCTCTCGTTCGAGCAAATCTCCTTCGATTCAAGGAAATTCTCTAATCTCATGATATTTCTTTATGTCAAGAAAATAATAAAATTAGGGAAAGGTGTCACGGGACCGAGCACCAACCGGCCGGCCATGCCCTAGCCATGGCCGGTCCCGCACCTCACGTCCCCATTATTTTATTATTTCTCTCAAACCATGAAAATTCCCTGATTTCATGAATTTTCCCTAAAACCATGAAAATTCCCTGATTTCATGAATTTTCCCTAAAACCATGAAAAATATTATAAAATTAAGAAAACTTGTGGGACCGGGACCTAGCCGGCCGGTCATGCCCTAGCCGGTCCCACACGCCTATTATTTTATTATTTGTTTTGTTTTGTTTTCCTCATTCCATGAAAACTCCCTGATTTCAACAAAATACCTTGGTTTCAACAAATCTCTTTGATTTTATGAAGATTCCCTAAAATCATGAAAAAATTACATAAAATTGGGAAGAGTGCTGGGACCGTGCCCCTTGGCCGGCCGGCCATGCCTTGGCCATTGCCGGTCCCACACTCCATCATTCCCTGTTTTATTATTATTTTATTTCTCTCATCTTATGGAAGTTCCCTAATTTCATAAAACTCTCCAGTTTCATGGAATTTCCCTCAATTCAGAGAAAATACATAAAATTACATAAAACTGGGAAAGTGTGGGACCGTGCTTGTCAGTCGGCCGACCATGCCCTAGTCGTGGCCAGTCCCACACCTTGTAATTCCCTGTTTTATCTATTATTTTTCATCATCTCATGAATTTTTCCTAGTTTCAGCAAAACCCTGGATTCTGCATATTTTCTCAAAATGTCGCTCAAACGAGCACCAAAAAATATCGAAACTCTCAGGACTGAGACACTAACATCATGGTGACATGGGAAAATCCCCTTGACCGACCAAGGGTGACCCTAAGGCTTGCAAATGGCCGGTCCCACGTATTTTAGTTATTTTAACCTAATTTGCTCAATTGCTCGTATTAGGTTTGAACTCCTTTCAAACAATCAGGAGTTTTCTCAAACGACCATCAATTGGTCCCACGACCACCAAGAGCCAGTCTCGTGACCTCTTGGTCGGTCCCTCATCTTTCCATGGCCAGGTTTTATTATTTTCCGATCACACGAGCGTTATTTTAATAAATGATTAAACCAGCAGTTAATCATTCTTTCACCAACTGGTCCTCAAGAGACTTTGGTATTTTGCTCATTCGAGCATCTGGGCGTTACATGGTGAACTCATCATCCCATGTAGCCGGTCCCTGCGTCACTCTGCGGTTGATTTGCAATAAATCATCATTCCAGTAAAATTAGGGTTTTGAATTCAGAGCTCTGCGGAAACATGATTCTGAGCAGATTTAAATACTCTGATAATTTTATGCTAATTCTATGATCAAAATTTTATTTATTTTACTCGACCCAGCAGTCAGTATCTTAAATTAACATTTTATTTGGTCCTGCTACCAACAATTCATCAAATGAGCGGCATTTGCTCAAACCAGCAATATTTGCTCGAATTAACAATATTTGGTCGAACCAGCAATATTTGCTCAGATTCAAGAATATTGGTTCAATTATCAATATTCAACAATTCAGCAACACATTTTGCTCGTTTTAGGTAATCAACATAATAATACCTCGTCTCAGCAGACATATTTAATTCATGAGTTTCAGAACATTTGCAAATAATGTTCAACTCAACAATACATGGACTCATCGTCCCATAAAGTCAGCAACTGACTCCACAATCACGAGATATCAATTGTATCACATTGGGGGATATCAACTAGGGTTTTGGTCTGGCGGTCTACGACACGTGTGTTTACCCACGACGAGAATGTGAGAAAGTCGTGCAATCAGTTGGAAGAGTCAGCAAAGTAGTGGGTGGAAAATTAACTAAGTCTTCGCACGATGAGCAACTGGTTTTAACACGATTTCCCACTTCCCCACTCTCTGATTCCAGCAACTGTCACACTTCATGGGATCATGGTGTTTTCGACTCCGGCATTATAAAATATCTCTGAATCCTGATTGAAAGGGAAAGATTCGAATACTCGAACATTCGTCTAAACAAGCAATTTCTCGGCAAGTTCATACAGACAATCTTTCGTCTACACGAACTCATCGTCTGAGCAATCACTCTCAATTGAGTAAAATTCAATCATTCAGAGAGGCCTTACGCTGAATTCACGACACACCTACAATCTCAGATCACCATTGATCTCACAAATTTCTCATCTTCCCTCCTACAGACCAACCATCCTCTCTTGTGACCGAATTGACTCTGGAACGACCATTGTTCTTGGTTTAGGCCGGAGTCCTACAGATTGATCTCTCTAACTTAAAGCACTCCCTTCTTGCAGTGCATCTGTGTAAGGTTCAACATTTCACTCGGTTCAAGGAGTCTTCGCATGGACGTCTCCTCAATTCCGTAAAAACCAGCAAATCGTTTTTCCCCATCTACAACGTTATCGCTCTATACTAGCAGGCAAGCTGTCTAGGAGTTGTTCAATCATTAAGATTATATACACATGTCTTTTTATATAGTCAGGGAAAACATTATTACATACTGAAGGCGTTATCGCTCTATACTTGCAGGCAAGCTATCTAGGAGCCGTCCAATCGTTCGATTCTATATAAAAGTGATTACTGAAATTGCTCAGTATTTGTAAAATGTGTCATTTCATATCGAGAGACTGCATATTCATGTATGCTCTGAGAGACAGTATACTCAGTCAGAGGTTCTTGTGGCACGAGTTTTCATACTTTAATGAGAGACATAAGTCTCAATATTCATCTGACTACTGGATCAGGAATATGTAAGGTTACAATTTTAGCCCTTGCAAAAAATCCACCATCAACATTAAGTCCCCTGCTTAGTGAGGGACAGCCATGTTCCTCAGTCAGCACTGGATGGTGATTTTTTATTTATTTACAGACGAAATAAGTAATTGAACTTAGTCGTAAGATAGAATGTTACCGGATTTTCCATTGTACGAGCGAACCATGGCCTGAACGAAGATTCCAGTAGCATGATAGTGTAAATTGGTGTAGCACCGCCTGATTTGGTGATGGAACCTTGGTCGATTTAGGATTCATGCGGCCGGGCCTAAGAAAGGAAATCCTTGAGGAATTAGGTTTTGAAAATAAAATTTTATGTAAAAGAGATAAATACCTTTATTTTTTAATTTTTTTTTAATTTCTCCTCCACGATCGAAGACCACCTTCATCCCTTCATATCCTTCACGTTCGAGCAGAGGAAGAGAGCAGGGAAATTTTTCCGGAGCTCATCGCCGCCGATCGTCGCCGCCAACCGACCGTCCAGTTTCCGCCCACCATCGACCAGGTACACAATTTTTTTTTTTAGAAGTTGATAACTTGTTCATGAGTTTTTCATGCTAAAATTATATATACATATGCATATATATGTGTGAGTTTAGTAGAAAACCCTTGTTTTAGGAACGGATGTTCGTTCGTTCGTTTAAGAAACGAGCAATAATCCCTATCTTAGGAGAGATTTTTTTTGTTATAGACCTGTGTCTAATGATAAAATTTTGTTTATGAGCTTTGTTGAAAACCAAAATTTTACCTTAAAAGTGTGAGTTTTCAAAAAATCGAAATAAACCCTCGTTTCAAAGACGTACGATCCTACGAGGGAAAAGTTTTTTCTTTTTTTGACAAAACCGCGACATATTCATGATTTTTTATTTACGTGAGTTTTGCTCGCGTCAAAATTTTTTTAAAAAAATTACGGAGTAATTCACGTTTTATCAAAGTTTGATTTTGAGTAATCATTAAAAGTAGAAAATTATTTATGATGAAATATTTCCTTGGTGTGAGTTTTTCCATAACTCAGTGGCGGATGTCCACACAGTGAAAAATTATGTTCATGATTTTATGAAAAATCAGGTCTCTCTTTTTCGAAAATTAAAGTTCTGCTCATTTTTGCAGGTTTAAAGGTTTAAAGAAACGAGCGAGTTTTAAAACCACTAATTTCTAGTGAAATTTTAATCAGATAAGGATTAAAGTGTTACCATTATGATGCATGTTGTTACGTACGCATTTGACTCCACGTTCTTCGTAACATATAGACAATGGCAGCTTCTGGAGATAATCCTGCTCCTGAATTCTCTGAGTGATGTTCCAGAAATATTGAACCGAAGAAGATAAGAGGGTTTGAAGATTTTATAAATCAACCCTTCAGCAAGGAAACAAAGTTGATACACGACCTGTCTCTTGCTCATCTAGAAGCGGTTCGTGCTGGGATCTGTGAGTTCTTGAGCTTCGTGGACGCAGAAGCAGAACAAATACGTGATTAAATATCACGAAAGAAAAAGGCTGAGGACGAAAAGCTCGCAGCTTATCGGAGGAGACATCGCTTGAATCAGCAAAAGAGGCTAGTAGCTGAAGATGAGGTTCGATCACGTGCCGATGGTGTAGCTTCTGATTCAGATGCCGACGAGGTTGAGTCTGTCTGGAAACCAGTGGAACGCAAAACTGAGCTATACCCACTTGGTATGAGGGATGAACGATTGGCTAGAGCTGATTCTAAAGTCGAATGTGAAGAGGACGACTATCTGGACGCAACATATGACGATCCTGAAGATCGTTTAAAGGAAATTCCTGCTAAAAATTCTGAAGATGACTTTGACAAATAATTCGAAGGAAACTCCACAGAAGAAGATGGTGATCGTGTGGATGATAATGAATCTGCCGAATCTGATGACTAGTCTCATCCGCAATCTTTCTTGAGTATTTGAGTGCCTTTTAGTTTCATAGTAGATATCTCCTTGATCATTTGAGCAACTTTACTTCAGAATTAGGATTTTTCTTTTTGATGAAAAACCCTTTTATTAATATTTGTTCCTTTGTCTTGCGCCTCTATTGAGTTAAATGATGTGAACCAATGTTCATCTGCCAAAATCCATCATAATCCCTTGGCAGACTCCAGTGACATCCACCTGTGAAAAGCGCTTGATGAAGGACTTAGGGAAAGAACTGGTAGACATCGATCAACTGTGAGTGTCATGAATCCCGTCTAGAAATTTCTGCTTGCATGTCATCCGCTCTGAAAGTTGCTGAAACTTCATACGATGTCGGAATTTGATGATTGACCCCAACTTTCGAAGCTAAGAGATTGAGGAATCATATGAAAAATTAATCCTTCAGTTCGGAGATGTCTATGGCAGTATATGACGCGCGCATATTCATAACTTGTAATCCCGTGCAAATTTTCAGATTTCATAAACCTGGGTGTGGAAGCCATACCTTTCTGCTCGTATATCCGATTTATGTTCCCTTTTGGTATGATGTAGCAGAGACATAGATGAACATCTTTTATTAAGGAAGCATTGTCCCATTCCTCACCCATGGCCTGAATTTTGTTGTATCTCATTTGTAGAGGTAATGAGAACATCTTGTAGAAGACTTTGGCTTGTGCTTGTCCATCGTGCAAGATTTGGGAAGACTGTCATGTTAACATGTTTTCATATATACACATCTTGATATGAATCATTATCACCTGGAGAAGTCTGACCCATCGAGTAACACCTTAGAGGATGGATAGTTGATGAAGCCGGTCTTTAGGATGTTGCTCCTGAGACCGTTGTTGATGCTGAGATTACAATTGGATTTTATCCAGGAATCCTTGTTGATAATGAGACCATGGATGGAGGTCCTCCATATATCCTTGTTGATGCCGATACTATGGACGGAGTTACCCCAGAGACCGAAAAGGCTAGAACCATGATTATCAACATAATCTTTGTTCCTCCACCTAGTGAGTCTTTACGTTCATGAAATAGTCGGTGAGTTGAGCATCTGAGGGTGTACTGGGTTTTCAACCCAAATTCTCCTGAACATTGTGACTTTACTATGAAGTGGCTTCGTCAGAGAATCGATGTTGTTGCAGATAGAAGCAGCAGTCTCCATTCTGGATGTGATCGGTGAAGATAAGAAGTTCTTCAGTCGCTCAAGGTTTGCAATCTAGAGAGGTTCCGTTGATGACTTTTCATGGAATCACATCAGGTTTCCATGACTTGTTATGTGGAACACATTTATTGAAATTGATATGAATTGATGTTTTCAACAAGATCAAGTCCCCAAGTGCATCCCAGAGGTGTTCATCTGCTTAACATAAAAATATATGTTGAAGGAGTTTGTGATGTCCATGGATGAATGACGTTGCATCTGCTTCAGAAGTCTTTTCATGGGGATAGTGCAGACTTATCGATTGTAGTTCAGTTACACTTTGATCGTGTTGGTGTTGAATCAGCGTGTCATCGTCGAGATTTTATGCTGAATTTAGGGGCGCAAGATGTACTCTTTGATTGGGAGTACAATTTGAAGTCTGCTTGAGCGTTGAAGCGTCACATCTCTTAAGCGTCGAATGTCTTAGGCTTGATCGTCTCGGCTTCGAGTATGTTCCGTTGATTCAGCATTCCTTTTGCGGTGGGATTCCACACTCGTGCATACATCAAAGCTTTCTCACACAAACACTCCTGCAAGGCTATGGAGAAACGCCCAAAGTGTTCTTTTCCATGCTTGGATATCATCTCAGTTTTGAATGTCTCATTGAGATGCTCGATTTAGAGAGGTGGTGAAACTATACATTAATAACGTCTTGCATAGTTGCTAGCAAAATTGAGTCCCATCCTAGGATAGCATGTGAGGAAATAAATGACATAGACATGGGAGGAATGTGATTTTCCTGAGTGTGGAACCTCTTGATGAGTGTCTATGCATCTTTTGTAGGTTGTTGCTTCAACCTTGTCAGAGTTCGAAATTCCTCCAAGTGCTCTGATGATGGAATGTCAGTCGGTCAGAATTTACTTCGTTGGAGAGACGCGTAACCAAAGGCGCTTTGTAAGTAGCCATCTTTTCAGCATGGATCCACGCTCGTCTGAGGATCATGTCATAAATCTTCCTGATTATGTGAAACTTGGTTTCTATCCAAGTTGAATATATTTTCACTTTGAGAATGATGTAGCCGTAAGCATCTCTGAGCGTTCCTTCATGATCTCTGATTGAGTTGAGAGCATGGATAACTTCTTGTCTAGTGATGCATGCGGCTCTGAGGGTTTTTAGTGAAACAACGTTGATAGTTGTGCCAACATCGATCAACATTCTCCCAAATTCGTTCCTTTGATATTGACTGTGGTAAGCAGTCCCCAGTCGTACATCTCTTTGTCTGCGGCTGGAGGCTCAATAAGTATTCCCGTAAATGGACAGTCGTCTCCCTGACATGATGTGATTCAGTGTTATGAACATTTCTTTCCTTTGTGCCTTCGACAGATAGAGAAATTCACATATATGTTCGACCAAGGATTGAACTTATTCTTTGACAGGTTGTTCAGAGACTGGAGGTATTTATTGGGAGAGGGTATTGTGTACTCCTTCAGTCCCCAGTTGAATCTCTCTTGGGATTATTCGTTTCTTCTTCAGTTGGCTATCTCCTGATGAATGGAAATTTGATTGCACCATCTTGAATCTAGACTTCCAGTGACTCGATCACTTCTTTAATGTGAAGATGGAGGTTTGAGTCTGTCTGATCATTTCCCAGTTTGTTGATGCTAGGTCGAGGTTTGTGCATTTCAGGATTGGTTATCCTTTCTTTGCGATTTCGGAGGAGCCTGAGAGATTGTAGGAGCGTGCTTGTGCTGTGGTGCCTCGGTTTCCTTTTGCTTTCTTCTGCAACAAAATTTGTGGAAGGTTGGAGATTGTATTTTTCGTTAATTGAGTATCGGATATTGCGAGTTCCACAAGGTTCCTCAATCTTTGTAGACTTTGCTCTTTCTATTAAAGCATGCGCGGTAGTTGCTGATCTCTTAGCTGCTTCATGAAGTTCTGAGAAAGTCTGGAATTGGATATTTTCCAGTAAATCTCTGTAGATCGTATCATTCCATTGATGCACAAGTCTACAAGTTGTTGCTCTGTGACATTTGGATCATGACAGTCCAGGGCTTGCACTCTGAACCTTTTCACATAATCATTAGGATGTTCATTGCTCCTTTGAAATATCCTTCCAAGATCAGAGAGGGTGATTTGCTCTGAAACGAAGAAATATTTTCTGTAGATAGCATTATCCATTTCTCCCAACTAGTGATACATCCTAGTGCGATGTTGTTGTACCAGGTATACGCTCTATGAAAATTCCTTCAGACGGACGACATGGTTGTGCTCATGTTCACCCAATTCCTCCAGAAATCGAGAAACATGTTCTCGATCATTGCCTGTTCCATCATAAAGGGTGAACGTTGGAGAGGTATAACCATTTGGCAGAGGAATCCTTTGTATAGCAGCATGGTATGGAGGTTGGTGACGGTATACAGAGGACGTCTTATTTTTTCCATGGTCCTCCAAGAGGCGTTCCAAGTCTTCACGAGTGATGAAACTGGACGTCTCATTCGCCGGTGGGTTGTATGTAGCTTTGCGGCCTTCTTCATCATTCTTTATGTGTTGCATCCATGTCCGTCTGAACCTTTATGAGATCAAATATGGTAAGTTGATTTCCTATGGTTTCTTCAGGAGATCCGCTAGGAGGTGGATTGTTAATATTTCCAGTAGCATTGCTTGAAGCATTGATAGAACTGATCATTGGAGCACCAGCATTCAGAGGAGTAGTAGTAACATGTGGCATGACATTTTTGGCCAGAGGAGTAGTGTTAGCGGTACCACTAGAGCCTGCAACGTTGAGAGGAGTAGTAGTTGCAGTGGAAGTACCACTAGAACTTTCAACGTTAGAGTTGGGTGTTGAACCCGGATTGGTAACTGGACCAGACCTAAGACCGACCATCTTTGTAAGAATTGAGATTACAACCGAGAGATTAATCTCCCACTATGGTCGCCAATCTGTAGATGGGGCAAAATGATTTACTGGTTTTTAAGGATTTGACGAGACGACCGTGCAGAGGAGACTCCTCGAACCGAATAAACTGCTTAACCTCACACAGATGCACTGCCAAAGGGAGTGCTTGAATTAGAGAGATCAATCTGTAAGACTCCGGCCTAAACCAAGACAATGGTCGTTCCAGAGTCAATTCGGTCACAAGAGAGGATGGGTCGATCTGTAGGAGGGAAGCTGAGAAATGTGTGAGATCAATGATGATCAAGGATTGTGAATGTGTTTAAGGTTTCTGCAAGTTTGAACTGTTGAGTTCGAATAAGTTCTGGTTGATTGATTAAATTCTTGAGAGTGATTGCTCGGATCAGAATTCTTCTATTTTTTCAATCATGGGTTCAGAGACTTATTTATATTTCCAGAAGTAGTAGACGCATTGATCCCATGAAGTGTGACAGTTGTTGGAGTCAAAGAGTGGGGAAGTGGGAAATCATGTTAAAACCAGTTGCTCATCGTGCGGAGACTTGGTTGATTGTCCACCCACTACTTTGCTAAACCCTCTAACTGTTTGCACGACTTGCTCATATTCTCATCGTGGATGAACACACGTGTTGTAGACTGCCAGACAAAAACCATAGTTGATATCCCCCATGTGACATGATTGATGTCTCGTGATTGTGGAGTCTGCAAGGTACACGTATTAGTCGGTTTTTGACTTGATGAGACGATGAGTCTTTGTATTGTTGAGTCGAACATGATTTACAAATGTTCTAAGACTCATGAGTTGAACATGTCTATTGAGACAGAGGTATATTTTTCGAATGAATGTTGATAGTTAAGGTGAGCAAATGTTTCTCATTCGATGAATTGTTGAATATTCATAGTTGAACCAATATTTCTAGTTTGAGAAAATATTGCTCATCTGAGCAAAAGTTGCTCGTTTTATGAATTATTGGTAGCAGGACCAAATAAAATATTAATTTAAGATCTGGCAACTGGACTGGGTATAATAATTAAAGTGTTGATTGCGGGATCAACATATAATTATTAATGTTTTAATCTGGAATTATGAACCATGGATTCGAAACCCTAATTTTGATCAATTGCTGATCAATTGATGATCTACTGAAAATCAACTACGGGGTGAAGGAGGGATCGACTACATGGGATGATGGGCCGACCATGTAGCGCCCATATGCTCGAGTGAGCCAGCACCAAAGTCTCTTGAATACCAGTTGGTGAAAGGATGATTAAATGCTGGTTTAATCATTTATTGAAATAATGCTCGTCTGAGCCTTAGGTGATACTCCCTCCGTACCTATTATATAGGCGGAATTTCCATTTTTCCTTGTACCACTATATAAGCGGAGTCCAAATTTCAAAACGATTTTTTACTTCTACTACCCTTATTTATTTGCTTGGGAATCATTACAATTTAGTGTATGTCTCTAGCATTGGAAATATAATTAAGGGTAAAGCAGGAAAAAACATTGAAATTTATAAAATCAAAGAATTTTCTTAATCTAAGAGATTTTGAATACTCCGCCTATATATGTGGTATCGAGGGAGTAAAACCTAATTATGACAGAATGATGGACCGACTAAGGGATCATGGAACCGGCCTGGTTGGTCATGGGACCGAATGACGATCGTTTGATGAAATTCCAAGTTGTTTGGAAGAGTTTGAACCTAATATGAACAAATTAGGTCAAATTATGAAAATATGTGGGACCGGCCTCTTGCAAGCCAAAGAGCCAACCTTGGTTGGTCAAGGTAATATGCCCATGTCACCAGAGTGTCCGTGTCTCAGTCCTGAGAATTTTGATATTTTCTGATGTGCATTTGAGCAACATTTGGGAAAATATGAAGAAATCAGGGTTTTGCTCAAACTGAGGAACTTCATAAGATGAAGGAAATAATAATAATAAAATAAGAAATTAGTGTGGGACCGGCCATGGCTAAGTCATGGACGGCCGGCTAATGAGCCCGGTCCCATGGCACCTTTCCTAATTTTATATTATTTTCATGATTTGAAGGAAATATCATGAAATTAAGGAGTTTGTTGAAACGAAAGAGTTTCCTTAAAACGAATGAGTTTCCATGAGTTGAAGGAAACAACAACAACAACAATAATAATAATAATAATAATAAGGAGCGGCTCTGGCGAAAAATTCCGGTGATTGAAAGCCGAGAATTATCTTTTCTCCCTCCTACAATCTAGCAGCCTAAAATCTGTATATCATTCGATCCCTCACTTTTTCCCCTACAGATTGATACCGCTTGTGTGCAGGCTTACGAATTTTTCAGAAGATTATCGAGCGGTTATTGCAGTTACTAAGGTTTCTGCAATGCCAAGAACAAGGAATTTATCATCTTCTGAAGATCAATCCCTCTCAGACACTGATGAAACTGTCGATTCACCAGATGGCGTTTTGGTACATTGTCCTTTCAAATACTTTGACGATTGTATGGATGGGTATAACAGCAGAGGTTATGTTAAAACCTCTATCATCCGTCATATTCGTGATCAACATTGGCCATTTAAAGTGCGATTAACAGTATGCAAAGAAAGGATTCGTACTAATAATAATGTGTACAATGCCTGGGAAAGATTACTCCTACAATTACAGATGTGGTTGTGTGGTGATTGTATGAAAGTGCAGTCCTGGAAGCGTGCTTGTCGTCCACATAGTAGCAATATCCTAACAGGTCCCTACAATGGCAGACATGCGGAATTTTTAATCCATGGAATAGATCTGCTTGATCTGGTGTATCAGAAACGTTTCACCACAACTGCCAATATTCCACCACCTTGTAGATTGAACTTCTCGAAGGCATTGAAAACATCACTTGACAAAGTGCTTGCTAAACCTGAGGACCTTACTGTGTGGTTACAGTTACTGTTACTACCCATTTGCACACTTAATCTATATCTGCCCAACAATGCCAGTGAAGAGAGATCACTTACACGGAAGAAACTGCAAATTGCAGCAATTAATCAAAGCCTACTTAAATGGAGTGAGTCGAATGGATGTGTCAGTATTGTCCATCAATTACTTGAAAAGGCAACACAAGATGAAGCCATACTGCAGCAACGTAAACAACCCTTGCGAAAGAAACCCAAAACCAATATTGAGGCCTGTCATAAGAAGCTTCAATTTGGTCATTATACCGCTGCTATACGTATTCTATCATCCAATGGAGTAGCCCCTGCAAATCCTGACACACTCCATGAATTACAACAAAAACACCCTCAAGTACGGCCACCTATTATACCTCATGAGGACCCCAACTCTGCTGCAATATCTGTAGATGTCCAAGCTGTGCTGAAGGCCTTGAAAAGCTTCCCGAAGGGAACGTCGTGCGGCCGTGATGGTATTCGTGCCCAACATCTGTTAGACGCAACCAGTGGAGCAGCAGCAGCAGTCTCGGATGAACTTCTTGTTTCCATAAAAGGAGTTGTTAACCTGTGGCTTGCTGGTAAATTCCCATCATCCCTTGGACAATACATAGCGAGTGCACCCTTAACCCCATTGATTAAGCCTGGTGGAGGCCTTCGACCGATTGCAGTGGGTACAATCTGGAGGAGATTATGCTCCAAATTAGCTGCTACAGCGGTACTTCAAGACATGACGACATACCTTGGTAAACATCAATTCGGAGTGGGCATTCCATGTGGCGGTGAAGGTATACTACACTCTGCAAATCGACTATTGGAACTGAAAGGTACCCATGACAACTTGACTATGCTACTAGTCGATTTTTCTAATGCCTTTAATGTGGTCAATAGAACTGTCATAATCAATGAGGTTCGTGCGAAATGCCCAAGTATATCGAAGTGGGTAGAATTTTGCTATGCAAAACCTGCCAAATTATGTTACAATGAGTTCACCTTGTCTTCCGCACAAGGAGTTCAACAAGGAGACCCTCTTGGTCCCCTACTCTTCTCTTTGGCACTACATCCTCTTGTTTGTAAAATAGCATCACAATGTTCTTTGGACCTCAATGCATGGTATTTAGATGACGGTACATTAATTGGGGATACCTTGGAAGTGGCTAAAGCACTACAGATCATACAAGTTGATGGACCTGCAAGAGGTTTGGATTTAAACATTCGAAAAACTGAAGTTTTTTGGCCTAACTCAGACCCCAGAAGTAGAGCGGCTTTTCCGGCAGAGATTTGCAGAACTTCTGATGGTGTGCGCTTATTGGGAGGACCTGTCAGCTTAAATGACCAATACTGCAGCGACACAATCATGGCTAGGGTCAACAAAACTATACACCTGATGGACTGCATCAAAAAGTTAAAACACCCCCAGAGTGAGCTGCTACTCCTCCGTAATTGTGCTGGTGTCTCCAAATTGTATTTTTCTATGCGTACAACACGGCCCCAAGTCATGCAGGTTGCACAGAGACGTTTTGATCAACACCTTATTCAGTTCCTGCAGTATATAATCACTGCTGATGGTCCAGGCTTTGGACAACTGCAACAGCGCATAGCTACCTTACCTATCAATTGTGGAGGTCTGGGAGTTTATTCTATGGAAAACACCATCCAATACTGCTACATCGCGTCCTGCTATCAAACCGAACACCTGCAAAGCAAACTCCTACCTATTTCAACTGATCTTGGCCCTAACTTTCATAGTGCAGTTGCTTCTTTCATGCAATTTTGTGGTTTATCTACTTCTTCTTTCAACATCAGAGACTTCTCCCCCCAGCCTATGCACCTCCTGGCGAAGTGTTATTTTGAGGTTGTTATGAAAACTATATCAACCACTTATACCATGTCAGAACGGGATGCCATTCTATGGAAGTGCAACAAGAAAGCACACGCACAAGACTACCTTAAGGCTGTTCCCATTCAGGGTCTGAATCAGTCCATTGGGCCGCGTCAATTCAGGGCAGTGCTACAATACCGTCTTGGGATTCCTCTTTTCGACGACGATAGCATTTGTTCTTGCTGCAAAAGAGCCATGGATCGGTACGGGGATCACGCCATCCACTGTGCTAGTGAGGTTGGTATGAAATATAGACACGATATGGTAAGAGATCTCTTTGCGGAATTATGTTACAAAGCTGGAGTTGCAGCAAGGAAAGAAGTCGCACTTGGCCTCACAACAAACAGGAACACTCCTCTCAAACCAGCAGATATCATGGTCTATAATTGGGAAAATGGACGCAACATATGTTTCGACGTCACGGGCGTCTCCCCATTCTCTAAAGGGGGTAACCGAAGTTTCACCCCAGGATATGCTATTTCAGCCGCTATTACCCGCAAGCGTAACAAGTATGCTGATATATGTTTCGCTCATGGGTACAGTTTCGGTGTGTTAGCATTTTCAACCTTAGGGGAACTAGGAGACGACGTCATTAATTTCGTGAAGAGATTGAAGAACTGTATGGCAGATCATGATGTGAATAATCATCTAGGCAGTATTCTGTTTCATAGGCTAGGTATTATTATTCAGAAAGGTGTTGGTGCGCAAATTGTTGCGCGACTCCCAACCAAGTCATTGTAGTTTTCTCTTTTGGTTTGCTTAATAAATGCCTCAGTGGCCCCCTTTCATAAAAAAATAATAATAATAATAATATAAGGGATGTGTGGGACCAGCCATGTCTAGGACGTGGTCGGCCGGCTAGTGGCCCGGTCCCGTGAACTTTTCCTAATTTTATATTATTTCCTTGATGTGAAGGAAATATCATGAAACTGAGGAGTTTCATAAGATGAAGGAAATAATAATAATAAAATAATAAGGAATTAAGGTGTGGGACGGGCTAAAGCTAGGGCATGGCCGACCGACTAGTAAGCCCGGTCCCGTGACACTTTTTCTAATTTTATTATTATTTCCTTGATATGAAGGAAACACCATGAAACTGAGGAGTTTCCTTAAAACGAAAGAGTTTTTTCAAACATAGGAATTTTCATGAGATCAAGGAAAATAGTAAAATAAGATAAAATATGGGAAGAGGCGTGGGTCCAGTCACGACGGCATGTTCGGCCGGCCGGTGGGCTTGGTTCCTTAGTGCCTCAATTATTTATTTATTTTATTATTTTCTTTCCTATTTTGCATAGGTTCATCGTTCCTTCATAATTTTTGAATGCTCGTTCGTGCATTCAGGTGCTCGTTAGTGCATTATTGCTGAGTACACTTGCACCATTTTGGCCGGGGCTTACTCGATAGTGGCTCAGATGCGCGTACGTTGAATATTTATTATTAACCCATGGAATACTGCTGGGAAGAGCCATAAATTGAAGTAATGAAATATTATGAAGAACGTAGAATATTTTCTAGGGATTCAGTTAATGAATCTAGTGACTAGAAATAATTAATTATTGACTCTATACTGGCATGATGTCTAGGAGCATTAATTATTCGAAAATTGAGTGATATGAGCTAGTTGAAGCGTCATATTTATTACGTATAATCAGGAAAAACATTGTTGCATCCTGAAGACGTTATCGCTCTATACTAGCAGGCAAGCTGTCTAGGAGCTGTCCAATCGTTAAGATTCTATACACATGTCTTTTATATAGTCAGGGAAAACATTGTTACATCCTGGAGACGTTATCGCTCTATACTAGTAGGCAAGCTGTCTAGGAGCCGTCCAATCGTTCGATTCTATATAAAAGTGATTACTGAAATTGCTCAGTATTCATGAAATGTGTCGTTGCCTCAATCAAGAGACTGCATATTCATGTATGCTCTGAGAGACAGTATACTCAGTCAGAGGTTCTTGTGGCATGAGTTTTCATACTTTAGTGAGAGACATAAGTCTCAATATTCATCCGACTACTGGATCAGGAATATGTAAGGTTACGATTTTAGCCCTTGACAAAAATCCACCATCAACAGAGAGATACCTTAGTTGCGATTATAATATCTTTATTAGGATTGGTTTAATCACCTAAGTGATGAAATTGATTTGTAATTAGTTGTACTGTAAGAAGACAGCTAATACAAAGGATTAGTTAGTTGCCTTAGCTGATATTAAGCCATCCATATAAAACTACCCTGGATAAACGACAAACTAGCATCTTGACCGGTGTCCATTAGGGACAAGAACATTATTGAGACTGAATTGACGTAGTGTAGGTTAATAGGTGAATTTTACTGCCCTGGTTCCCGTTAATTCGCATTCTTGCGTTACATTCTGTTGCGTTGCTTTAGTCTCTACCATCATCTAGTCGTATCGGCAAACAAGACCCCCTTTTGGTTATTCTTTTTTCTAAGTCAGTTGTAGTGAGACCATAGTTTCAACTTACACCCACCTTGTCCCTGAGGATCGACCTGTACTTTCCCTGTGTTGCATATCGACACTGTGCACTTGTAGTTATCATTGTAGGTACTGTTTAGAGACCTACCATAGCAATATATGCTTTGATTATTTTTCAAAATATTTCATTATTGGGACATTTAAGAGAGAGATTTCCAAACCCGAGGCACTTGAACCATTGGGGAACACTATCGTTATTCCAAACAATTTTCTCTTCCTAATCGAAGGATCTGAAAGAACTAGGAGAATTGTAGACCTTCTTTTTTTGTTTCTGTAGATGGTAAAATATGGATAAAGGGCAAAGGTGTCGTTTCAAGACCATAGACAAAATTCAACTCTCACGGGAGATATTAAGCCCTTGGCCCTCAAGGCAATCTTAGCCACAATTTCTTGTATACGTCCCCGCGAGACACTACTGGTTGTCATGCCGTGACTCCTAGCGCACATCCCCGCGAGATACTACTGGTCACGTAGGTTCTGTAGAGCGTAAAAATGTCCCCGACAGACTTATGAACCAGAACAACCACAATTCTAGCATGTCTTCGCGAGACGCAGCTGATTGTGATGCCATGATTCCTAGTATACATCCTCGACGAGATACTGCTGGTCATGCAGGATTTGTAGATGCGTAAAGAAGTCCCCGAAGGACTTCTGACCCAGAGCGGAGATATGCATGTCTCCTGTAAGCACGACTCACCCTATTTGAGATTAATGACTGATTTCTATTACATCATCACGAGATACACTGGTCATGTCTGCTCTAGGCTCTGACTCGAGTTACTAAGGTTTCCGAATAATTCCTAGGACATCCCCACGAGATACGCTGGTTATTCTGCCTCCGGGACCTTTCAACAGAGTCCTATAACATCCTTTCGAGATACACTGGTCTTGTTGGCCCCATCATATGGACACATAGTTGATTCCTAGCACATCTATGCAAGATACGTTGGTCAAAGACAAGTGAGCTTAAGTCTCTCAGAGGTATTACTCGGGCGTACAAAGCTTTTTTCTCTCTCTCTAGGACGAGTCCCAGCTGACCACATAGAGATTCGGATCCGTTAAGTAATCTTCGTAGAGATTTTGATCCGTATACAAAATCTCGGAGAGATTCTACTCTTTCTGCAACATCTCGAAGAGATTAAAATCTCTCTGCAAGATCTCAGAGAGATTCAAATCTCTCGGGAAATCTCAGACAAGGATGAATATTCCCAATAGTAGGTACAAGCCTAATGTAGGAGTCAAGTCTCCTTTTCAGACTCTCCACACGAATTCTGAGGCATCCCATGCCTTTTCACATGACTCATCCTAGTCATTCTTACAAATCAGAGAATATCTCTCTATCTTGGCCAACTCGGCTAAAGAAAATATTTCTCTCTCAACACATCATCACAAAGGCTGACTCAGCTTCACATAAATGGGGGGATAACATTTAGGGTTTTGGTCTGGCGGTCTATGACACGTGTGAGAAATACCCGGCTTATTTCCCACCGCAGAAGAGAGTAAAGGCGGCGGAATAATGAGATAAACTTGTTGATAGGGTAAAAGTGGGAAGGAGAAGCTAGTCCAAGCCACAGCAAGACCAACCCCTTAGAGGTAAGAGAGAGAAAATGAGAAGGTGAGAGAGAGAGAGTCCTTTTCTAAGTATCATTTCTTTCCTTTTATAATAATCTCCCATCCTCCTCTTATGAAGAAGCACCCATAAGATCAATATATTACAAAACTACCACTTCCCTTTTCCCCAAGTTATTATGGGACTAATAAAAAGGGTTTTTGGATTGGAGTGAAGCCCAACTCCTCCACTTTTTCCCTTCTTGGGCTAGGATCATCCATTACCTTATGGATTGGGCCTAGTCCCCAAGTATTCATCTCTTAAGAAGAACTCCTAAAAGGTTAAGGGGATCCCTCTTTTCAAGGAAAATTATTTTCATGTATCAACATTAGTCCCCTGACTGTTGAAGAGGCGTAGTCTCATCAACATCATATCAGTTGATAAAGTATCGCGCGAAACATGTAAGTCGTTTAGGTATGAATCAATAAAGTTTATGCAAGTTGGTAAAACATGATGAATGATCTAGATTCATGATATTAAGTCCTCGGGGCTAGAATCTGATCCAATATTGATAGTGTTCCAATAACGATAAGCTTACTATATGTCACATGTGGGTTTATTATCTTCATCCTAGTGTGCACAGGGTGTTATTAGCATAGTGTGTGAAAAGGCGAGATATGGTGGTATTGTTGACATTTTTATAACGTAGTCTATGTGTGTTGAAGCGAGTGAGTTTTGAGTCATGACAAATAAATTATATTTTATGTACTCGCATATACGACTATTCCACATGGAGGAGCAAATATATGAGAGTCACGGTATATGACGAGGCGGCTTACAAAGAGTAGTTTTAGTTACATATCAATCGGCTAGCTCAAGCGGATATGTAATCTTACAGAGAATAGGTGCGCGTATATATGTGTTTCACGGTCTCAAATGGAAAGGTTGATTGCGCTGCAGGCTTGTTTGAGATTAGTATCGCTCGCAACAATAAACTTTAAAATCGGCTTAGAGATCAACTCCTATCTTTTTAGGATATATTAAGGCGCTTCTTTAGCGCCTCGCGTTTCAAAGTGATATGCTGGGTACAATTTCAATTGTTTATATTTTTTCAGGTTTTAAGCTCGGCTTTCTCATGCTAGCAGAATTTTGTGTTTCTCGCGTGTTATGAACTCCACACTTTAGGCCATGTTAAGGCGCCTTTTGAGTGCCTCGCGCTTTAAAACGATATATTGAATTTTATTTATATCACCCGCTCTCTGCATCATGGTGAGGGCACTATGAACTAATAAAAAATAACTGAAAAAGTGGGGGTCTAACAACCTCACCCAATATTTCGCTTAGCAATCTGTATGGACTAAATCCAATATACTTTCAAGAGAATCAACTAGACATCCAGACTCAATCTTAAGAAGAGTATATCAAGGAGTTATATCTCAATTTATCGATTCAATACTTACTCAAGCAAATAGCAATCTGCGAGTCTAATTGAATACAAGAGAAATTAACTTGAACGGTACCAAAGACCTATGTTCAAGGATCAATCAAGTTCAATCAACAACCAAAGGTTGGATTTACCAATTGATCGATTCAATGCACAACCTGTGATATTTCAATTATATAACAAAATATAATGCGAAAAAGAAATAACACAGACACCAGAAGTTTTGTTAACGAGGAAACCGCAAATGCAGAAAAACCCCGGGACCTAGCCCAGATTGAGCACACACTGTATTAAGCCGCTACAGACACTAGCCTACTACAAACTAACTTTGATCTGGACTGTAGTTGAACCCCAATCAATCTCACACTGATCCAAGGTACAGTTGCGCTCCTTACGTCTCTGATCCCAGCAGGATACTACGTACTTGATTCCCTTAGCTGATCTCACCCACAACTAAGAGTTGCTACGACCCAAAGTCGAAGACTTTAATAAACAAATCTGTATCGCACAGAAAAATCTACAGGAATAGATAAATCTGTCTCCCACGGAAATACCTACGAGTTTTGTCTTGTCTTTTGATAAATCAAGGTGAACATGAACCAATTGTTATACCGGTCTTATTTAATGAAGAACATCCTAGAAATATCAATCACCTCACAATAATCTTAATCGACTAGCGAAACAAGATACTGTGGAATCACAAACGATGAGACGAAGATGTTTGTGACTACTTTTCTATCTTGCCTATCGGAGAAATTAATCTCGAGCTAATTTTACAATTGTACTCAATACGATAGAAACATCAAGATCAGATCACGCAACTACAAAGAAAATAGTTGGGTCTGGCTTCACAATCTCAATGAAGTCTTCAAGTCGTTAACCTACATGGTCTCGATAGAAACCTAAGGTTAAAGGAGAACCGACTCTATCTTATACAACTAGTATCACACATGAGGTGTGGGGTTTAGGTTTCCCAATTGCTAGAGTTCTCCTTTATATAGTCTTCAAATCAGGATTTGCAATCAATGCTACCTTGGTAACAAAGCATTCAATATTCACCGTTAGATGAAAACCTGATTAGATTCAAGCTAATATCTTTCAACCGTTAGATCGAAACTTAGCTTGTTATGCACAAATGAAATGCACGTTCATTTAGGTTTGTGTAACCGTACCTAAACGTGTACACCTAGTTGGTTCAACAGTAGTTAACCAATGGTTAGCCATATGAGCACTTTCATATCAACCTTATTCATCTTCACCATAACTAGTTCAAGTGACTCATAAGAACTAGTTAGAGAGTTGTTCAATTTCTTAGATCTCATAGAAGTATATAAGACACAATCGAAACAAAAACGAGTTTGATTCACTCGAATCGATTCATCAACATTATAGCCACAATTTGCAAATATGCATTCCTTAGTTTATATAAGTCTCGGTTCATGAATAAACCTTTTTTAGAAAATAACCCACTCAAGTATGCATACTGGTACGCATTCTTAAGTACCCGGATTGAGTTTGTTTTTAGTTCACAAAATCCAGCAGAAATTCACGGGATGTGAAATTCCGGCAGTACGCGTACGGGTACGCGGACTTAGCTTCTGGACATCCTGAACAGTAAAGTACGCATACTTTAGTTCAAGGATTTTGGACTTACACAAGTATGAGTTCACATACAATGTTTATATCCATTCAAGGTTACATATTCTAAATAGAGGTTATTCACACACTATTTTTCATCAAAGCAATTTTCAAGATATTGAAATAATCAATATGACTTTCGTTACCTGTAAAGACGAACTTGGACAAAGCGAAAGCTTACCAACACATATTTCGAGAAATAGATAAGCGAGATAAACTCGGCTCGAAATATCAAATGTGTATAATCGAAGTCTATATAGCAATACGAATTTTGTCTCAAGATAGGAGATAGAGTAGATAGACTCATTTATTCAGGTGATTTCCATAGGAATTCTGTCTCAAGATAGGAGATAGAGTAGATAGACTCATTATAACGAATACTCTTCGGTCGAATCGGGTGAGTCACGCTCTGCAAATCGGGTGATAACTCAGTTCTCAGTTTTCTCGAGTTTCATCATTTTGAAGGCATCAATCTCATTTATTCAGGTGATTTCCATACTAAGTTTGTCCAATGATTGGTGTTTCAATCAGCTCTCCTTCCTTTTTTAGATAATTTTCCTGTTTTTGGTCTCGTTTTTTCAAGTTTGGAAATAAATTTTCTAGATCTACAATGAATCCAGTGACTGTAGATCTCTCAAAACCCCTTGAAATTCATCCTTATGTCAATTTTATAGCTGAAAACTATGAATCTAGATATGAAGCTTGGAGGTTTTCATTGATTGGAGGATTAGATTTTGTTCATCTTAAATTTTCTGATGTTGCTACTATTCTTCGAAATCAATGGAAGTTAAAGGATAAATGTCAACTCATCCCTTTAGGGAAAGGTTTTTTTACAATCAAGTTATCGAATATTGAAGATAAAACTTATATTACTTCTGGGAAATGGGAAGTTCATGATCAAGTTCTTAGAGTAAGAATCTGGTTCCAAACTTCAGACATGAGAATCAAAGAACATCTAAAGCTATGGTATGGGTTCAATTTCCAGGACTCAGTTTGGAATACTGGGATGAAAAAACACTATTTACTATCAGTAGAGCAATTGGTATCCCCATTAAGGTTGATGCAACTACTTTACAGTTTCAGAGTGGTTATTATGCTAAAGTGATGATTGAGATTGATCTGGATAAATTGATTCCTAACAAGTTACAAATTATCACTAAGTATGTAGTTTTTCTCAAGGGATAGTTCTCACTAAGCTTCCTAAATTCTGCACCAAATGTAAAATTGTGGGTCACTTAACTACTGAATGTAGAGCTTCACAACACACTGAAAGAGAAGGCAATTCAACTCAAATTGAGAAAGTGATTGTTATTGAACAAAACCAAAGTCCTCCTTCCTCAAGTATGAAGATTACTGAAAATATTCAACCTTCTAACATCACTTGTAACTTTCCTCATTCTCAGAATATTATTGAAATGGCCAACTTTAGTCAGGAACCTACCCCTTCCAGGATGGATAACACTATTGAAGTAACTAATATATCTACAGTTCAGGAAGTCATTAACCCTTCTTCTGGTATTAATATTACAAGTAATCCTTTTGAAGTTTTACTAGAAAATGAAAATGAGCTTACGGATTCTGAAGATGGTGAAATCAAAGAGGTTAGTGCTTCTAATATTTTAGAATTTGGTTCAATTTCTCAACCCATTACTATTATAGCAAAGGCTACTATTAGTACTCATTCTAGTGATGATGTTGGTCCAGCAAATCTTCTAAGAAAAAACCTCCTTTAAAGCCAGCAGTTGTTACTAGAAAAGCTAGTAAAGAATCTCTTAAACTTATTGACAAGGGGAGTATCTCCCCTCAACCCCCACCTTTTAAATGAAGATCATCTTATGGAATATTAGAGGCCTTAAGAGACAAAAGGCCAAGGACAAATTGAGAAGTTCAGTTAATTCAAATACTCTCTCTCTTGTTTGGATTGTTGAACCCAAAATTTAAACATCAAATTTTCACTTTAAACTCCATGGAATGCATCATCAAATAATTCATAATTCTATGGATAATTATAAAGGTAATATCTGGCTTTTCTGGAATTGTTCAATTACTGCTCCTTCTGTTATCAAGGTTACTAGTCAGTGTATTACTGTTGAAGTAGGTGAAGTTCTTGTTACTGGAGTGCATGAAAATTCTTACACTATTAACAGAAGAGAACTATGGCAAGACTTACGTGACATCATCCTTTTGAATAAGACCTGGTTAATCTTGGGGGATTCTAATACTATTTTGTCTACTGATGAGAAGAAAGGAGGTAGGAATCCCATTTCTACAACAATGAAAGAGTTTCAAGATTGTGTTGATTTCTGTGGTCTGTTACAAGCTCCTAAAAGTGGGTTAGATTTTTCATGGTGTAATGGTAGGGCTGGATGAAAAAGGATTATCTGCAACCTTGATAGAGCCTTATATAACTTGAAATGGTTGGATAAATTACAAGCTGGAATTATAAAGTTGGTGCTAGAGGAGTGTCTGATCATAGTCCTCTTGTGGGTTCAGATGCAGTCATTCCTAGAGCTCCGAATCCACCATTTAGATTTCAAAAAATGTGGCTGACTTATCCTTATTTTATGAAAGTGATTTGGAATTAATGGAAGGAAGAAATTTATGGAAATCCCATCTATGTGTTTATGAACAAACTTAAAAGACTTAAAAAATTCCTAAAGGTGTGGAATTGGGAGGTCTTTGGGATGTAAAAGAAACTTTTAAAAAGGATGAAGAGAAGGTGCTGGAGGAAACCTTAAAATCTGATAGTGATCCCTCCAATATCAATCTATTAAACAACTTGGTCACTGCTAGAGGAAAATGTGACATAGCTGCAAACAACTACAACACTTTCTCAGAGACAATGCTAGAATCAGCTGGATACAAGATGGTGATGTTAACACTAATTACTTCCATACAAGCATTAAGCTAAGACATGCTCAAAATTCAATAGCTGAAATTGAAGATTCTTCAGGTAATATTATTACTGATCAAAATGGTATAACTAATGTGCTTATTGACTATTTTAGTACCAAGTTTGCTCATCAGAATGTTAGTATAAATGATTCTTTTTTTGAGGCTGCTCCTAAAGTGATAACCACTGAGAATAATTCTTATTTAGAAAAGTTGCCAACTGAAGAGGATATTAAAACTGCAATTTTTGATCTAAACCAAGATGGGGCCCCTGGACCAGATGGTTTCACTGGTGCATTTTACAGATATGCTTGGGAGATTATTAAGAATGATCTTGTTGCTGCAGTGCAGTATTGTTGGCAAAACAATGTCACTCCTAGTAGAATGAATTCCAATTTTCTTGTTCTAATTCCTAAAGTTCATGGTGCTAAGAATGCAAAACAATTTAGACCTATAGGTCTGAGCAACTTTTGCTTCAAAATAATTACTAAGATTGTTACCATGAGAATCATAAAATTCTTACCAAATATTGTGTCTCCTCAGCAATGTTCCTTCATCAAAAATAAAAGCATACATGAACAGGTTTTGCTTGCTTCTGAGCTTGTTAATGAATTACCAGTTAAAAGAAGAGGAGGAAACTTGGGGTTGAAATTGGATATATCTCAGGCTTATGACACCATGAGTTGGGATTTCTTATATAAAGCACTTACAAGCTATGGTTTCTCCAATAAATTATGTGATTGGATTATGGTTCTTCTCAAAACTACAAAAATATCTATCATGCTTAATGGAGGCCCTATTGGATTCTTTGGAGTTGGCAGAGGACTCAAGCAAGGTGATCCTCTTTCTCCAATACTTTTTATTTTAGCTGAAGATATCTTAAGTAGGAATATTCACAAATTGGTCCAGGAGGAAAAAAATTCAACCTATGGTAATAATAAATGGTATTCATCTTACACATTTATTCTTTGCTGATGATATATTTTTGTTCTGCAATGGAAATATGAGAAACATTACTCATCTCAGAAATCTTTTATTGGAGTATCAAGCTGCAACTGGTCAAATTATAAACACTGCCAAAAGTAGGTGCTTTGTGGGTGGTACCTCAGCTGTTAGAAAGAGAGAAATTGCTGGGTTTTTTCATATGGACATTTCTCATTTCCCTGACAAATATCTTGGGGTGATGATGGTTCAAGGGAAGGTAAAATCAGTTCACCTTTGGCACTTAGTAGAATATTTGCAAAAAAGACTTTCAACTTGGAGTGGAAGATTATTAAGCTTTCAAGCTAGACTAACTCTAGTAAAATCTATCATGTGCAGTATTCCAGTATACAACATGTCTATTTATAAATGGCCAAAAAAAGTTGTGAAAGCTTGTGAAAGAATTATTAGAAACTACTTGTGGTCTGGTAATGCAGAAGATAAAAAATGTGTCACTCTAAAGTGGAACAAGGTCTGTACTCCCTATGAAGAAGGTGGTCTGGGTATTAGAAGACTAGAAGACATGAACAAAGCTTTATTACTGAAATTTCTATGGAAAATGCTTCATTCCACAGATGAATGGGCTCTTTTTTTCTTGGCCAAGTACACTGACAAGAATGGTAACTAGATTCCTTATTATAAAAGGTCTTCTATTTGGCCTGGAATTTAATGGGTAATACAAGACTTCAATGATCTTACTAGATGGGCAGTTGGTGATGGAAGGAATATTTCTCTATGGAGTGACAGATGGATTTTTGATGATCCTATAAGAAAAATATATCCAAATCATCCTCCGATTTCTGAAAATCCTAACCAAAAAGTTAGCAGTTTAATTGTGAATGGATAATTCTTGAGAATTTTCTACAGTTTTTTCAGGCTGAGCAACTCCCTGTCCTAAGAAATGGTGCAGACACCTTAATATGGAGCAACCGTTTATCTGTTCTTTTCACAGTTGTTGATGCAGTGAAGAAAATCAGTTCTCACATGCCCAAGCTACACTGGTATAAATTTTTTTGGAATGCAGCAGTATTGCCATCTACTTCAGCCAATATTTGGATAATAACAAAAGAAGCATGTGCAAATGATGAAAATCTGATTATAAAAGGATTTAATATGGTATCCAGATGTTACATTTGCCACACTGACATTGATTCTCTGAATCATATCTTATGGAACTGCAAATTCAGTAAACAAATATGAAGCTGGCTGGGAGGTATTTTTCACTTCCCCAATCCCCTATCTTTTGAAGATGTTCTTAAAAGTAGTAAATCCTCTAGCCCAATGATAAAAGAATTATGGTCTATTTGCTCTTATACTCTTAAGGTAGAATTATGGTTCTTAATAAACAACATCTGCTTTGAGAGTGATAAGCCAAATGTTATAAAAATAAAATAAAAAAATCTTGAGAACTGTACATGACTGCAAAAGAAGAATGAAAGGCACTATGTGGGGCTCAAATACTGAAGATCAAATTATGCAACATTTTCAGTTACACTACAGTAAAGTGAAGAGAGTTAGAATTATTGAAACCTTTTTTTATCTTCCCTATATGGATGAAACTCTCTTATGTTGTGATGGTGCCTCAAGGGGAAATCCAGGGCAAGCTGGTTATGGTTTTATTATTAGATTATATACTGGAGATTTTGTCTATGCTGAATAAGGTGGATTGGGAATTATCTCTAACTACATTGCTGAGTTTATTGCAATTATTAGTGCCTTGGAATGGGCACTGAACAACCAAAAATTCAAAGTTATTTTACAGACTGATTCTAAAGCTTGTGATGTTGCTTTGATGAATAATCAGATACCTTGGTTTCTGGTAGCTAGATGGCGGAGAGTAGTTTCTGGGCTAACATTCCATTAGCTACAGACATGTGTCTACAGAGGTGAATTTTTCAGCTGATCATTTTGCTAAGAAGGGAGTGTATCTTCCGAAGGGCCAAATTCAGAGATACAATGTTAGACATACTTCTCTTACTCATATGGAATACCCTGATCAACCTTATTATAGGTTTGATTAATTCCTTTTCTTTCATGGTTTAGTTTAGTTCCTTTTTTTTTTTTTTTTTTTTCCTTTTTTATAATGGGCCTTGTTGGTCTTGTAATTTTGCTCTCTGATTTTTAATGTTGTTTGTTTCTTTTTTTAAAAAAAAATTAAAAAAAATTAAAATAAAAAATAAATAAATAGAGTAGATAGACTTTTGAGTGATAGATAAGTTCAAGTCTCCACATACCTTTTAGTCGATGAAGTTCCACCAGTTCCTTGAGTAGTTCTTCGTCTTTGCATGATGAACGCCGTGGAGTCTAGAGCTCAACTACACTTTCTATCCTAGTCCGAGACTTAGCTATAAGTAGACTAGAAATCAAGACTTATAGTTTTGATCACTAACATTGACAAACATGCTTGAGATAGCAACGCATGCGAGTTCGACCGAGCAGTGCTCTAACAATCTCCCCCTTTGTAAATTTTAGTGACAAAACTATCAATACATATGGAATACAAAATAAATAAATAAACTTTGTAGCTTCTCTTCCACATGCATGATCTCCTTGGTTCTTCAACATTACTCGAAATCTTCGTCACTTCCATGTACTCTAATGATTCCAAAGATATTCAAATCAGCGTCATCGTTGTTGAAGATCCGCAGCCATAACAATTAGAAAACAAAATCTCTCAATCATTATTACACAGTGTCATACTATTATTACACAACATCAAATTTCAATTGTATCACAACTTTGACAACAATACTATGGTGATATGTATCACTTCCCCTTAGCCAATACTTCATCTCACATGAAAACCACCCCCCCTTACATAATGATCCGAAAACCATATGTATTTGTAGTGTGAACTACACATTAATTCTCCCCCTTTTTGTCAAAAAAATTGGCAAAGGTACGAAAACTAGTGGGATCCTAATGAAATTTCCATAGAGACACTTCATGACCAAAAGAAAGCACATATCAACTTTTTAGATGCAATCATATAACCGAAACTAAATGCATTCATCAAGGAGTTTATAAAGATACAAGATAACCCCTATAATATTCCACAGCCACACTCCCCACAAAGAGTTGGCAATTAAGCACAAGTTCAATTAAGAACTATCCCCCATAAAATGTCATTCCCGAAAGAACAACAAGAGCGACCTTACTTTCACAAGAAAAGAAGGATTTCTTTGAACATTACAAATCACATGAAACATGAATTTGTATCCAAAAAATCAATTAAATTAACCACAAGAGAACCCATGATTAATTTAATCGGAAATGCTCAACATAAGAGAACTTACGGAGCCTAACAGTATATACATAAGAAATATGGATCAGGGAAGATCGATACTGTGGAATAAACAAAGATTCATTCTATCTTTCATCACTATTTGAACAATGACATATAATAGACTTAATCTTTGTAAACAAGAGCTCATCCTTTCTTCCATCAATATTTGCATAATGACATAAAAGGCTTAACTTTTGTTTGTCAAAAGTTCATTCAATCTTTTATCAATACTTGCATATCGACATACGACAAACTTAATTTTGACCACGTACGGGACAATCATAGTTCACAGACGCAAACACACATATCCCATAACAAATTGCAATATATAAAACCATAAAAGATTAATACTGCAAAAATCATCTTCCAAACAAACTTTAGAATTTAAACAAATAAATCTAAAAACATTGAAGATGAAAATCGTTGGACATAGCTATGTGTACTCACAATAATGGCTATTCCAAACTCTAGTTATTCTTCTTAAAAACACAAGAATAAAATTCTCATAAGAAGATTTCCTAGACATTATAGATCTTTCTCAGAGCATCTACCGAGAATTCCTTCTCATTATTGAAAAACCCATTGATTATGGGATCGTTCAATTCCTCTAAATCTTCATAAATATAAGTCAACTCACTAAGTTCTCTTTTTAGCTCACGCAAGGTGTTCTTCGTTAAAGACAACATTTGCTCATAGTGAGTTATCTTTTCTAAAGACAAAACAATTTGATATTTTAAATCATTTCTTTTGCTGATGAAGTCTTTCACCATACCTCTAAAGTCCTTATCAAAGTGACAAACTGACAAGAGGCAGTTAGAGGAAGAACCTTCTCCATCATTTGTAGATCTCTCTTTCTTCTTCCTTGAGGAAATGATTCCTTCACACAGATACACATTAACTGCTTCGACTGCATCCCTTTTTGTGGTACCTCTAGTTACAGGGGCCATGAAACTGTATCTTTCAAGGGTAAAAGAGATGAAGGACTTGATCACAAATGATTATAAATAGACTTATGGCCACCAAAACTCTAGAAGAAATTTGAAAAAGTTTTTCATGGTTTATTATCCATTATCTGAATTATTAGGAGAATATTTTCTTAACAAAAAAAGAAAAGAATACACAAATACAAGGACTTGAGCCACTTTTGATGCAAGCCTCATTTTCTCAAGCTAAAGATGAGGATGCGAACGTCACTGGTATTAGACAGTGACGGAGTGAGCCGAATGCTCACATCTTTTACCAACTAGTGGATTATCAAGGTTTGTTGTATAAACAGATTTCTTACCTCGTCTGAATCTGGAATTTCTGGATTTTTTATGAAAACCTTGTTGATCATCCAACTCCAGATTCATCCTCTGCATGTTATCCTGAAGTTTGGTAATTCTTTTGTTGTTCTTCTTGATCTCCAACAGATAATTTGAACAAGATTTGCATGTCCACAAAACGAACAAATCAATAAAGATTTTTTGTTTTGTTGAATTGCCTTCTGTTTATCACAAAACTCAAGATACACTGTTCCATCATTAGTTGGAACAAGAGAATTGTTTGTGTTTACAGTTTTTCTTTTAAACCCCAAACTATTTGTGTTTCCAAAGGACTTTCTGACCAAATAACATTGCTGAGATTTTGTCAGAACTTCCGGATAACCTTTGCAGGTCATTATTAAAGGTATTAATCTATTTTTCCTTTAGTGACACAGTTCTGGTGAATTCATCATTAAGACAATCTATCACAAGATTTTTCACCAGGAGCGATGATTCTTCAACGAAGCCTTTAGTTGAAGATTTTCTTGGTGAATCTCTCTACTTTTATTCAAGAATTCACAAATCTCTGTGTCAGACTCAAACTCTGAATCATAAATTGAGTAGATGGAGGTTTTTGCTGCAAGATCTGAAAGTTCATTGCGCACATCAGACGCATCCAAGACGTTGACACCTAGGGAAAATTTTTCTTGTATTGAATCATCTGAAGCATTAATTGGAGAGAGACGTTTATCACATCTTTTTCTTCTTTTTACAAAATCTTGATCTTTTCTATTATTAGTGATTTATCAAAATCAACATGATCGAAACAACATTCATCAGCCTAAGACAAGTTAGAAGATTCACTTGCATTGGTCACAACATTGAACGCAGAAGTCCTGACTGTGTTTTGATTAAGATCAAGAATTTTTAACTTTCCAATTAGAGTATTTATGGAAATCTCATCAAGGTTATTTCCTTCAATAATGGCATGCTTCTTAGAATCATATCTGGATAACAGCGATCTGAGAATTTTCATCACAATGTCCTTTTCAGGAATAGTCTTACCCAATGCAAAGGATGCATTAACAATTTCATAAACTTTGTGATTAAACTCATTATATGAATCTTCATCTGCCATACGAAGGTTTTCCCAATCAGAATTTAGGTTTTGAAGCCTAGCTTCTTTTTCACAGGTATTCCCTTCAAATACGGTTTCTAAGATATCCCAGGCTTCTTTAGACTTTGTGCACATAGTCACATGGTGCTGAAGATCTGGGGTAATGGCATGTATGATAGCATTTAAGCCGTCAGAATTTTGCTTTACAGCAAGGATTTCTTCTGGACTATATCTACCAATATCCTTAGGTATAAATACATCGTCTTCTGTATTAACCGGAGGATCATAGCCATTAGTAACACGTACCCATGTTTGAAAATCACGAGCTTGAAGAAAAGCACACATATCGATTTTCCATCATAAGTAGTTTGATCCATCGAAGACTGGTGGTACGTTTATGGAGATATAATTTCTGTCCATAGAGTCAGATCACTACAAAGACAGACTTATAAGGTCTTTAAACGTGTTTGCCTGCTCTGATACCAACTGAAAAATTGGGGGTCTAACAACCTCACCGAATATTTCGCTTAGAAATTTGTATGGACTAACTCCAATATCCTTTCAAGAGAATCAACAAGACAGTCAGACTTAATCTTAAGAAAAGTATATCAAGGAGTTATATCTCAATTTCTTGATTCAATACTTACTCAAGCAAATAGCAATCTGCGAGTCTAATTTATTACAAGAGAAATTAACTTGAACAGTACTAAAGACCAATGTTCAAGGATCAATCAATTTCAATCAACATCCAACGATTGGATTTACCAATTGATCGATTCAACGCACAACCTGTGATATTTCAATTATATAACAAAATAAAATGCGGAAAAGAAATAACACAGACACAAGAAGTTTTGTTAACGTGGAAACCGCAGATGTAGAAAAACCCCGAGACCTAGTCCAGATTGAACACACACTGTATTAAGCCGCTACAGACACTAGCCTACTACAAACTAACTTCGGTCTGGACTGTAGTTGAACCCCAATCAATCTCACACTGATCTAAGGTACATTTGCGCTCCTTACGTCTCTAATCCCAGCAGGATACTGCGTACTTGATTCCCTTAGCTGATCTCACCCACCACTAAGAGTTTCTACGACCCAAAGTCTAAGACTTTAACAAACAAATCTGTATCACACAGAAAAGTCTACATGAATAGATAAATTTGTCTCCCACGGAAATACCTACGAGTTTTGTTCCGTCTTTTGATAAATCAAGGTGAACATGAACCAATTGATATACCGATCTTATATTCCCGAAGAACATCCTAGAAATATCAATCACCTCGCAACAATCTTAATCGACTAGCGAAACAAGATATTGCGAAATCACAAACGATGAGACGAAGATGATTGTGACTACTTTTCTATCTTGCCTATCGGAGAAATTAATCTCGAGCCAATTTTACAATTGTACTCAAAGCGATAGAAACAACAAGATCATATCACGCAACTACAAATAAAATAGTTGGGTCTGGCTTCACAATCCCAATGAAGTCTTCAATTCTTTAACCTACAGGGTCTCGATAGAAACCTAAGGTTAAAGGAGAATCGACTCTAGCTTATACAACTAGTATCACACAGGAGGTGTGGGGATTAGGTTTCCCAGTTTCTATAGTTCTCCTTTATATAGTCTTCAAATCAGGGTTTGCAATCAATGCTACCTTGGTAACAAAGCATTCAATATTCACCGTTAGATGAAAACATGATTAGATTCAAGCTAATATCTTTCAACCGTTAGATCGAAACTTAGCTTGTTATACACAAATAAAATGCACGTTCATTTAGGTTTGTGTAACCGTACCTAAACGTGTACACCTAGTTGGTTCAACAGTAGTTAACTAATGGTTAGCCATATGAGCACTTTCATATCAACCTTATTCATCTTCACCATAACTAGTTCAAATGACTCATAAGAACTAGTTAGAGAGTTGTTCAATTGCTTAGATATCATAGAAGTATATAAGACACAATCGAAACAAAAACGATTTTGATTCACTCGAATCGATTCATCAACATTATAGCCACGGTTTGCAAATATGCATTCCTTAGTTTATATAAGTCTCAGTTCATGAATAAACCGTTTTTAGAAAATAACCCACTCAAGTATGCATACTGGTACGCATACTTAAGTACCCGGATTGAGTTTGTTTTTAGTTCACAAAATCCAGCAGAAATTCACGGGATGTGAACTTCCGGCAGTACACGTACGGGTACGCGGACTTAGCTTCTGGACATCCTGAACAGTAAAGTACGCATACTTTAGTTCAAGGATTTTGGACTTACACAAGTATGAGTTCACATACAATGTTTATATCCATTCAAGGTTATATATTCTAAATGGAGGTTATTCACACACTATTTTTCATCAAAACAATTTTCAAGATATTGAAATAATCAACATGACTTTCGTTACCTGTAAAGACGAACTTGGCCAAAGCGAAAGCTTACCAACACATATTTCGAGAAATAGATAAGCGAGATAAACTCGACTCGAAATAGCAAATGTGTATAATCGAAGTCTATATAGCAATACGAATTTTGTCTCAAGATAAGAGATATAGTAGATAGACTCATTTATTCAGGTGATTTTCATACGAATTCTGTCTCAAGATAGGAGATAGAGTAGATAGACTCATTATAACGAATACTCTTCGGTCGAATCGGGTGAGTCACGCTCTGCAAATCGGCGATAACTCAGTTCTCATTTTTCTCGAGTTTCATCATTTTCAAGGCATCAATCTCATTTATTCAGGTGATTTCCATACTAAGTTTGTCCAATGATTGGTGTTTCAATCAGCTCTCCTTCCTTTTTTAGATAATTTTCCTGTTTTTGGTCTCAGTTTTTCAAGTTTGGTAATAAATTTTCTAGATCTACAATGAATCCAGTGACTGTAGATCTCTCAAAATCCCCTGAAATTCATCCTTCTGTCAATTTGATGGCTGAAAACGATGAATCTAGATATGAAGCTTGGAGGTTTTCATTGATTGGACGATTAGATTTTGTTCATCTTAAATTTTCTGATGCTGCTACTATTCTTCGAAATCAATGGAAGTTAAAGGATAAGTATCAACTCATTCCTTTAGGTAAAGGTTTTTTTACAATCAAGTTATCGAATATTGAAGATAAAACTTATATTATTTCTGGGAAATGGGAAGTTCATGATCAAGTTCTTAGAGTAAGAATCTGGATTCCAAACTTCAGACCTGAGAATCAAAGAACATCTAAAGCTAGGGTATGGGTTCAATTTCCAGGACTCAGTTTGGAATACCGGGATGAAAAACACTATTTACTATCAGTAGAGCAATTGGTATCCCCATTAAGGTTGATGCAGCTACTTTACAGTTTCAGAGTGGTTATTATGCTAAAGTGTTTATTGAGATTGATCTGGCTAAATCGATTCCTAACAAGTAACAAATTATCAATAAGTATAGAGTTTTTTCTCAAGGGATAGTTCTCACTAAGCTTCCTAAATTCTGCACTAAATGTAAAATTGTGGGTCACTTAACTACTGAATGTAGAGCTTCACAACACACTGAAAGAGAAGGAAATTCAACTCAAATTGAGAAAGTGATTATTATTGAACAAAATCAAAGTCCTCCTTCCTCAAGGATGAAGATTACTGAAAATGGTCAACCTTCTAGCATCACTGGTAACTTTCCTCATTCTCAGAATATTATTGAAATGGTTAAATTTAGTCAGGAACCTACCCCTTCCAAGATGGATAACACTATTGAAGTAACTAATATATCTACAGTTCAGGGAGTCATTAACCCTTCTTCTGGTATTAATATTACAAGTAATCCTTTTGAAGTTTTACTAGAAAATGAAAATGATCTTACTGATTCTGAAGATGGTGAAATAAAGGAGGTTAATGCTTCTAATATTTTATAATTTTTTTTAATTTCTCAACCCATTACTATTATACCAAAGGATACTACTAGTACTCATTCTAGTGATGATGTTGGTTCCAGCAAATCTTCTAATAAAAAACCTCCTTTAAAGCCAGCGGTTGTTACTAGAAAGGCTAGTAAAGAATCTCTTAAACTTATTGACAAGGGGAGTATCTCCCCTCAACCCACACCTTTTAAATGAAGATCATCTTCTGGAATATTAGAGGCCTTAAGAGACAAAAGGCCAAGGATAAATTGAGAAGTTTAGTTAATTCAAATAATCCCTCTCTTGTTTGGATTGTTGAACCCAAAATTAAAACATCAAATTTTCACTTTAAACTCCCTGGAATGCATCATCAAATAATTAATAATTCTATGGATAATTCTAAAGGTAATATCTGTCTTTTCTGGAATTGTTCAATTACTGCTCCTTCTGTTATCAAGGTTACTAGTCTGTGTATTACTGTTGAAGCAGGTGAAGTTCTTGTTACTGGAGTGCATGCAAATTCTTACACTATTAACTGAAGAGAACTATGGAAAGACTTATGTGACATTATCCTTTTGAATAAGCCTTGGTTAATCTTGGGGTATTTTAATACTATTTTGTCTACTGATGAGAAGAAAGGAGGTAGGAGTCCCATTTCTACAGCAATGAAAGAGTTTCAAGATTGTGTTGATTTCTGCGGTCTGTTACAAGCTCCTAAAAGTAGGTTAGATTTTTCATGGTGTAATGGTAGGGTTTGCAATCAATGCTACCTTGGTAACAAAGCATTCAATATTCACCGTTAGATGAAAACCTGATTAGATTCAAGCTAATATCTTTCAACCGTTAGATCGAACTTAGCTTGTTACACACCAACGAAATGTACCCTCATTTAGGTTTATGTAACCGCACCCAAACGTGTACACCATGTTGGTTCACAAATAGTTAACCGAGGTTATCCATATGATTACTCTCATATCATCCTTATTCATCTTAACCATAACTAGTTCAAATGATTCAAATGAAACTAGTTAAAGTGTTGTTTAATTGCTATATTCTCATGGATTTTATACAAGAACACAATTGAAGCAAAATATGTTTGATTCACTTGAATCAATACATGAACATTATAGCCACGCACTTAAGTAACCGGATTTGAGTTTGTTTTAGTTTTCAAACTCAGCAGAAATTCACGGATGTGAACTTTCCGCCAGTATGCGTACGGGTATGTGTACTTTAGGTAAGCAGATGAGTTTGGTTTTGGTTTTCAAACTCAGCAGAAATTCACGGACGTGAACTTCCGCCAGTATACGTACAGGTGCGCATACTTAGCCAGTCTCCTACAACCTTTTTGTATACACACAAGTACGCGTACTTTAGGCTCCCGGTTTTGGACTTATATACTAATGTGCGAACACACTATGCTTATATCCAAAGATGGTTACAGGATTCTAAACTCTTTATTTAAATCATTGAAACATTCTTCTATAATGACAATAGCCGTTTTCACACACTATTAGCATCAAAGCAATTTTCAAGATATTGAAATAATCATTATCGAAACATTCCAAGTCTTACACCAAATGATTGTATCACACAAACCATGTAAGATGTTACTCGGGAATTTTCTCATGATATAAGATGAACTTGGTCGAAGCGAAATCTTACCAACACATATTTCGAGAAATATGTAAGCGAGATATACTCAGCTCGAAATCTCAAATGTGTATAGAGAAAACTATATCGTAACACGACTTATGTCTCAATATCGGAGATAGAGTAGAAATAGACTTTCCAAGTGATAGATGAGTTTAAGTCTCCACATACCTTTTGTCGATGAAGTTCCACAAGCTCTCCTCAGTAGTTATTCTTCTTCAAGTGATAAGCGCCGTGAGGTATAAGCTCAACTACACAAACTATATCCTAGTCCGAGACATCTATAAATAGGTTAGAAATCAAGACTTATAGTTTTGATCACTAACATTGAAAAACATGCTTGAGATAGCAACGCATGCGAGTTCGACTGAGCAGTGCTCTAACAAGATGATTGAGTAATTTATAAAAGGTTGGTAGCGGCGGTTTTTTATGTAACCAGGCGACAGTGATACTATGAACTGTGTTATGCATTTACTTTGAACTGTGCTCTGCATTCTCGCTCAACGGGATCGTCGTCGGTTTCCTTTGTCTAGTAATTCTATTATCACGACTTGGCTAACAAGAACTAGTTATATCCAATTTTCAAGTCCGTGTTTCATGCTTATCTCGTCTTAACTAACAATAGGCGTGCTAAGACAACTTCCCAAGTCCATCTATGCTCATGCTTTACCCTCTTTGCTTCTCCAGTAATCGCTTTATTTACCACCTCGAGTGTTCACCAAAAGTGTAGGCACGTCGCCCAAATCGCTTTTGTGACTACTAATTTTCCCATAGACTACGTAATGTATACAGCTCAGAGGATCGAATACTATGTGATACTGATACCTTTGTTGAAATGATAATGCTAAGTTATAAAAGATACTCAAGATCACGATAATAACAAAGGATACAAATATAATGTAAATGTAACTAAGTTATCATGAGACACAAGAGATTACGTGGTTCGACTTTTGTCTACGTCAACAGGGTAATGAGTGATTGTTTATATTAAGTTTTGGTGGTTATAAAGATATTAAATGATTCTCAAAGTAATATAGAGAACTCAAGTTGAAGTAAATACTTAAGTTCTAAACATTAAAGAGGTATAAGCTTAAGACTAGATCTTTTTATCCCAGGTATTGAGTGCCCCTGATTTGTTGGTGAAGCTTGGTATTTATTGCCCCTTCTGCTCCAGGTATATCTTTGTTTTCTTTGGATCCATCGTTTCCTGATATACCTTTCGTACAAATGGTACCTTCGTTCACCGCATGCTTTATCCAGTCGGACTCTGCCACCTCAGCTGACCCACGTTCCTTTGGGAACTTCCCAGCTTCAGTACAGATTGTACCTTCGTTCACCGTTATCCTTTACCAGTCAGACTCTGCCACATCATCTCTCTCCACGTGCTTTGGTTAAGCGTGTAGATAAGAGATTTGTGCATTTAATGCTGATTAGATATGTCATCTACCTCTGTCCCTTCGCCAGCTGCCTCTCTCTAAACTACGATTTTACTTTTCTATCTTGGTCGTCGAGGTATCCTTTCTTAGGATAAGATAAAGTAGATCTGCGAAGGTATCTTCTGCTACTCAGGTTTCTCTGCATAGCGAGGGATATACAGTTATCTTGTATGCGACCACTGAAACCGCGACACGTGCCCCGCAGAATATTGATATTCACAGTTTGCCCCTTTTCTTTCATATTCTACCGTTTGGTAGGATTGGAAGAAAAAACTTCCGAAACACCGGCATTTTTGCACGTACCGGTTGGGTGGTCCCCATGTGTCTTTTCATGCAATAACTTCCCCTTGTATTTCGGGACATCCAAATTTTTGGATTCTCCATCCGCCTATAAGAAGAGAATAAAGATGAAATTTCATTAACTTTTCCCTCTTCTCATGAACTGTCGCTCTCTCTCCTTTTCTTAGAGATTTCCTTTGTCTTCTTTTCCTTTAACTGCCGTTTTCCTTCTTGTTCTTCAGAAGCTCGCGCTCGCTCTTCATCAATCAGGTTAGTATACACTCGCCTTTGATTTTAATGTAGTTTTTCGTACCCTCCATACTTTCCATTTCATCTTCTTTGATTGTTCGAATTTGTTGTTGTACTTGCATGTGAGAATTTCGATTCTCCTTTGCTTCTTGGTGTTGTATGAGAACTTGGGTTCGTTTTCATTTCGCATTTTCGCCATGATTGTGCCATGATTGTTCTTCATCTGCAACTATATTCATGGTGTGTATCAATCCTTTGTTTCATCTTTTGATAGGATTAGAATACTTTCCTTAGTTGGTTTAGCAAACCCATGCCCAAAGTGCATTCGTTTTTGCCCCAAATTTGTTTTGGAGTAAACTACAAATTTTATCCACCATTGTTGAAGGACTGTGTTTTCTGCTGATATTAGGGATCATGAGGCTTCCGAAGAAACCTGTGCGCAGGGATTCGAAGCCCGGGTCGTCTACTGAGCCACATCCGCGAATGGATCACCCGGATGCTACGCCCTCTTCTCCCCCTGAGGATACTGAGATACATGAGGGAACTGAGGTGGTTGCAGGATCTGAGGCTGTTGCAGACCCTGAGGTTGAAGATATTGATGTTGAGGATCTTCCTCCTCCTCAACCTCACTATGATATTCAAAGGCTGCAACTGCGTGACAAAGATAGCTACACTCACTTGTCCTTGGCTGAGATCTCAAAGTCTTTTCGCCTTCATAAGTTTGACATCTCCTTTGTTAACGACCCTGATGTTCTCACTAAATCTCTGATCCAGAGTTTCCCTTATGATGAGAACAACTTGATTATCAGTGTTGGCCAGTTGGTTGCCAGTATGCTCTTGCCTTTATTTAGTAGAAAGGATCTTTTCTACTATGACGTTTTGTCCACCAGGGATGACCTGGTGAACAAGACTCAGGTCCGAGGAGTTATGCAATACACTGGTAATTACTGGAAATCCCTTCGTGAATGTTGGTATCGTAGCGAAGATAAGACTACTTTGAAGTCCTATGACCCCTTTGCTGCTGGGAGATCTAAGCAGGAGGATTATACCCCTTCCAACTTCAATGATACTTATGCTGATTCTATCCAGAAAAGCAACCTTCTCCCGTGGTGTGTTGGTCCACGTCTGTTGATGGTGGTTTTTAGTTCAAGGAATAAAATCGTAAACTTTGTATATAATGCGTTGTCATCCTGCAAAGGAACAGAAACCATTCAAAAGCAATGAGTGCTTAAGACTCTTCGCTCACATATGTATTGAGCAATTCAATATATCTGTATATATGGAATTTACTCAGAATGGTGCGTGCAACAGAAATCCCAAAATATTCTGTGAATTTTATCTTCCACCAGCATTATTCACTAATGCATGACTTGCCTAGTATTTTCTTACGCTATGTTCCCAGCCGAATTCTCAATATTGACATGACATGGCGATTAAACGTTCACTCTCAGCAGAGTAGCATGAATCTCCCGAAGTGTCAGTATTGAGATCTGCATGGAAGTACTCACACAGGCTGCATCACTCTCTGACAAAGAGACCAGCGTGTTTACATACCTTTTTTAAAACATAGTGCGATTTAACGCGTTTAAATTCCTTAAGGAAAATATAGACTGTCCATGTCAGTCTCAAAAATATCACGGCCGTACTTTTTGGCCAGTCGATTTATAAAACCTAGCCACCTCCTAACATGGTCGGACAAGCTCCATAATGTTCACCATCGGGCCCACTATCATCCCAACCGATAGGGATACTTTAGTTCACCCGCAGTACCCCTAGTCGTTATCCAGAAGTTAGGGTGATCGCGTTGTTGAAAAGAAGCTCAACGATCTAAGACCGACCATATCGGTCTCAAACTCATCACATCCGTCAAACTTAGCCATCCTAGTTGGATGTCTCAGATGTTATTTCGAACGACCAATGAAGTGCAAATATGCTGACCAGCAACTCACCTCCATCCCAGGACGGTCGAACTACTTACAATATGCTAACAACTACCAAAAACGTTAGCACGAAGACAGGCCATACGCGTGAACGAAAGGAATCTTAATCGAATTAGGCTTCCTAGGTCGGTCTTAAATCAATCGTGACCAACCAACTTCGCCAGCCTAGTCGTACGGCCTAGATCGCATCTCGAACAATCAAAGAAGCGCCAATATGTTCATTGGCGGCCCAACCTTCTTCCCAATCGATCGACTTGCCCATAGCAAGTCAATGACGCATCAAACTATTCGATTGAATTAGCGCAGACGCGGCCGCTTTAAAACCCTAATTTGTGCTTGCGGCAGTATACAACTATCGTAAATCAATCATGACCACCCATCTTCGCCAGGCGAATCGAGTGGCTTTGATATAATTTCAGATGGCCCAAGAGATGTCAACGTGCACACCAGCGGCTCATCTTTGCACATGGCCAATCGGCCTGTTCGAATCAGCGCCCAGCGTTTTGATTCGACTAGCTAAAACAGGGATGGCTGCACGACAACGACAATATACAACTGCCGCAAATCATCTCATCCATCCAACTTCGCCAGCCTAGTTGGATAGTGTAGATTTGTATTCAGAAATCTAACAAAGTAGCATTGTGATCACCGACCATCTCTTCCCCACAGGGAGCGATCGACCAAGTGATAGCTCGCCCATAGGGTCCTCAAACGAACACCCAAAGAGGGACGTCCGTGCTGCTTTTAAGACGCTTGATTCGTGACTGATTCGATCGAGCTCAAAAACAGTGATGCTTCTAGCACATCGATTATTTTCAGCTGCTTATTCGAAAGCGATGCTTCACATACATCGATTATAAGCAATGCTTTATAAATATTGGTTTTGCAAATAATTTATTATTTGACCTAAAAGCACTACGTACTGCTTTCAGCAACGAGTCCCACGACTCGACCCACTTACTCGAGATATCAAACATGTCACAAACTGGGGGATGCTAACTGGGGTATTGGTCTGGCGGTTTACAACATGTGGCGTGCAAGGCGCCCATTACGAGAAAGTGTCAGGAAAGATGGACGGTTAACAGTAATAAGAGTAGTGGGTGACCGTGTGATCAGTCTTCCCTCATAACGGAAACACGATGATCATTACCTTCCGTACAACTCCACTTCTCCATTACTTAACTTCCTCCACTTCCTATGAGATCAGGGTGCGCTCAATGACTTGTATAAATAGGTTTTCAATCTATTTTGACAACAACATGACACAAGTGTTATCAACACGAGTATCCAGAAACCATATTCTAATACAAGTCATTAAACAGCCACACTTTCGTAATTCAACATTCTGATCTCAAACACCTTCTTCGCTTCCCTCCCTAAGATCAATCCTTCTCCTTCACTTTGTGACCGAATTGAATCTGGAACGACCATTTCCTGGTTTAGGCCAGAGTCTTACAGATTGATCTCTCGAATCTAAAAGTACTCCCGTGCAGTGAATTTGTTTAGGGTTTGAATTCGTTTCTCATCAACACACCCAAATTTACCAAAAACAGTAGAATCAGTTTTTACCCTCAAACAACCGGCGACCACAGTAGGAGGTTAATCTCTCGGTTACAAGATCAATTTTCAAATTTCATTCAAATTTTTCTCAAATTCAAGATTGTGGGTCTTAGGTCTGGATCAGGGACAAATCCCGATGTTACTGGCGCTGACAACGTCCCTGGTGTCAACATTCCTTCCAGTGACATCACTGTGCCGCATACCAGCACGATCAACGCGTCTCATGACACTACATCCACAACCACCAACACCAACGGCGCAAGAAAAATTCCCTTAGGCGTGACACCTCCAATCACCAGAGCCAGAGCCGCTGCCTCCACTCCCAATGTTTCTTCGAGCGTAACACCCCTGGTTGTTACTAGATCTACTGGACGAGAGACTGGAGGAGCCAGAGGAGGCCAACCCCCTATTACCATTTTTGATTTGATGGAAATAAAAGAAGTTCTCACTAAGGCTCATACGGACATGGCCACAACTCAGAAAGAGGTACTTACTTTCCTCAAGACGCTAACCGAACGACTACCACAAGAGCCGCGTCATCCCTTGGAGCCAATAAAGAGTACTTTCAACATTTTTGGCGCAAGCACTTCAACGGAGCATGCATTCATGGATGAGGAAGTTCGTGTTGCTCCTGAGCGCTCAAGAGAAAGGAATCAGCCGTCCAACTTCATCACACGTGAGGATCCAGAGCGTCTCCTCCAAAATCGAAGCAAGGAAAACCCGATGGACATGCACCAGTATCCTCCTGATGTACAAAGAGTTCCTCTTCCGAGAGGATACTCCTGTCCTCAATTTTCCCTTTATGACGAAACTGGTAATTCTCGTGAAAACATCTCTCGTTTTCTGGAGTCATTAGAAGAGCACGAATACAATCATGTCCTCCGTCTGAAAGAGTTCTCAAAGTCACTTACCCAGGAGAGCGTACACCTGGTACAACAACATTACACTAAACCGTATAGCTAATTGGATTCAAGCACTATGATCCAAATGTGACTGAACATCAATTATTAGAGTTGTGCATTAATGGCATGACACTTGTCTATCGCGCTTTACTGGAGAACCTGCGCTTCCAGACGTTCTCTGAACTTCATGAAGCTGCTAAGCGGTTGGCTACAACATCACCAGCCTTGCTAGAAGGAATCAGGCCCGCCAGGAATGAAAATACACGTGAGATTCGAGGAAACAGAAGTCTGATCAACAAACAATACAACACTCAACCCTATGTAAGCGTGATGAGTGTAAGAGGAAAGAAAAAAGCTCCTGTTGCAGAACAACAACTCAAACTTGCAGCACCAGCGCATCAGACAGCCCCATCTTGAAAGGCCGCGACTAAAGACTCCTGCACAACAACAAGAAACTGGAGATTCTGCTCCAAACTTCCCGTTCCCGATCGATGAAGTGATTGAACTCGTGGAAGTATGGATTCAAGATGATGGAACCAAACTACCTCCTATCAGGCACACACACCAACTCAGGAACAAATGGCAAATCCCAAATATTGTCGTTACCACAGATGCAGGAGAACTTCAATTAGGCACCGAAGGAGTTCGCAGAGACCCTCTTCCCTTCAGGAGTTTCATAGTTCCTGGGGACTCCGTCCACGAAACCGTACAGACCATGATGAAGCATTTATGCAAATAACAACGTGAGAGTTTTCGCACACATGGAATCAGGGAAGAGCGGCTTCACCAAAAAATAAAGAAGGGAGAATAAACCCGCGTGCGTGATTTATTAAAGCCCGTCAATATTCATGGTCGTGGCCGACCAAGGTTCGTGATCGTAGATGTCGTTCCTTCCTTTCAAGATCCATGTCTGTAACCACCACTCGTCACTGTAAAGGTTTGTGCCTGTAGTCATAACTCGTCCCTGTCAAGGATCTTAATCGTAGCCATCCAAGCTCCAGCCAACTAGTTTTGTACATAGTCATCAACACGGATGCAAAAGGGTGATACCCTCATCATGGTCAACCCATCGACCATATGGGATAGAACCACGTGAACATGGGACTGAGGCTCAACGTGAAATTCCTTCGCCGTCAGTCAAGGAATTCTTCAACACAAGAGAGACAGTCAATCAAGAACCATGTAATTTGCTAAGGAAAATAAAAATGAAGGTTGGTCGAATCCTTAACCATTATTGTTATCTCCCATATTTCAAATTACCGGAAGAGAGTGTTGCATGAGTTGAGATGTTACAATAGAAACGTTATTCTTTCCCATGAGGAGAAAACACGACTTGCCGGCCAGCACTATTTGTGTGTCGTCTTCCCATCTGTCATATCGTATCGCCTCAGAAGAATGGGAAGAACTCATTTTTCGAAATCAAGGGTTAAGGGCGCCCTCACTGGAGTTCTCTCCAGAAGCCGATTCAACGCACACTCCAGAAGAAGCTTCAATGCACATTCCAGAAGAAGACGCTTCAACGCACACTCCAGAAGAAGCCGCTTCAACGCACACTCCAGAAGCCGCTTCAACGTACATTCTCTCCAGAAGCCGCTTCAACGCACGCTCTCTCCTGAATACGCTTCAACGCTCTCTCCAGAAGAAGCCGCTTCAATGCACGCTCCCGAAGCCGCTTCAATGCACGCTCCAGAAGAAGCCGCTTCAACACACGCTTTCTCCTGAAGCCGCTTCAAATCTCTCTCCAGAAGAAGCCTCTTCAACACCCTCTCTCCCGAAGCCGCATCAACACTCTCTCCCGAAGCCACTTCAACGCTCTCTTCATAGGATGAAGCCGCTTCAACACCTTACCAGCAAATGCAATGGAAGTACATCTTTCAAGAGAAAATAAGCTCGGGATAATTATACCCTGGGTCTTCCAGCACAGGATGCCTTCACGTCCCTCAACCGGTTCATTTATAATATCAGCAATCATCACGGTTGAAGCTTTACGAGCCACAGAAAATTATCATCATGAAGATGTACATGTGCATCAAAGACTCCAAAGTAGAAATCGGAGATATTTTCACGTATCCAGCCACACCATCGATTTTGAAGTGTAAATGGGGACTGATCATCGCATCCCATTCCATACAACCATCCAAGATTCAGAAGACGGTTCAAAAGATATCGCTTGGAACAAAGTCCTTAAAGATTCGCGGCACAGCGTCCATCCGTCTACCTACCTAGCCGGCACGCCACAAATCTTCAAGAAGCATGTAGTATGTAAGGGGAATGTCAAACAAAATAATGGGAGAGCTCAGATTGCAAAATCATGTACACAGGCTCTACTCTAACCTTACGGAGGAGCGCTACGTCTAAAGTTTCGAGCATGAATGAGGGATTATTATTTGATCAAGCCCTGGCTGCAGCCACATGAAACTACTAAACATCAAAGAAGTGTCATCAACGCCAGGGACAATGGTACCTTCACTAGAGTCCTCTCCGGAGCTGCTTCAACATCCTCTCCGGATGTCGTTTCAACATCCTCTCGATCCGCTTCAACATCCTCTTCAGCTGCTTCAACATCTTTTTCAGAAATTTCTTCAGCAGCCTTTTAAAGATATTCCTTATGATAGGGCTCGTGCACATCAAAGTAGAGGATTATGACGTCGTCATAAAAAGGGTATTCATGTTTATCCAGGAATTCATGTTATGCTCCACCCTCCTTCACTCTAGCCGGGCAGCAAACCTTTCAGCAGCTGAGATGCTTCATCGCACCTCCACTTTTCCTCCATGCTAACCGAAGACAGTAAAGCTTGGACATGCTCTCGAACGATACTAAGATGTACAAGGGACTTAGAATGCAGTTTGAGATCCCAACCAAAAGTATGCCTAATCTACCTGGGGCCAACCGACATCATGCTAGGGGAACGCTTACCTGGACACCTCTTGAACGTGACATGTTCCAAGAACAGGCCGACCCATCTCTCCTGGTAACATCTAACTTTGTCTCATAAGTTTCCTTTATTTGTCACCATCTAGTGCTTACCCCTCAACAATGTCACTGTTACGTACTAAGCAAGGGACTTAATGTTGATGGTGGTTTTTAGTTCAAGGGCTAAAATCGTAAACCTTGTATTTAATGCGCTGTCATCCTGCAAGAAACCATTTAAAAGCAATGAGTGATTAAGCCTCTTCCCTCACATATGTATTGAGCAATTCAATATATCTGTATATGAACTTTACTCAGAATGGTGCGTGCAACAGAAATCCCAAAATATTATGTGAATTTTATCTTACACCAGTATTATTCACTAATGCATGACTTGCCTAGTATTTTCCTACGCTATGTTCCCAGCCGAACTCTCAATATTGACATGATATGACGATTAAATGTTCACTCTCAGCAGAGTAGCATGAATCTCCCGAAGTGTCAGTATTGAGATCTGCATGGAAGTACTCACACAGGCTGCATCACTCTCTGACAAAGAGACCAGCGTGTTTACACACCTTTTTTAAAAGATAGCGCGATTGAACACGTTTAATTTCCTTAATGAAAATATATACTGTCCATGTCAGTCTCAAAACGATCACAGTCGTACGTTTTGGCCAGTCGATTTATAAAACCTAGTCGCCTCCTAACATGGTAGGACAAGCTCCATAATGTTCACCATCGGGCCCATAATCATCCCAACCAATCATACTTTAGTTCACCCGCAGTACCCCTAGTCGTTAGCCAGAAGTTAGGGTGATCGCGTTGTTGAAAAGAAGCTCAACGAGCTAAGACCGACCATATCGGTCTCAAACTCATCACATCCGTCAAACTTAGCCATACTAGTTGGATGGCTCAGATGTTATTTCGAACGTCCAATGATGTGCAGATATGCTCACCAGCAACTCACCTCCATCCCTGGCCGGTCGAACTACTTACGATATGCTAACAACTACCAAAAACGTTAGCACGCAGACATGCTAGACGCATGACCGAAAGGAGTCTTAATCGAAATAGGTTGCCTAGGTCGGTCTTAAATCAACCGTGACCAACCAACTTCGCCAGCCTAGTCGGACGGCCTAGATCGCATCTCAAACGATCAAAGAAGTGCCAATATGTTCATCGACGACCCAACCTTCTTCCCAGTCGATCGACTTTCCCATAGCAAGTCAATGACGCATCAAACTATTTGATTGAATTAGGGCGTACGCGGCCGCTTTAAAACCCTAATTTGTGCCTGCGGCAGTATACAACTATCACAAATCAATCACGACCACCTATCTTCTCCAGCCGAATCGAGTGGCTTAGATCTAATTTCAGATGGCCCAAGAGATGTCAGCGTGCACATCAACGACTCATCTTTGCACATATCTGATCCTGTTCGAATCAGCGCCCAACGTTTTGATTCGACTAGCTAAAACAGGGATGGCCGCACGGCTTCCAAACCTTAAATACGACAACAACAATATACAACTGCCGCAAATCATCTCGTCCATCCAACTTCGCCAGCCTAGTTGGATAGTGTAGATTTGTTTTCAGAAATCTAACAAAGTAGGATTGTGATCACTGACCATATCTTCCCCACAAGGAGCGATCGACCAAGTGATAGCTCGCCCATAGGGTCCTCAAACGAACACCCAAAGAGGGCCGGCCGTGCTACTTTTAAGACGCTTGATTCGTTACTGATTCAATCGAGCTCAAAAACAAAAATGCTTCTAGCACATCGATTATTTTTAGATGCTTATTTGAATGCGATGCTTCATATACATCGATTATGAGCAATGCTTTATAAATATCGGTTTTACAAATAATTTATTATTTGACCTAAAAGCACTATGTGTTGCTTTCAGCAACGAGTCCCACGACTCGACCCACTTACTCAAGACATCAAACATGTCACAAACTGGGGGATGCTAACTGGGGTATTGGTCTGGAGGTTTACAACATGCGGTGCCCAACACGCCCATTACGAGAAAGTGTCAGGAGAGATGGACGGTTAACAATAATAAGAGTAGTGGGTGAACGTGTGATCAGTCTTCCCTCATAAAGGAAACACGATAATCATTACCTTCCGCACAACTCCACTTCTCCATTACTTAACTTCCTCCACTTCCTATGAGATCAGGGTGCGTTCAATGACTTGTATAAATAGGTTTTCAATCTATTTCGACAACAACAAAACACAAGTGTTATCAACACGAGTATCCAGAGACCATATTCTGATACAAGTCATAAAACAACCACACTTTCATAATTCAACATTCTGATCTCAAACACCTTCTTCGCTTCCCTCCCTAAGATCAACCCTTCTCCTTCACTTTGTGACCAAATTGAATCCGAAACGGCCATTTCTTGGTTTAGGCCAGAGTCTTACAGATTGATCTCTCGAATCTAAAAGTACTCACGTGCAGTGCATTTGTTTAGGGTTTGAATTCGTTTCTCATCAACACACCCAAATTTACCATAAACAGCAGAATCAGTTTTTACCCTCAAACAACGTCGTATCCATGTTACTGCCAAGCAAATTAGGGAAGGTAATAGCCTTCGTTTGCTGGAGGAGATTGACAAGAATGGATTGACTGTCATCCCCTATTCTGCTAAGATTTTATTGTCGAAGTATGATCTTATTCGTATATACCATGATGATTATTGGGCGCGTACTCCTCTCCGCGTTGTGGGTCCCTGAGCTTATGGTTTTACTACCACCGATCCCAGTGTTCCTCGTACAACTTCATCTCTTTCTGCTAAGTATGATGAATATCATCCCTGGGTCTTCAACCCTGCTACTTCTCACGAGGTAACCTTCGTTTGTTACGAATGTTTTTTTATCTTCCTTTTGTGGTCTTTACTAAATATTTTTGATATTTCCTTTATAGCATGCTCCTGCTTCTTCTGCTAGGACTGCTCCGGGTTCTGCTGCTGGGACTATCCCGGGCTCTGCTGGTAACTCCGTAGCCACCAGAACCAGGAAAAGTAAGGCTTGATTGAAGTAAGCCAACACCTGCGGAGGTAAGATTATAACCCTTCCTTAGTGTTCTTAGATTCCTTAGTATTTTTCCCCTGATTCTTAGCTTGCGCATGTGTTCTCCTATAGTCTTCCAAGAAGAAAGGAAAATTGAAGGTTGTGATTGATGTTGAAGAATCTGATGAGGATCCTAAGGCTACTGCGGAAGAACAAGATGACGAATATATGGAGGACGTCGAGGATACTGCCTTTAGTCCTCACTTAGACGATATTAAGGAAGATTTTCCCAAGGATAGTCCTAGCCCCATCGTGCAGTCTCTATGGAAAGTGACAACATCCCAGTTGATGGTGATACTTTGTTGGTGAGCGCAGTTAGTACTCAAGTTGAGACTCCTACTTCGTTTCCAAAGGTACCCTCGTTTTATGCTCCTGGTGATCCGCAACCTGTTATCTCGGCTACTACCAGTGCTGTAGTGATATCTTCCAAGAGTCTTCCATCATCTCCTACTACTTCTCTCCACTCGAGTGGTTCGTTTTCGAAGGGTGTGGCTCCTGTGGTGAGGGATGGCAGCTCAGACTCTTAGCTGAGGAAGAAGGTGGTGATTTCTCTTGGTAGCTTCTCTTTCAATGTTACGTTTGCTTCTTTGGGAAGCGTCAGTCTGTTTCTACTGCCCCTGCTAGTAAAGTTGTTGGACCTCCACCTTCGTCACCAGATTGGATCGTGCTGGGTAATCTTCCCTCTGCTGGTGATATGGACTTAGGTGGTACTTCTATCCAAGCATTCTCTTCTGTTCCCAGCTCATCCACCACGTCGTCTCTTCGTCGTGGTGAGGATTCAGTACTTGTTCCCCATGCTCGCTCTCAGGCGATTGGTAGGGTTCTTGCGGATATTGGGAAGGGAAAGTTACTCGAGAGCTTGAGCCTTGGAAGTTATGACGATGCCATCCTTGAAGCCATACTGCAAGATTCAAAGGGTCCCTTTTCTGCTGAGGTTGATCGTCATCAACTGACCGGTTCTTTGGAGGTTTCTTCACAGTTAGATGTTTTGTCTGCTCATTATCGTGTGTCCAAGGATCTATTCTTTGACCTAGGCCGCCTTCGTTCTGGCCAGATCTTTGGTGAAATCCGTAGGGGTAGCATCCAAGAGATGGAGGCCTTTATGGACACCTACGCTGATTTCCTTCCTCGTCTTTCGTTGTTCTCAGTAAGTGAATCTTACCTCATGGTTTTATGCGTTATTTTGAACCTCTGTTTGTTCTTATGCTACGTTATTTGCAACTTTGAAAACAAATCGACGTTGGATGCACCTTGTTCAAGTTTTATAAGGATAAGTGTAGTCACTTGAGTGCTCTGCTGGAGCGTACCCGCCAAGATCATGCCCTTGATAGCGCACAACAACCTTCTTCCAGTGATGTTGATTCCGCTGCCAAGATATCTTTGTTAGAGAGCGATCTGAGGAAAACTCAGAGGTCCCTAGAGGCTTGCTTGTTGTCTCTTGGGAGAGCAAATAGTGTTGCAAAAGTTGCTGAGGATGGTCGCAAGGCCGCTGATTCCGTTCTGGTTGCTGAATCCTTCAAAGTCATAGGTTCGTTTCTTCTTTTCCTTAGCTTTGTCTTCATTTTTGTTTGATAGTTTAGCCCTGAGACAACCTACGCCTGCCAGCTGGTAACTCTAGTGAGCTTATACATCTCCGGGAGAAGGTAGCCAAGTTGACCTCCGATGTTTGGTATTATCAGAAGAAGTCTAACAGGTTGATGAACGTGACTGTTCATAACGAGGCCCAAATTTTTCTTGAATCTGCTCATAACGCAGATCTTGTGAAGCAGATGGCTTCGCTCTGCAAAGAATGTGACGAATCCCTTAAGTGGAAAGAGGGTCTCATTTTAAAACAAAATGAGGATATTGCCTTAGTTGAGAAACGCCTCTTAGCTCAAGAAATTATCCGTAAAAAGTATCATAAGGATTTCGAAGATGTCTGCACTTCCTTAGCTAAGATTACTGCAAAACATAACGTCTTATCTTCTGAGGTCTGCTCTCTTAAGACCAAACTTATCGAGGCTGGTTCCGTGCCTTCTTCCATGTCCCGTACATCCTTGGTTGAGAGATTGGAAGAGTTAGAGAATGTTTACCAGGTTTTATCCCTTGAGAATACTTCGGTCTGAATTGATGTTGAGGATCTTTAGACCGAACATGACACCCTTGTGGAGGATCTTGATTCCACTGAGGTGGATCTTGCCTAAGCCCAGCATAGTTTAGAAGAATCCCTTAGCCATGCCGGAGGTAGCTTATGATTTTCTTGTTTCAGCATTCTTCATGCCCCATACCGTCTTTGCTTTTTACTTATCCGTTTTTGCGTCCGCAGGTCTCCATGGGCAGCTTGTAGGTGAAAATGCTAAGATTAACCGTCTCGAGGGATAAGTATCTTCGTTGGAGACAACTCGTCAATTTGATGCTGCTGCAAAGTTTAAGGCGGTGTCACTTCAGGAAGCTAATGACCAGATCAGTGCTCAGATTACGGAGCTTCGTCGGAAATCAGCTTCAGATCTGGAGGCTCAGTCCTCCGAGATGAACGTGCAATTCGAGCGTTCGGTCATTGACTACATCAAAAATACCTTTGCTGAAGCTGAACTCCAAGCTGACGGGGTCGATTTTCCTCGTCTTCCTTATCCTTGATCCTGTTGTCTCGCCCTTTGCTTATCCAGACTCTTTGTTGTTTTATGCCCTCAGTTGAGGTACCTTTATGATGTCTCCCTTCTTTTGAAACAATGCTTTATGATGGTTTGAACCTTTGTTATCTGCAACTTTTAAGACATGTCAGACATATTTTTGTAAAATTATTACTCATCTCATGTTATTGCATGAATATTTTGTTTTAGACGTATTGTGTCTAATTGATGGCACAATCAAGTTATCACAAGGTGCTAAGGTATGCTTAAACTTTGGTAGAACATTCAAAATCCTACCTAAGTATCCTTTGGCCAGAAGGTACCGTGATGGCGAGGGTTACTACGTGGGCAATAGTTTTCCTGTAACCCTACGCGTTTAGCGCGATGACTGCTTTACTTCGACAAGGTATCTCTATAGGGGATATCTTATTTTTTTCTTATGCCTCATGAAAGGAGTCTTCGCCCCGAGGATCCGAGATTGACATATGCGTAGTTATGCCTTGCCTTGCCTCATCGTCAATCCTGACGGAGGGTGTCTATTCTAACCCAATTTTATTAATCAAAAACTAATTTTTTAGCAAAAAGTTTCTTTCATTGATTAGTAAGGTTTATAATACCTTTGGTCAGGGATAGAACATGGTAGACTACTGCCCGTTCCTTTCTTCTCCTGAGTAATCAGCATTCTCTTACGGGTAGTATTTTTTTAGATACATTGATTCCAAGGATGTTGTAATACTTCACCTTTGGGGGTACTTAGGTAGTAAGACCCTTTTCCGGCAATATCGTGTATGATGTAGGGACCATCCCATGTCGGAGCTAGCTTGCCCCACTCCTTCTTTCTTTGATATGGCGGAATTTGTCGTAGTACGTACTCTTCGACCACGAAGTTTCGGGGGATGACCCGTTTGTTGTATTCTCGAGCTAGCCTTCATTGATAGTTTTCCATCTTTTGCAAAGCTACCTCCATTTTTTCTTCAAGGTCAATCAGCTTCTCTAACATCAAGTATGTTGTTAGATTCTTCTCCCATGCCTCCGTTTTTGTTATTGGGAGTATTAACTCCGTTGGGATGACTGCTCCGGCTCCATAGGTCAACATGAATGGAGTTTCCCCCATAGCTGACCTTCTTATAGTTCGATAGGCCAATAGGACGTTGTGTAGTTGTTCGCACCACCTATTTTTGTATACTCCTAGCTTCTTCTTTAAGTTCATCACTACAGTTATGTTGGTTTCCTCCACTTGTACATTTCTCTTAGGATATATAGGAGTGGACTTGTTCTTATGAATGTTGAAAGTATCAAATAACATGTCGATGTTCTTCCCTTGTAACTGTTTTCCATTGTCAGAGACTATGGCGGCTGGTATTCCGAACCTGCATATGATTTGCTCGAACAAGAATTTAAAGACATCTGTGTCTCTAATTCTTGCCAAAGGCTTTGCTTCCACCCACTTGGTGAAGTAGTCCGTAGCCACAATGAGGTATTTTCTTTTTTAGGTTCCCTCTATCAAGGGTCCAACAATATAAACCCCCCATTTGACAAATGGCCAAGGGCTGATGACTGAGTTGAGCTCCGTTGATGGTACTTTGATCTTCCTGGTAAAGCGTTGGCATCTTTCACATCGCTTAACTACGTTCTTCGAATCTTCGTCCGTGCTTATCCAGTAGTATCCTTGCATTTTGGCTTTAAACACCAAGGATCTTCTTCCACTATGGTTGCCGGCATCCGAGAAATGACCTCCTATACAGTATTCCGTCACGAAGGTTGTACATTGCTACTTTTGACTCGAGTTTCCGGGCTTCTTTAACATCGGCTGGTAAGATACCTTTATCAAGGTACTTGTAGATTGGAATCCTCCAATCATCTTCCGCTTTGTTGTCGCTGCCTTCGTCTGACATAGATTGGACTTTGTCAGACTCTTCAGCTTCGTCATCTGGCTGTTTTATTTATTCATTTGCTTTTCTTTTATCTTATTCTCTCATGGACCGAGTTTGAACAACCAAAGCCTCCTCAGCGCCTGAGGTAGGTCCTTCTACCGAAGGTTCGTAGATCCTTCCAATTTGCACGATGATGGTATTTCTGTCTTTTAGCATAGAGGATATGAATGCTAAGGCATCTACGTGTCTGTTTTCTTTTCGACATACATGCCTGAATGATACGTTATTGATATTAGACGCATGCTCTTGAGCCAGCTTTAAGTACGAAGATAACACTGGATCCAAACTTTGGTATTTGAGTTCGATTTGTCTAATGACCAGTTGTGAGTCACTAGTCAACCGAACATCTGATAAGCCTAACTCCCGTGCCAAGCGTAAACCATATATTACCTCCTCATATTTTGTGATGTTATTGGTGTATTTTTCAAATTCTAACTTGAATGCATAGATGATTCGGTCTCCGATAGGGGTTGTTATTACAATCCATATGCCTTTTCCTTCTCTATTGGAGGAGCCATCTACGAATATTTCCCACCTTCGTGAGTTCTGAGGTTCTAACAGGTCCTCTAGGTCTTGCTTGTCTTCCTCCATTCCTGGGATATCGTTTATCTCCGCTTCGTCGCTGAGAGGTAGGTCTGCCAGAAAGTCTGCTAAGATTTGTGATTTCTCATCCTTCCTTGTTTCAAAGATTATGTGGAAATTTTTGATCATGGCATTCCATTTTTCCACCCTTCCAACCTTCTCCGTGCCATCGAGGATTTGACCTATCTGAGCCTTTGTGAATACTCGGATGGTATGTGCATCAAAATGTATCCTTAGCTTTTGTGTTTCCACTACTAAGGCATATATGAGTTTATCCACCTTGGTGTAGTTACGCTCCGCTGAACTGAGTGTCTTGCTGATGTAGTATATGGGATTTTCTCATTTCCCTTGGTCTCGTACCAATACCACGCTCACAATGTAGTTTGTTTCTGCTAAGTATAGGGTCAGTATTTCACCTGGCTCTGGCTTCTGTAAGATAGGTACTGAGGCCTAGTACTCCTTGATTTTTTGGAAATCTTTTTCGCACTCCGTGGTCCATATGAACCTGCTTCCTTTCCTTAGGGTATCGAAAAATACTTTGTATTTGTCCGATGACCTTGCTATGAAACTTCCCATGGAGGCCAAGATTCCAGTTAGCTTTTGTACTACTTTTAGTGTTTTTGGAGATGGCATCTCCATTATTGCTCTGACCCTTTCGGGGTCCACTTCTATTCCTCGCTTAGTTACCAAGTACCCAAGGAAATTTCCTAAGGTTACTCCAAACATGCATTTCTCTGGGTTTACTTTCATGTGAAAGTTTCTCATGGCTTCAAATATCTCCCTTAGGTCTGACAGGTGGTTTTTCGCCTCTTTGCTTTTGACGAGCATGTCATCCACATAGACCTATAGTATTTTTCCTATCCATGGCTTAAAGATTATGTCTACCAATCGCTGGTATGTTGCCCCCACATTCTTCTTTAGTCCAAAATGCATCCTTGTATAGAAATACAAGCCTCGTGGGGGTAAAGAACGCAGTATGCTCCTGGTCTTCTTCTGCAAGGGCGATTTGGTTGTAACCGGAGTAACCATCCATGAAGGATAATCTCTGGTGTCCTTCAGTTGCATTGACCAATTGGTCAATATTTGGTAGCGGGTAGCTTTCCTTGGGGCATGCTTTGTTGAGATTGCTAAAGTCGATGCAAATGTGCACGCCTCCGTTGTTCTTAGGTACAATGACCATGTTAGATATCCACGTGGGATACTTAACTTCTCGTATGAATCCTGCTGCTAGGAGTTTTTGTAACTCCTTCTCCACTGCTTCTTGGTAGACATCTGCAACTTTGCGATTTCGTTGCTTGAATGGTGTCATTTCTGGTTTGAGCCGAAGGTGGTGGGAGACCAAATTCGGGTCAATTCCTGGCATGTTTTCTATTGACCACGCAAAGACATCTACGTAATCCCGTAGTAACCTTTGTAGTTACATCTCCTCGTCCTCTTCCAATAGAGTACCGATGTTGATCATCTTTGGATTTGCCTCCATTGCGCTGTTGATTTTCTTTGTAGGTTCCACCGGTGAAAAGGTTGGTTTCTGAGGTTGTAGAGGAGTACATTTCTGTTATTGTCATTTAGCAGAGACGTCCGCTACCGGAGTGGTGGAGGTGCTTGCTTTATGAGTTGAGGGGACTTTGGGGACTTTGAAGTCTTCATCTTTTACTTCGTTGGCGTTCGCCCTTCGTCTTTGCCTCTCGTGTTGCTGTGCAGCGGCTCTTTCATCGTTGAGTATGACCTCTGCTAGATTGCATAGCCTTGCGTCTTGTTGGTCACCTTTGATTTCCATTTCACCCATGGGTGTGGGGAATCGAAGATACTGATGATAGGTCGAAGTTATTCCTCTTAAATGATGGACCCACAGTCGTCCCATAATGACGTTGTATGGAAAAGGTGCTTCCACGACGCAGAACCTTGTATTGGTTACTAAGGGTCCTGCGCGTACCTGCAAGGAAATTTCTCCCTTTGGTCTAGAGACTGCTCCATTGAAACCGTATATTTTGAAAGTGGATGAATCCATTTGCTCAACTGTTAAACCCATACGTAAGTATGGTTCGTAGAAAAATACGTTTAACGAACTTCCCCCATCAATGAGGAACTTCGTAACGTTCCATCCATGAACTGTAAGAGTGATCACAAGTGGGTCGTTGTGCATCTCGACTTCCTGATTGAATTCTCTTGTTGAGAATGTTAATGTCGTAGTCATCCATTCTTCCCAAGTGCTAGTAGGTGGTCCACTTAGCTTGAACACCTCGTGGGCTTCTAGCTTTCTTCTCTTCCGGGCCAACTCAAGGATATCTTCGAGTAGCTCCTTCTGGCCTCCGTTGGAGAATGTGATCATGTTGATGTATTTGCCGTACAGAGGTAGTTCTACGCTTTTCTTGGGGGCTACCTCAGTATCCGCTGGTTGTATTTGCACATATTCCATGAACTTTCCTTCGTCTATGAATCTCTGGATCGTATTCCGTAGGTGATAGCATGTGTTGGATGTATGCCCGTAGTACTGGTGGTACTCACAGTACTCCTTAGCCTCCTTTGTTTTATCCGGTTGCTTTCCCCTAGTAGCAGGGTAAGGAAATCCCGACTTTGCTCCTTCTTTGCTTAGAATGTGGGAGAACGTCGTGTTTATCTTGGTGTATACTTTATCTACAAATTCTTCTCTCTCTTTTCCTCTGCCTTTGCCATATCCGTATTTTTATTTCTTGTCTCGAGAGCTGGTTCTTCCCCCGGACTCGTTTTGCCTCTTAGGTATCTCCGGAATTGGTTCCAGAGAGTTGGTTCGTTGCGGAGTTGCTGTTGTCTTCATTTGTGCTCTGGGGTTATCCTTTTGGATTTCTTCAAGCCTGATATAGCGGTCATGGACAACCCGAAGCTCCCCTTCGAAATCAAGGGCTTGGTTGTGAAGTTCCAAAAAGATAGTCGAGGTTCTATCAAGTTCGTACTTATAGAAATTAATACTAATTTCTGGATTGACTTTCCCGATTGCTAGGCATGTCTTCTGCCACCTGTCTGTGTATTGCATCAATATTTCCCGGGGTACGATAGCTAAAGCAAATAGCCTATCTAACCCTGCCTTTGTGGAATTGTTGTACATGTATGTCTCCAAGAATACCGTAGACAATTGCTCAAAAGAGTCAATTGAGTTTGCTGGTAAATTATCATACCACGCCAATGTTGATCCCGTCAAGCTAGCAGGAAAGTACCGACAAAGTACTAACTCATCTCTTTCCCAATGAGCAAGGACACGAGTGTAGTACCGTAGGTGGGGTGCGGGATCTGAGGAACCATTGTATGCCTGAAACGTAGATACTGGGCATTTCGGAGGGATAAGATCCCTCAAAATGCGAAAGGATAATGAAGATGTTGTCGCTTCTTAGAGTACTTCTTCCAGCCTTGCGCCTGCGTGGCCTATTTTCAGTCCTTGTATTTCTTTCCGCATCTTCTCCATTTGCTCCATGACCATGTTCACATTGTGAGCATCTCTGGAAAATGCTTCACCGTAGTAAGACTGAGAAGGCTTGTAAGATGGATCTATCTCGTCTGGATCGTGAAGTGTGTTCCTGGATCCCCATGGTGGGTTAGCCTTTGGTAGGTTAGGATCCACCCTTCGTCTTCCTGGCATATCTCCGTTCTCACGCCTCTTTAACGGAGGGTGAGTTTGGGAACCTTCGATTTGTACATCTAGCATATCTTTTAGGTTTTGGTTCTCCTGTGCAATCACGTGCATTGCATCCTCATGCTCCTTGTTACGTAGTAGCAAAGCTGCTACTTGTGCTGCAATTTTTTCTTCATTGTGGATTCCACCACCCTGAGGAGTGCTGTCGGCCGGATCCTCAGAGTCATCCACTCCTTCTTCTATGACCGGAGCGTCGGGATCTAGATGGATTGGAGTCAGGTTTCCTAACCCTCGTCTTGTAGGAGCTAAGGTTTTGGGTAACCCTGTGTTAGCCGCAGGTGGCTTCGTAATATTGGGACGCTTCGGTAACGGCATGTCGTATTGTGGTTGTGCTCCCGATGTTTGCCTCGTCCCCTCAGTAGGAGTAGGTGGTTTGTTAGCAGTCGTTCTTCTTTCTATCTCTCTTTGTCCGTCCTCCGCTTCATTCCTTTGGTTTGTTCGAGACGGGTTTTGAGATCTGCCTCTTGTAACAGCAGGTCGTGAACTTGTTGGTAGATCACTTGGTTTCTGCATACCTTCGGCTTTTTTTTATCCTGTGGTCACAGAGAAAACGACAAAATTTGTTGTTAGGGTGCCTTTGATAAATGTAGCAATTAATGCTCTGACACAGAAGACGGCTAAGCAGTTTTTCAGAAATAGTACGAGAATGACGTCTGCAAAGATGGGTATTTAATTTCTTATGACACCCTTGCAGAAAACAACCTTAAATGTTGAAAACAAATTAGAAAAGGTGTCATATCTTTAACGAAAAGAGGTTATTAAATGCTTTGGAAGATTTTTTTTCCTTAAATTCTCACTGAGATTCCCCTGTGGTCAGAGGTACTCAGATCTAGAGGTTACCTTGTCGGAAAAGGTTATTTTAGTACAAAACAAAAGTTTTAACGTTTTGTGAATGCTTTTTTTTTTACCGAAAACTTTGTAGATCTGTAAGATTGCAAGTCTTTAGAGGCTATGAACTCAAAGAACTTGCGTAAAGAACGGATGAACAAATCACTAGAAAGTGAGATTCATCGTTGCAGAACTCAGATCTCTTCGTTAAAGAAGATGAGTAAGTTAAAAAGTAAATGAACATAAAAACTCAAGTTGGTGAGCAAAACCTTCTAGCGCCAAACTGCGACCACTAATTTTCCCATAGTCTATGTAATGTATACAGCTCAGAATATCGAATACTATGTGATATTGATACCTCTATTGAACTGATAATGCTAAGTTATAAAAGATACTCAAGATCACGATAAAACGAAGGATACAAATATAATGTAAATGCAACTAAGTTATCATGAGACACAATAGATTACGTGGTTCGACTTTAGTCTACGTCCACGGGGTAATGAGTGATTGTTTGTATTAAGTTTTGGTGGTTACAAAGATCTTGAATGCTTCCCAAAGTAATAGAAAGAACTCAAGTTGAAGTAAATACTTAAGTTCTAAACGTTAAAGAGGTATAAGCTTAAGACTAGATCTTCTTCTCCTAGGTATTGAATGTCCCTGATTTTTTGGTGAAGCTTGGTATTTATAGCCCCTTCTGCTCCAGGTATGCCTTTGTTGTCTTTGGATCCATCGTTTCCCGATATAACTTTCGTACAAATGGTACCTTCGTTCACCGCATGCTTTCTCCAGTCGAACTATGCCACCTCAGCTGACCCACGTTCCTTTGGGAACTTCCCAGCCTCAGTACAGATTGTACCTTCGTTCACCGCTATCCTTTACCAGTCAGACTCTGCCACATCATCTCTCTCCACGTGCTTTGGTTAAGCGTGTAGATAAGAGATTTGTGCATTTAGTGCTGATTAGATATGCCATCTACCTCTGTCCCTTCGCCAGCTGCCTCTCTCTAGACTAGGCTTTTCCTTTTCTATCTTGTCCGTCAAGGTATCCCTTCTTGGGATAAGATAAATTAGATCAGCGAAGATATATTCTGCTACTCAGGTTTCTTTGTATAGTGAGGGCTATACAGTGATCTTGTATGCGACCACTGAAACCGCGACACGTGCTCGCAGAATATTGATATTCACATCTTTATCGGCGATTTCATTTATATTTTGGTTTTAAAATATTTTGAGAGCATACTTTATGATTATATTCACTTTCTAGATTTATATTTATTTCGTTTATCACATTCCCTGGCGATCATCAAAGAAAGGATGCACTTTTCTTCTGACAAAACCCGCTGGGTAGTCAAGGGGGTAGGTAGGCGAGATGCTTAACAAGCGCACCTACATGGTAATCGTTTATGTCGTGAGTTCTCCGTTTGTTGGATGTACATGCCATGTGATTATTTAGTTGTTTTTCTTGTATGGTCGTATGGTACGCGATGTTCCTGTGTCATCTAAGTGTGATTAAGCATCTCGATCATCTAATGGACTTACTCTTCGTCGCATGTGATCACTTTTGATAGCGAGAATACTCTTTGGCATTCCCGCCTGATGTTCCTTGAGTGGTGCGGTTATTTTACATATTTTTCATCATTGGCGCTTGATGATGTACGCGAAGCTCTTGATGCCTTAAAATCAGGTGTTTGCAGGTTTGTTTGCTATGTATATGTACGTTTGAATACTGCGATGTTCTACCATTGTGATAAGGGTATAAGGGGAAACACCATGAGTTGCAGTTGTCTTGGTCCGGATGATTAGCTTACGGTGGAAAGTTTTAAAGGAAGTCGTTACGTAATCGTCAGTGGGATCTCATTGGAGTAACTACGCTGGGGAAGGCTCTCCTTGTTAGAAAGGCTCTATTTTACCGTGTATAGATCTTTAAGCTGATGTTTTAGGTGCTCAACATACTTTCCCATCATTCAATTGTTGTAGATGGAGAAAAACGATGTGCTGGTTTTTAAGGAATTGAGGAGACGACCGTACGGAGGAGACTCCTCGAAACGAGTGAAATGTTAAACCTCACACAGATGCACGCTGCAAAGGGGGTGCTTTAGATTCGAGAGATCAATCTGTAGTACTCCGGCCTAAATCAAGACATTGACCGTTCTAGAGTAAATTCGGTCACAAGAGAGGATGGGTTGATCTGTAGGAGGGAAGCTGGGAAATGTGTGGAATCAATGGTAATCAAAGATTATGGGTGTGTGAATTCTGAATACGATAAACTCTGAGTGATTGAAATTGCTCAATTGAGAGTAGTTGCTCAATTGATGAGTTCATGATCTCGTGTGGTCAGTTTGACGTGAGATTGACGATACTGATGATGATTCAATCATGATTCAGAAACTTATTTATATTGCTGGAATTTTAGACACCATGACCCTATGAAGTGTGACAGTTGATGGAATCAAGGAGTGGGGAAGTGGAAATCGTGTTTGAAACCAGTTGCTCAACGTGTGGAGACTTGGTCGACCATCGTGTGTTTGAACACACGTGCCGTAGACCGCCAGACCGAAACCCTAAGTGATATCCCCCCAAAGTGACACGATTGACGTCTCGTGGTATGTTAGTCAGTTGATGACTTTGTGTTTTGATGGGACGATGAGTCCATGTAGTTTCTGAGTTGAACATGATGTTCTGAAACTCATGAGTTGAACATGTCATGAGACAGAGGTATAGTTCTTACGATGTAGTGAGCAAGTATTGCTCATTCGATGGATCGTTGAATATTGATTATTGAACCAATATTCCTTGGTTTGAGCAAATATTCATCATCTGAGCAAGTGTTGCTCATGTGATGAATTGTTGAATATTTGATAATCTGAGCATGTGTTGCTCATATGATGGATTATTGGCAGCGTACCAAAAATATTAATTAGAATACTGGTCGTTGAACCGAGCATAATTAATAAAATTAATGACCATGAGGTCATCGTAAAATTATTAAGGTTGGAATCTGGAATATGATCCTTGGATTCAGAAACCCTAATTTGATCAATTGATGATCAATTCATGGTTCGTCAGAATTTTAACCATGAGAGAAGGAGGGAGCGACTACATGGGACCGTGGATCAACCATGTACTGTCCATATGCCCACGTGAGAAAATACAAAGAACTCCTGAAGAGTTGACGATTTGTTGGTGAAAGAATGATCAAATGCTGGTTTAATCATTTATTCGAAAACGCTCGTCTGAGCCTTAGGTGAGAAAACCTAATTAATTATGACGGAGTGAGGGATCGACCATGGGGTCATGAAACCGTTCCTGGGTAGTCACGTGACCGCCTGATGATCGCTTCATGAAAATACAAAGTGTTTGGAAGAGTCTTGGACCTAATACGTGCAATTGTGCAAATTAGGTCAAAACTATGAAACTTGATGGGACCGGCTTCTGTAAGCCAAAGAACCAATCTTGGTCGGTCAAAATAGCGTGCTCGTGTCCCCAAGGCGTCCGCGTCTCAGTCCTAAGAATTTTGACATTTTCTGGCGTGCAATTGAGCATCCATTCGAGAAAATACGCCAAAATTAGGGTTTCGACGAAACTGAGGAAAACACCATGAGATGATGGAAGATAATTATAAAATAAGGAATAAGGAGGCGTGGGACCGCCGAGGCCAAGGCATGGTCGACCGGTCATGGCCACGGTCCCGTGGTGCCTTTTCCTTAATTTTATAATATTTTGATGATTTTATGAAAAATTCATGAATTTTGAGAAATTTGATGAATTTAGGGAGTTTCCATGAATTCAAGGAGTTTCCATGAGTTCAGGGAAGCAAAAAATATTAAAATAATAAAAACAAGGGTGTGTGGGACCGTGGAGGCGCGGTCGGCCGGCTAGGGCCCGGTCCCACGAGTTTCCCTAATTTTTATGTATTTTTAATGTATTTTTCCATGATTTCAAGGGATTTTCCTAATTTGAGAGAAATACTATGAAATCAAGGAGTTTCATGGGATGAAGGAAATCCTAAAAATAATAATAATAAAATACATGGGCGTGTGGGACCGGCTGAGGCATGGCCGGCCGGTTGGGGCCCGGTCCCACGTGTTTCCCTAATTTTATATTATTATTTTTTATGTATTTTGAAAATACCATGATTTGAAGGAATTTTCATGAAATCAGGGAAATAATAATAATAATAATAAAATAATGAGGAACCATAAGGTGTGGGGCCGGCTGGGACCAAGGAATGGCCGGTTGGCCAGTGGTCACGCCCCACACTATTTTTTCCTTAATTTTATATTATTTTCATGGGTTTATGAAAACGCCATGAAGTCGAGGAGTTTCCTCGAGACGAAGGAGATTTATTCAAATCAAAGGATTTTCATCAGATAAAGGAAAATAATAAAAATATGATAAAATATAAAACTGGCGTGGGATTGGTCATGGCACGGTCGTCCAGTCAATGAGTCCAATCCCTTGGCGCCTTGGTCAATATTTTGATTATTTATTATTTTCTTCTTATTTTACAATAGGTTAATCGTTTCGTCGTATTTTGAAATACTCGTTCGCGCGGTGACTGTTAGTGCATCGTTGTTGAACACACTTTCACCATTTGGATCAGGGCTTACTTAGAGGTAGCTCAGATGCCCGGTTGTTGATTATTTATTACTAATTGTGGAATTCAGTGGAGAATAATTCACAAAACTGAGTAATAAGATGTTTATTATTAATTCATAGGATCAGCTGAGGATTCGACTACGAATTCAGAATAATAAAGTGAGCATTACCATTCCATGGGATCGTAGATTCGACCATAGAATCGGAGTAATTAAGTTTTATCTATTACCATTTATGAGACCAGTTGTGGATTCGAACATGAAACAGGAGTAATGAGATAATATAGTTGTTTCATTGCTATTTTATGAGGTCAAGTCGTGGATTCGATCATAGAATCAGAACAATTGTTTATTGCCATTTCATGGGATCATGTCGTAGATTCGACCATGAAATAGGAGCAATTGTCATTGCCATTCCATGGGATCAGGCCATGGATTTGACCATGGAATATGAGCAATTGTCATTGCCATTCCATGGGACCAGGCCGTTGACTCGACCATGGAATATGAGCAATTGTCATTGCCATTCCATGGGATCAGGCCGTGGATTCGACCATGGAATAGGAGAAATGATAGATTATTCCGGGAATTCAGTAGTGTATGTCACGGAAGAATCCAAGAACTTTAGGAATAATTAACTTTGTGGCTCTATACTAGCAGAGCAAGCTGTCTAGGAGCATTAATTATCCCGATATGAGCTTGCCGGTAAGTCATATCCTTTATATAGTCAGGGTAAACTCGTTGTTTGTTCCTGAAGACGTTATCGCTCTATACTAGCAGAGCTAGCTGTCTAGGAGCCGTCCATCTCGTGATACTATATATAAATAATCACTGAAAGTGTTCAGTATTCATGAGATATGCCGTTATCCAGCCGTGAGACTACATATCTGCATGTACTCTGAGAGAAAGTATTCTCAGTCATAGAATTCGATGAGAGACTCGCGTCTCAATACTGACGTCTGATTGCTGGATTAGAGGTTCGTATAATTATGGGTTTACGACTTTGCCCTTTGTCTAAAATCCACCATCTACATTAAGTCCTCTGCTTAGTGAGGAAAGCCGTGTTCCTCACTCAGCATTGAATGGTGATTTTCCGGTCATAAACAATATAAGTGATTGAACTTAGTCGTAAGTTAAGATGTTACCGGATTTCGATTGTACGAGCAAACCAGGACTTGAATGAAGGTCTCAGTGGCATGATAGAGCGTCGTTTGATGGACCTAAATTGGTGTTAAACCGCTGTTTTGGATGACGGGACCTTGGTCGTTTAGGATTCGCGGGTCGAGCCCATGAAAAGAAATCCTTGTTTTAGGAATAGATGCTCGTTCGTTCGTTAGTTTAAGGAACAAACAAAATAGACCTGAGTCTAATGATACAAAACTTTGTCTATGAGCTTTCACGAAAACCAAAATTTTATCTTTGTGAGGTTTCACAAAATGGAATAAACTCTCGTTCCATAGGTGAATGCTCGTACGAGAGAAAAGATTTTTTTTTTTTGAAAAGACGTCGTCTGTTAATAAAAATTTTGTCTATGAGCTTTCATGAAATAAATTTATTTTCGATATGCGAGCGTTCACAAATTTTTGAAAACATACTCTCGCTTCAAAGACAGGTGCTCGCGCGAGGGAGCAAAAAATATATAGATATATTTTTCAGAGTTACGTGAGGTTCACATTAAATATTTAAATATTTTGTAAAATCATGTTTTGATTTTGAACAGCTGTTGAAAGTAGACAATTATACATGGTAAAATAATGTTTGTGAGTTTTCACAATTGTAGAATGGACGTCTGTCCAATTTTTTGAAAAACCAGTGAATGTTAAAATTTACGTGGGTTGTTTACGATTTGATGAAAATCAAGTCATGATTTGGAATAATGAATTTTGCTCGACTTTGCAGGTTTGAAGGAACGAGCAAATTTTCGAAACTTTGACGACCGAAACCTTACAGCTAGTGAAATTGTAACTAGGTAAGAGTTGGATTGTTACCGTTTCAGCGCGTGGTTGTTGTTGGTATATCCATGACTCCGTGTATTTCGCCTCAGATAGTGGTGACCTCTGGTTACAACCACCCTTCTGGATCTTCCGACGAACACTCCAGAAATATCAAGTCAAACATGAAGCCGTTTGCAGATGTTCATCCTGGGATGAATCAACCTTTCAGAGACGCTGGAAAGCTGGTACTTTGTATGTCTCTAGATCATCTGTGAGTCGTCCCTTATCAGCATAAGCACCGCCGACTGCAGCAAATGAGGCTATCGGATGAAGATGAAGTTCATATTTGTGTTGATGGTGTAGCTCCTGATTCGGATGTGGATGAACGAAAAATTTCGCCATAATTCGTCATCAGAAAATTCAGAAGTTAGGTCTTCATTGAAATTGTTGTATAATCTTCGTTCGATGTTGGGTTTTCGCGGTCTACCCATTTATCCTCATGCCCAGGAAATTTCCAAACTTTATTGAAGAAGCTTTTTGGGTTCCGAGCATGTTTAGGATCCGAAATCGACGAAACAGTAAACTTCCAGGAGACCTTCAGGAAATTTTCAGCTGGCATGTGGTCCAATGTTTTGGCCACAACTCTTCGCTCGTTTCTTCAATTGCTTTGAATTTTGGATATGTTGAAGAGGACATCCATACGAAGAGAATGGTGTACGAACCATCCACAAATTCTTCAAAAATTGCTCCCATCTCGTCGGTTTGTACAAGGAAGTGTAAAATCATCTCAGACGAGCTTGTTGTAAAACATTCATGTTGTGTCTTTAGAACATTCGCTTGTGTCTTGAACGGTTGGTGAAGGCTTTTAATGTCATTGATTCCTTTGAGATCAGGACCCTTTGATTGATACATGAGCATGGTGCTTGCAACGCCATCTTGCTTCTGTCAGTCGTAGAAACATCACTTCTAAAACCCTGGTCACGAGACCGTAGCTGAGGTTGATCTCGAGACGGGATGATGTAATGACCATGGTTTCATGTCCCGGTGGTAGCGTTGCTTTTATGATGAATGATTAGCACATGAGATTCTAGTGTCACGAGTCTTGGACTGTAAAACTGATCATCATAATCAGTGGATCAGCAATCCCCAGTATTTTGTTAAATCTCTCCTTTTCGTTTCCTCTTTTTCTGGCAAGACTTGGATAGAGGACCCAAATAGAAAAATTGATGTAAAGACCTAGGTGGTCGAAGTTGGAGGTACCTTGATGAAGGACTTAGCGAAAAGACCTGGTGGACACCGATCGACTGTGGAAGTTATGAATCCCGTCTAAGAATTGCTGCTTGCATGTTGTACGCTCTGGAAGCTGTAGGAACCTCATACGATGTCGGAATTTGATGTTTGACCCCAACTTTTGAAGATAAGATACTGAGTTATCTAATGAGATAAGAATCACTCAATTTGAAGTTGTACAGGTCATCCGACGAAGCGTGCACATTTGTAATTTATAATCCCGTACAAATTTTTTTCAGATTTCGTAGACCTGAAGGTAAAGGCCATATCTTTCAGATCATATGTCCGATTGGTGCGCACTTTTGGTATGTTGTATAAGAGACATATACGAACATATTTCATTGAGGAAGCATTGTCCCATTCCTCACCCATTGGTTCGTTTTTGCAAACCCATGGCCTGGAGTGTGTTGTATCTCATTTGTAGAGGTGATGAGAACATTTTGTAGAAGACTTTCATGTGAGCAGGTTATCAGGTATGCACATCTTGATATTAATCATTGGTTCTTAGAGAAGTCCGCTTCATGTGTAACACTTCAGAGAATGATTAGTTGATGAAGCCCTGAGGATGTTGCTCCTGAGACCGTTGTTGGTGCTAAAACCATGAATGATTACGCTCCAGAGATCCTTGTCGATGCTGATATCATGGATGGTGTGATAGGTGCCAAATATTGCATTATTTATCATCATTTTATTGGCACTTATCCCTTTTTGCATACCATAATTTCCCCTTTTGTAATGAATTCTGTATTTTACTCTCCTCAAGGATAAATATTTTATTTTACTTAATTTTGCATTTTTAGGTGATAAATAAAGTCTAGATGAGTTGCGGAGCGAAAAGAGCAAAGACACGGGAAAAAGACGAAGGAAACTCTAGCGGAAAAGAAGTGAAGAATGCGGTATGGAAGACTCAAGGATGAAAATGGGCTTAACAAGGAAGAAATTGTTATTAAAGAAGAAGTGGGCTCAAGATTACCTAAGCCCAAATCCATTTCCTAAACCCAAACCCATATCCTAAACCCAAAATCCAAACCCAAACCCGCTTCTCTCCTTAGCCGTCAGATTGGATCATTCCACCATCCAACGGTCGCTTCATCAGAGTGCATCGAGTTTTGATGTTCCTGTCTAACACTATAGCACCTAACTCCATCTTGGACGTCAGTTTTGATGTATCTCACATCCAACGGTCGCTCCACACCCATCTCCATAGCTCCGTTGGATCAATTCCATCACCTTCTCATCGTACGCCCTTCATCATCGAGACATCAAATTTTGATACACCCGCTCAACACCCAATCGCCAAATACCTATCGACTTCACCCAAACACTCCCTAACCCATTCTCCATCGGGTTCTTCTCCTCTTCTCCCCAAATTCCTCTCTTCCATCACCTGCAACTCCTTCACCACCATATCCTGCCACCACCAAACCCCGATGTTCACTGCCACCATCTCCATCAAATCATTCCAAACATCTCCACCATCTCCCTAGACTAGTTCTTTTACTCATCTCACAACCACTGAACCCTAGGTTTGGGGTGAATAAAACAACTCGAGTTAGGGAACAATTAGAGCATCATAGGCGTCAATTAGAGCAGGGGGAGAGCAGAGAAGGCATGGGTTAAGCATGGGTTGTTGTTATTTCAGTTTTTTTGGTGAGTAATTTTATTAATTTTCAAAACCCTAATTTTCTCTGTTTTGGGGATTTTCAATTAGGGTTTGTAATAGGTATAAATTGAGACAATGTGTATGATATTAAGCTAGTCGGGGATACCCAAGCTCATTTTGGAGTAAAAATCAGAAGCTTACTTTCAATTTTTTGTATGCCCTGTCACTTGCAAATTTCCATGTTTAACATCACTGTTAGTAATATGCTAGAGATGTTCTTCATGTTCTAAACATCCTAGCTAGGGTTTAGATGAAACCCTTAGCCTTAATGCTAGGATGTTAAGCAAATTGCTCTTACTCATGCCATGCTCACTGTTTAGGATAGTTTAAGCATGTGGATGACATATTACTTTCACCTAGAATGTCAAGCATCCTAGGTAGTTAGATGCATCCTATGTATGTTTCACTTGCATTCAATTTCATGTTAGTTAGCTTTGATTAGTTGTTCTTTGAGCAGACAACTAATACTTTGCCTTGATATAGTGATTGAAGTTAAACTGTCCATCTACGAATCTAGAGTAGTGCAGTAGCTAACATGCTAGTGTGGGTTGAGTGGTGAATTCTCAATCCCTAGTTCCCCTCTATCAAATATTCAATCACTTCATTGCTGTTTCAAAATTCTCAACTTCAATGTTTGTTGTTCATGTTTAAGTTTCATTGTTAATCTTGCTTCAACTGTCAGTGTTGAATTAGTGTAGTTTTCTGTCAAAAATTCTGTTCTATTTAATGTTTGATGATTAGTTTCAGCTTAATGATTAGTTGACTTTAATGTTAGTGTGAATTATTTCTTCAAGTGAATGTCCTGTTAGTCGTTGTCCTGATTAGTTAGCTTCCTGTTAGTCAGTGTCCTGTTTAGTTTTGTTGTCACTGTTTAGATTTAGGTTTTAGTAGAAAAGAACAAAAAAGTTACATTTGCATCCTCCAAGTCCCTGTGGACTTTACCTTGCTTGCTCACTAGCTATTCTTGGCCTTGTGCACTTGCAAGTATTTAGAACATAGTTTTAGGGTATCATTCCCTTGCTATCATGGTGTTCCTCTAGAGATTATTGTTAATGCCTATACCATGGTTGAAGTTGCTCCAAAGACCGAAAAGGATAGTATCTTTGCTCCTCCATCCAGTGAGCCTTTTACATTCACGAATTAGTTGATGAGTTGAGCGGCCCTAATATGAAGGTGTACTGAGAGTTCAACTTGAATGCTCCTGAAAGCATAACTTTATCATGAACTGGCTTTGTCAGTAAGTCGACGTTGTTACGGTAGATAGCATCAGCAGTTTTCATACTGGACGTGATTTGTGAAGAGACGAAGTTCCTCAATCATGCAGGGGCTTGTGATGTAGAGAAATCCCGTTGATGAAGTTTCATGGAATCACCCCAGGTTTCCCAGTGTATGTTGAAGGAGTTAGTTCCATTCATATATGAATGATGTTGCATCTGCTTCAGAAGTCTTATCATGGGATAATGAAGACTTATCGATTGTAGTTTACTTTCATCGTGCTGGTGTTGAATCAATGTATCATCATTGAGATATTTGTGTTGAAGTTGTACTCTTTGATTGCGAGTACAATTTGATGGCTTCTTAGATGCTTGAGCGTCGAGGCGTATATTCCTTAAGCATCGAATGTCTTAGGGGTTTGATCATCTCGGCCATGGAGTATCTTCTGTTGATTCAGCATCCCTTTCGTTGCAGTGGGATTCGGAACTTGTGCAGACGTCAGAGTTTTCTGATGCAGGAGAAATGCCCAGAGTTTTCTTTGCCATGTTTGGACGTCAGTAATGAATGTTTCAGTGCTTTATTCGGAGAAACGTCGGATTCAACCACTTGGTAAAATACTAATGTGACGAGTCTACCATTCATAACGTCTTGTAGAGTTGCTAGCATAATTAAGTCCCCATGCTAGGATAACATGTGGGTAAATAAATTACATAGACATAGAATGAGACTTGCCTGAGTGAGGAACTTCTTGATGAATGTCTATGCATTTTTTGAAGGTTCTTGATTCAACCTCGTCAAAGTTTGAAATTCCTCAAAGTACTCTGATGATGGAATGTCCGTCAAATCTTCTGGATCAGAACTTTCTTCGTTGGAGAGATATGTAACCAAAGGCGCTTTGTAAGTACCCATCTTTTCAGCATGGATCCACGCTCGTCTGAAGGACATGTCATATCCTGGATCTTCCTGATTATATGAAACTTGGTTTCTGTCCAGGTTGAAATCATGTTCACTTTGATAGTGATGTAGCCATAAGTATTTCCGATCGCTCCTTCAAGGTCTCTGATTGAGATGGGATCATGAGTAACTTATTGTCGAGTGATGCCTGTGGATCTGATGGTTTTCAGTGGAATGTTGTTGATGGCGGTGTCAGCATCGATCAACGTTCTTCCAGATTCGTTTCTTCTGAGATTGATTGTGGTAAGCAGTCCCCAGTCGTACATCTCTTGATCCGTGGATGGAGGCTCAATAAGTATTTTTCGGAATGGACTTCTTGACACGATGTGGTTCAGTACTGTGAACATGTCTCCCCTTTGTGCCTTTGATAGATAACACAATTCACTTTCGACCAAGGATTGAACTGCCTCTTTGATAGGTTGTTCAGAGAGTGTAAAGGTTCTGACCGGGAGAGTATTCTTTTGTACTCCTTCAGTCCCCAGTTGAAGCTATTGTGGATCAACCTTCTCTCTGAAAATGTGCTTCAAAACTCCACAGTCGCTTGTGGGATGATTGACGAACCTGTGGAAGTCACCTCTTCAATGGAAAAATGAAAGTCAGGTGCTTCTTGATCAGGAACTCTTGTGCGTTGGTCAGAGGCTTGTGCATCTTGCTTATCCTTCCTTTGTGCTTTTGAAGGAGCTGAGGTATGCTTGCGCGGCGGTTTGGATTTCCGTTTGCTCCCTTCTGCAACGGTATTTGTAGAAGGATGGAGGTTTTATTGCTTCTTGATCAGGCGTCTTCTACCTCGAGTGTCTCACGGTTCTTCCGCCTTTGTAGCTTTTGTTCTTTCCAGAAAAGCGGACGCAGTAGTTGCCGATATCTTAGCCGCTTCATGAAGCTCTGAGAAGGTCTGGAAATGAAGATTTTCCAATAAAACTCTGTAGACCGGGATCATGCCGTTGATACACAAGTCTACCAGTTGCTGCTCCGTGACGTTTGGATCATGACAGTCCAGGGCCTGGACTCTGAATCTTTTCACGTAGTCATCGGGATGTTCATTGTTCCTCTGAAACATTCTTCCAAGATCAGAGAAAGTAATTTGCTCTGACGCGAAAAAGTACTTCCTGTAGAAGGCGTTGATCATTTCTCCCCCATTGTTGATAGTCCCTGGTGAGATGTTATTGTACCATGTATATGCTATGCCTTTCAAGGATTTTGAAAACTCCTTGAGACGAACAACATGGTTATGTTCATGCTCTCCCAAGGCTTCGAGGAAACGAGAGACATGTTCTCGAGCATTTCCACTTCCATCATACAGAGTGAAAGTTGGAGAAATGTAACCTTTTGGAAGGGGAATCCTCTGCGTAGCGGCAGGATAAGGAGGTTGGTGACGATGGACATGTGATGTCTTGTCTTTTCCACGGTTCTCCAGAAGGCGCTCCACGTCTTCCCGAGTAATGAAAGTTGATGGTTCCTTTGCTGATGAATCTGCAGCTTTGTCGGTTTCATCATCATCCACTGTATGGATTGGGATTACTTCAAGATCAGCAGCATCTGAGGATTTCTCCTTCTTTTTTCCCTTTTCTTGAGTCTTCTCTGACATCTCATCAGTAAGAGTTTTGAGATAATTACACAACCCCTTCTGTGTAGCAGCCATGTCAGTGTGATTCTTTGCAAGAGTCTCCCGCGCTTTGATAAGATCAGCAATGGTAGGTGGTGGATTTCCCCTGAATTCTTCGGGGTGTCGACCAAACAGGGGATGACCTTCAGCGTGAGGAGGAGTAATGTCACCACCATCACTATTGGAGGCCGGGATTGTTTCCGGGACATTCTGATTGTCGTTGTTGTTGCTAGTACTAGCATCGTTCGCATTAGGATCTGCCACGTACGTGAAATAAGATCAACCATCTTGTGAAAGCTTGAGATTGCAACCGAGAGATTAATCTCCCACTGTGGTCGCCAATCTTTAGATGGGGAAAAACAATTTGCTGGTTTTTAAGGAATTGAGGAGACGACCAAACGGAGGAGACTCCTCGAACCGAGCGAAATGTTAAACCTCACACAGATGCACCGCTGCAAAGGGGGTGCTTTAGATTCGAGATATCAATATGTAGTACTCCGGCCTAAATCAAGACAATGACCGTTCCAGAGTAAATTCAGTCACAAGAGAGGATGGGTTGATCTGTAGGAGGGAAGCTGGGAAATGTGTGGAATCAATGGTAATCAAAGATTTTGGGTGTATGAATTCTGAATATGATAAGCTCTGAATGATTGAAATTGCTTAATTGAGAGTAGTTGCTCAATTGATGAGTTGATGATCTCGTGTTGTCGATGAGACGTGAGATTGATGATACTGTTGATGTTGATGATTCAATCATGATTTAGAGACTTATTTATATTGCTGGAATTTTAGACACCATGACCCCATGAAGTGTGACATTTGATGGAATCAAGGAGTGGGGAAGTGGAAATCGTGTTTGAAACCAGTTGCTCAACGTGTGGAGACTTGGTCGATTTTCCACCCACTACCTCGTGAATTCCTTCAACTGATTGCACGACTTGTTCACATTCCATCGTGTGTTTGAACACACGTGCCGTAGACCGCCAACCAAAACCCTAAGTGATATCTCCCCAAAGTGACATGATTGACGTCTCGTGGTATGTTAGTCAATTGATGACTTTGTGGTTTGATGGGACAATGAGTCCATGTAGTTGCTGAGTTGAACATGATGTTCTGAAACTCATGAGTTGAACATGTCATGAGACAGAGGTATAGTTCTTACGATGAAGTGAGCAAGTACTGCTCATTCGATGGATCGTTGAATATTGATTGTTGAACCAATATTCCTTGGTTTGATCAAATATTCATCATCTGAGCAAGTGTTGCTCATGTGATGAATTGTTGAATATTTGATCATCTGAGCATGTGTTGCTCATCTGATGGATTATTGGCAGCGTACCAAAAATATTAATTAGAATACTGGTCGTTGAACCGAGCATAATTAATAAAATTAATGACCATGAGGTCATCGTAAAATTATTAAGGTTGGAATCTGGAATATGATCCTTGGATTCAGAAACCCTAATTTGATCAATTGATGATCAATTCATGGTTCGTCAGAATTTTAACCATGGGAAGAAGGAGGGAGCGACTACATGGGAACATGGATCAACCACGTAGTTTCCATATGCCCATGTGAGAAAATACAAAGAACTCCTGAAGATTTGACGATTTGTTGGTAAAGAATGATCAAATGCTGGTTTAATCATTTATTCGAAAACGCTCGTCTGAGCCTTAGGTGAGAAAACCTAATTAATTATGACGGAGTGAGGGACCGACCATGGGGTCATGAAACCGGCCCTGGTTAGTCACGTGACCGCCTGATGATCGCTTCATGAAAATCCAAAGTGTTTGGAAGAGTCTTGGACCTAATACGTGCAATTGCGCAAATTAGGTCAAAACTGTGAAACTTGATGGGACCGGCTTCTGTAAGCCAAAGATCCAATCTTGGACGGTCAAGATAGCGTGCTCGTGTCCCCAAGGCGTCCACGTCTCAGTCCTGATAATTTTGATATTTTCTGGTGTGCAATTGAGCATCCATTCGAGAAAATACGCCAAAATTAGGGTTTCGACGAAACTGAGGAAAACACCATGAGATGATGGAAAATAATTATAAAATAAGGAATAAGGAGGCGTGGGAACGCCGAGGCCAAGGCATGGTCGGAAGTTCGTGGCCACGGTCCCTTGGTGCCTTTTCCTTAATTTTATAATATTTTGATGATTTTATGAAAAAATCATGAATTTTGAGAAATTTGATGAATTTAGGGAGTTTCCATGAATTGAAGGAGTTTTCATGAGTTCAGGGAAGCAAAAATATTAAAATAATAAAAACAAGGGCGTGTGGGACCGTGGAGGCGCGGCCGGCCGGCTAGCGCCCGGTCCCACGAGTTTCCCTAATTTTTATGTATTTTTAATGTATTTTTCCATGATTTGAAGGGATTTTCCTAATTTGAGAGAAATACTATGAAATCAAGGAGTTTCATGGGATGAAGGAAATCCTAAAAATAATAATAAAATACATGGGCGTGTGGGACCGGCTGAGGCATGGCCGGCCGGCTGGGGCCCGGTCCCACGTATTTCCCTAATTTTATATTATTATTTTTTATGTATTTTGAAAATACCATGATTTGAAGGAATTTTCATGAAATCAGGGAAATAATAATAATAATAAAATAATGAGGAACCATAAGGTGTGGGGCCGACTAGGACAAAGGCATGGCCGGTTGACCAATGGTCACGCCCCACACTATGTTTTCCTTAATTTTATATTATTTTCATGGGCTTATGAAAACGCCATGAAGTCGAGGAGTTTCCTCGAGACGAAGGAGATTTGTTCAAATGAAAGGATTTTCATCAGATGAAGGAAAATAATAAAAATATGATAAAATATAAAACTGGCGTGGGATTGGTCATGGCACGGTCGGCCAGTCAATGAGTCCAATCCCTTGGCGCCTTGGTCAATATTTTGATTATTTATTATTTTCTTCCTATTTTGCAATAGGTTAATCGTTTCGTCGTATTTTGAAATACTCGTTCGTGCGGTGACTGTTAGTGCATCGTCGTTGAACACACTTTCACCATTTGGATCGAGGATTACTTAGAGATAGCTCAGACGCCCGGTTGTTGATTATTTATTACTAATTGTGGAATTCAGTGGAGATTTATTCACAAAACTGATTAATAAGATGTTTATTATTAATTCATAGGATCAGCTGAGGATTCGACTACGAATTCAGAATAATAAAGTGAGCATTACCATTCCATGGGATCGTTGATTCGACCATAGAATCGGAGTAATTAAGTTTTATCTATTACCATTTATGAGACCAGTTGTGGATTCGATCATGAAATCGGAGTAATGAGATAATATAGTTGTTTCATTGCTATTTTATGAGATCAAGCCGTGGATTCGATCATAGAATCATAACAATTGTTTATTGCCATTTCATGGGATCATGTCGTAGATTCGACCATGAAATAGGAGAAATTGGCATTGCCATTCCATGGGATCAGGCCATGGATTTGACCATGGAATAAGAGCAATTGTCATTTCCATTCCATGGGATCGGGCCGTGGACTCGACCATGGAATAGGAGCAATTGTCATTGCCATTCCATGGGATCAGGCCGTGGATTCGACCATGGAATAGGAGCAATGATAGATTATTCTGGGAATTCAGTAGTGAATGTCACGGATGAATCCAAGAAATTTAGGAATAATTAACTTTGTGGCTCTATACTAGCAGAGCAAGCTATCTAGGAGCATTAATTATCCTGATATGAGCTTGCCGGTAAGTCATATTCTTTATATAGTCAGGGTAAACTCGTTGTTTGTTCCTGAAGACGTTATCGCTCTATACTAGCAGAGCAAGCTGTCTAGGAGCCGTCCATCTCGTGATACTATATAGAAATAATCACTGAAAGTGTTCAGTATCATGAGATATGCCGTTATCCAGCCGTGAGACTACATATTTGCATGTACTCTGAGAGAAAGTATTCTTAGTCAGAGAATTCGATGAGAGACTCGCGTCTCAATACTCACGTCTGATTGCTGGATCAGAGGTTCGTATAATTATGGGTTTACGACTTTTCCCATTGTCGAAAATCCACCATCTACAATTGTGCATGATTATTGAAGTGGTTTACTGATGCTCAAGATAAGGTGGATTTTTTATGAGCGTGAATTGGCATATGCGACTGCCCATTTAAAGGCGCGTCGGTGACCTCACCCTCAATGTATTTGAAGTATTATTGTACAACTAGATTTTTTGCCCGTGCTACGCCCGGGCAGCTTCGCAAACTTGGTTCACCAATTCAATATACAACTACAAACTACAAATACAATGCATCACTGCCTCTTTATTTGATTTGGTAAAACTTGGCTTCGCCTCGCCCAAGTCCCCATTTGATTTGGTAAAGCTCGGCTTCGCCTCGCCCAAGTCCCCATTTGATTTGGTAAAGCTCGGCTTCGCCTCGACCTAGTTCCCATTTGATTTGGTAAAGCTCGGTTCGCCTCTCCCAAGTCCTTTAAATTGATTGGAAGCTGTTGCAAACGAACCCTAGTAGAACTTAATAACCCAAACGAGAATGCATCCACGTCGTTCTTGTGGACGCTTGGCGACCTTCGTATTCATTAGGAAAAATTAACTTGACCATTCAGTGGCAATATCATTGGAAAAGCAAGTATCCGTTCATATCCTTTTGGATAGTGAACACATCTTTAATGTATCTGTGGTTAACACTTACATTGTCCATTCAGTCAGTGCCAATATCATTGGTCAAGTTCTAAGTATATACATAGTCAAGGCATGTGCATTAAGAATGAAAAGTTAATGCACATGGTTTTTTTTTTCCATTCAGTCACTTCTAAGAGATTATGCAACATGGTTTTTTTCTTTTATTTAAAAACTAGATTTTGAGAATCTCTTTCTCCATAGCTTCATGTAATTTCTTAAGATCCTTATTGTACTATTTCTCACGCAACTAACAATATAGGAGAACCATGTTGCATAGTATTAGGAAGACTATAACAGTACCAAAAAAATAACATTCTAAATCACTTCATGTTGCTGACCTTGGTCACCATCGGCGTAATTACTTTATTTTTTCTAGATTGAAAATAATTGAATAGATTGAGTATAAGTTAGATATACAGGTCTTTAATGAAATCTTCTCAAGCCATCAGAAAAGAAATGAAAAATAAAGTAAAAGATTTCAGGTTAGACAAAGACCAAAAGTATATATAAGAACTCAAACTAAGAACATAAATCACAATATAAGAATCCATAGTAGCCTAGGACGGAGCACGATGGTAGAATATAAACCTTTCCGCATTACAATTAGTAGAACAGTATGCTGAGATGCATATATAACCATCATCAGTTTTCTTACAAACTTTTATCTTAGGAGATTCCATTTCAGAATATACATGAAAGCCGACTTGAGAGTGTTGCTTTGAAGAAGCTTTCTTCCCTCTTCAAATTTTACTTGCAGCCGTTATCGTTCTTCTTCTGCCTGTGCAGCAGCACCAGCCTGTCGAAGTCGTTCATTTTTTTGAAGTAGACGCACCACCATCCTGTCTACGAAGACATTTAGTTTTCTAAATAGGCGACGTGTCCAGCACCGCCTCTTTTCAAGAACATGATGCTACTGTTTGTAGGATATAACATCAAAACTACCATGAATATGAAAATAACCATTTAAAAAAAGCTTTAGTAGAAGCAATTGGTGGATAGCTTAGTGTCTTCTTTAGCTTGAACGTGGCAACTCCTGCTTACACCTGCAGAAATAGAGGCACAAACCAAGTCAGCAGCATGTTGTATCCTTGAATATGTAATATCTAATCACTGAAAGATTCATACATTTAAAAAGACAAAATGTTGCAATCCCCATATGGAATAAACATTGGACTAAACTTAAATCAAGGGATACAAAAATAAAAGAAACATTAATCGATATAAGAGGGGTTGTGAACCTATCAATCTCGTTTTCAGGCTCCATAGAAGGACGGGATCTTTACCCCCACCATTTTGGTAGCTCGAATGATGTTAGCTGAGAACATGACATTACGATAGAAAGGTGGTACTTGTTCATGGTCCTTGGAAAAAATGGACGTCCGTTTATTTATCCCCTGTTGTCTCCCAAAAACCCTAATCCAAGCAAGAAGAAAAATCAAAACCCTAATCAAAATTTAGGAAACAAATAAAATAAAAATTGAGAGACAAACGACTCCAGGACGTGATATTTTTCTTTTGAGAAAGATGATCGAATTTGCTGAATCACGGAGGATGAAGGAGAAGGGTTTCACCGAAGAGTGTCACAATAAATTGAGAGACTGAAACATTTTCACAATAAGATGAAAAACGATCAGATTACAAACAAACAAAAAAAAAAACTAATAATTTTAATACCTAATCTTTTTGCAGAATCAATCAGATTAAGTCGCACATCTTTCTGATTTTAATCCCTGTGAAAAAAACCTGAAAAAATCAACAACCCACAACAATACAATTAAGTTCAACGTAAAGTAAGAATTGAAAAAGAAAAAAAAAGAACACACAAAACTAATATACGAAGGTTAGCTATCAATTTTTGTATGAGACAATTTGTGCATCCCTATTGTGCCAAAACCTAATTTCAGTCCAGTCAAATATATATCCTACAAATCAAACCTACAAAACCCAAAATTCAAATATTAGAGGTAATCAAACTAAATCAGAGAAAAACGAAATTCAAATATTAGAGGTAATCAAACTAAATCAGAGAAAAACGAAAATAAATCAGAGAAACATATAAGTGGGTCTAAGAGAAAGTTTTTAAAGTTTAGTTAATACTAACAGGCTCAAAAATATGTAGCATGTGATAAAATTGTGTTGGGAATGGTGTTCTTCCCTTCTCGCCAACCACGACAACTTATAACATAGGATGATGGTAATTTAATGTAAACATATAATCTTACAAATCTACAAAGCAAACCACCTAAAGACTACCAATAGTTCCATATATTGCTTTTCAAATCCTTAATGTTAAAATCTTTTTTCAATCGCGTCGAATCAATTGAGCTAATAGTCTTAAATAACAGTCAATGAAAAAATCAACTCACATCAGTGAAATATTTCGGAGCATTTAACCATACAAATCTTGCTACATGCAATGTATGAATAACATACTAAATATATTAAGTCAAACAAAACCGCTCCAAATTAAGATGCATATTTGGCCACTTTTGCACGTTTGCTTAATAGATTATGGTGTTTTTCAGTTAACCATATATATATAAAGACCTAACTTCATATCTTTAAACCCCTTTTTTAGTAGTTTATACCATCGACCAAATCACTGAAAGTAACAAACTTGTAAAACGATCAGCATACCTTTTCTGTGATGCGACTTCTATGCATACATTTTAACATCTTGTTTGGATGTTCATACAGATAATCAAGTCAATAACTCAAAATCACTTCTTTAAATAACAGTTTAACCATTATAATCACACATTAAGTAACGGCAGTGGAAAAGGGTTTTCCACGAATTCTTACCTTAGATAGTGAATTATTTTGATTGATCAGAGCTCTAGGTTTTGGTGGAATCGGAGAAAAAAGAAAAAAAACACGATCAATAAATAATCAGAAGAAACAAAACAAATCTAAGAATATAATTCTAGGGTTTCTGTTTCTATACCTTTTTCTTCTATTCCTCCTCTTCATCTTTCTGATTATGCTTTTCTTCCTAAAACCCTGAAACAAAAACTTCACCGAAAACACAGAAAGTATATTAGTTACAAAACTGCAAAAGAGTTTTGAAAGTAGAACAAAAATTAATTAGGGTTTACAATCTTAAAAACCCATAATGGAAGCTTAATTGAATCAAGAAAAATAAGCATAAACAAAAAGCCTACCTGCAATTGTTTCTGTTAATAAGCTCAAAAAGAAAAACCTTCCAGAGAGACCTAATAATGGATATGAAGAATAGAGAGAAAAAGAGAATAGAATTAGGTCGCAATGTTTTTTTCTTTTTGTTTCCGTGGAGAACTGGGAATTAGGTTTGCGGGTTTCTTTTTAGTTTTTTTTTTCTTTTGCTTTCGTGTTTTTTTTTTGTGGGATAAATATAAAAATTACTTTTTTTTAGCAAAAAACGCCTTGTTTTTCTCTCCTTTGAGGAAAAGTGGAACGGAGCAATTCTGTGAGTGGGTGAGGGTCACCGTTCAACGTGGAGCCTTATGAGCTTGAGATTTTAAAGGAGTTAGATATTACCGGCTTTCTCCCCATTTTTGTTTCATATTTATGTTTAGCGTTTGTATTCTAAGCGAAATAATTTATCTTTCGTTGTTTCTTCTCTCTCTCTTTCTCGCCTCTGTTTCATTTTGCTTATGCGTGGCGCTAGAGTGGTCGTTATCATCCTTAACGCATATCCTTGATTGCGCTAGTTCTTTCCTATGATATTTTTTTTGTGTGTATAAGATGCACGGGAGTTAGTGAGCTTTGCAAGAAAGGTGAGACGCCCAACTGTCTATAGAGCAGTATGGTAATCGACTTTCTTTCTCTTTTTCTTTTTTCGAAACGGTCAAAGGCGCGTCGTCAACCTTGCGTTCATTGTATTCGTGTTGTGTTAAATGCATTATTGTGTGTTTGTGTTCAGCATATATACTCTAATCAGGTTTGGATTCCGGGTTCGCTATTATCATCATATTTTATTTTTCTTTCTTAGTGGCGCGTGTTGTTCATTAGCGCGCATCATTCGATTATTTACGGTGAACTTCAGTCATGGTGCAAGCGAGGTCATCTAAGGATGATGACCCATCTGTTAGAGCACTGCTCGGTCGAACTCGCAAGCGTTGCTATCTCAAGCTTGTTGTCAAGTTAAATTTCCAAAACTATAAGTCTTGATTTCTAGTCTACTTATAGCTAAGTCTCGGATTAGGATAAAAAATGTAGTTGAGCATTAGACTTCACAGTATTCATCGATTGAAGACGAAGAACTACTAAGGGGAGCTTATGGAACTTCGTCAACACAAGGTATGTGGAGACTTGAACTCATCTGTCACTCAAAAGTCTATCTACTCTATCTCCTATTTGAGACAAAAGTCATATAGCTATATAGAGTTCGATTATACACATTTGATATTTTGAGCTGAGTTTAACTCGCTTACATATTTCTCGAAATATTTGTTGGTAAGATTTCACTTTAACCAAGTTCATCTTATATTCTTGACGAACGTCAAAAGATGATCATGTGAAAATTTGCCTTGTAACATCTTACATGATTTGCGTGAGACAGTCATTTGATGTAGACTCAGAATATTTCGTATTGATCATTTGATCACATAAAAATTGCTTTGAAGCTAATAGTTTGTGTGAGACAGCTATTGTCGTCTTCTAAGAATGTTCCGATGATTGAAATGGGAGTTTAGAACAAATAACCATGATTGGATATAACACAGTATGCGTACTTGTATGCTAACTGTTGCAAGTTATTCCAATTCCGGGAACCATAATACGCACACCCGTATGCATACTGGTTGGTTAATGAAAGTCCGAGAACTAAGTATGCATACAGGTATGCGTACTTGCGTGAGTTTCAAGTTCCGGAAATTCAACTGAGTTTGGAAGGTATGCGTACCCGTTCGCATACTGGCGAACCCAAACTTAGTCCGACCACTTAGGTATGCGTACTCGTATGCATACTTTAGTAGGTTATGTTCTAAAATCAGTTTGTTCATGAACTAATACATTTATATATTAAGGAATGCAATCTTTTTCAAACAGTGGCTATAATGTTCATGAATCGATTTGAGTGAATCAAAATCGATTTTGCTTCAATTGTGTCTTGATAGACGCATTTATGTGTCTATTTTGATCTCTTTTATGTATTTTATTACTACCCATTTGTTCTCATTATGGTGTTTTTATGTTTGTTTAGGTGTTTTTGGAGAAAATACCCTTGTATGGAAAGAGTTGCTCAAAAAGTGATGATTTACATCCCGGAGAAAAGTCCTAAAGGCACCCCAGAAATGTACCGGAAACGTCCCAGAAATGTCCCGGAGGAAACCAGAAAAATTACTTTTTCAACCCAAGAATTACTATTTCAGCCCAAATTACTAAGGGGACACCAAGACAGGATAGGGGGACACCCCTTTTCTTATTCAAATTTCAAATTCTATTTTGGCGGGAAATGTTCTTCACTTCTGCATGAATTTTTGATTTGAATTCTTGGGCTGTTTTGAAGAGATTCAACACCCGAAATCCATTGGGCTGGACTTGAGTACACTAAACAGAGTTATTACAAGCAATTTAATCGATCAACTTGGGCTAGAATAGGAGAACAAAGTAAACAGAGACGTGAGAATATTTTCAGAATATTGGATTCTGTTGGAGGATATACGTGCGTTATGAGAAGATATACAGATGGGATTCGAATATATCCAGATTAGGAAGGATTCAGAGAGTTTCAGAAGACGCGTAAAGATTTGGGGACATGATTTTTGTAAAACAGGAAAAAAATATTGAGAAAAATATTCTCGAATTACTGTGAAGATTTTTGGGCAGTTAATGAGTTGTTGCTGGGTATAAAAGAGTTTCCTTTGAGTCAGAGAAGTTTTATCAAGAGTTTTTTTTTGGGAGGTTTGGAGGCGAGCAGAGAGGCGCAGGAGGAGTTGCAGAGAAGTTACCTGCTGCTGCTGCCATTAACACGCCTGAAGAACACGAAGAACACACTTACCAGAACCGTCGTTTTCCATCAGTCTTAAAACAGCAGCGACAGCGACAGTGGAAGCTAAGTATCGTTGTTTCTGTTACAGCAGTGGTAAAGTATCGTTGTTCTCTGGACGCCTTCTGTGGGTCGCAGATTCACAGTTTTAGTTCTTCTTTATCTTTTAATCAACATTTTGGCTATAATCTTGTATCTTGAGCAAGTTGTTAATATGATGAGCTAAACCCCAAACTGGGATGACGGAGGAAGCCCTATTTCACGCATGTGGTAATTCTAATAATTCTTTTATGACTATTTGCATTGATATTTAATTGATTTATGATTTTTATTGAATGGGTGTGACTTCGTTTGATGATGTATGCTTGGTCTATGTATTTTTGATACATCATGCTTGTGATTTACAGTCATTGCTTTTCAAAAATCTATTTTTCGCAAAGTACAAGAGTCCATATTTGAACTATAATTGATTGGAATTATTATTTGAGTCACATGAATGGAATTTGGTGGAATCCTGAGTCCTAGTATCTCTTGATCCTGTGACATATCTTTTGTATATATTTTGGTTTTTAAATCTTTACAAGTCCGAGCAACGAACTCATATTTACCGCACGAAAAATACTATAACATGTCTTATATACTTCTATGAGAATATAAACAATTGAAAAACTCTAGAACTAGTTTTATTTGAGTCATTTGAACTAGTTATGGTTAAGATGAACAAGGTTAATTTGAAAGTGTTCATATGGCTAACTTCGGTTAACTATTGTTGAGCCAACAAAGGTGTACACGTTTAGGTACGACTACTCATATCTAAATGAAGTCACTTTTCATTTTTGTGTAACAAGCTAAGTTCGATCTAACGGTTGAAAGATATTAGCTTGAGTCTAATCAAGTTTTCATCTAACAGTGAATATTGAATACTTTGTTACCAAGGTAACATTGATTGCAAACCCTGATTTGACGACTACATATGAGACAACTCTAGCAACTGGGAAACCTAATCCTCACACCTCCTGTGTGATAGTAGTTGTGACTAGAGTCGATTCTTCTTTAACCTTAGGTTTTTCCAAAACCCAGTAGGTTGACGATTTAAAGACTTCATTAGGATTGTGAAGCCAGACCCAACTATTTCTCTGTAGTTGCATGTTTTGATCTTGCTGTTTTCTATCGTATTGAGTACTATCTAGTCTAAGATTTCCTAGAGATTTAATCTCCGGTAGGCAAGATAAAAAGTAGTCATAAACATCTTCGTATCATCGTTTGTGATTCCACAATATCTTGTCTCGCTACCACACGATTAATATTATTGTGAGGTGATTGATATTACTAGGTTGTTATTCTAGAATATAAGTCCGGTGTATCAATTGGTTCCTGTTCACCTTGATTTATCAAAAGACGGAACAAAACTCATAGGTATATCTGTGGGAGACAGATTTACAGACTTTTCTGCGTGAGACAGATTGGTTTATCAAGTCTTCGAATTTGGGTCGTAGCAACTCTTAGTTGTGGGTGAGATCAGCTAAGGGAATCAAGTGCGCAGAATCCGGCGTGGTTCTAGAGGCGTAAGGAACACGACTGTACCTTGATCAGTGTGAGATTGGTTAGGGCTCAACTACATTCCAGCCCGAACTTAACTTGGAGTAGGCTAGTATCTGTAGCGGCTTAATACAGTGTGGTGTTTAAATCTGGACTAGGTCCCGGGGTTTTTCTGCATTTGGGGTTCCCTCGTTAACAAAACTTCTGGTGTATGTATTATTTTTTTCCGCATTATATTTTCTATATAATTGAAATATCACAAGTTTTGCGTAAGTTCAATCAATTGTGAATCCAACCCTTGGTTGTTGATTAAATTGATTGCCACTTGGATATTGGTTTTTGATACCGTCCAAGTTAGTTCTTTTATTCAATCGGTCTCGCAAATTCCTATTTGTTTGATTGCATATTAAATTAAGAAATTGAGATATAACTCCTTGATATACTTTTCTTAAGATTGAGTTTGACTATCTAGTTGATTCTCTTGAAAGTATATTGTAGTTAGTCTATACAGATTGCTAAGCTAAATATTGGGTGTGGTTGTTAGACCCCCGCTTTTTCAATAGGTATCACAGCAGGCAAACACGTTTAAGACCTCATAAGTCTGTGTTTGTGGCAATATGATTTGTGTGGATATTTATTTATCTCAAACTCGCGCACGTATAAATGAGTTCCCAAAGTTTTGATTATGCTAAATGTCTTGGGCTTACCTCCAAGGATAACTTATTTGTTGATTCTTCCGAGTCCCTAGGTAAGAATTTGTTACTATCAGATTATGATAACATTCCCTCTAATATGACATTCAACACTATGTATAAAGCTGAAATGGAAGTCACCATAACTCAAAATAATCTGCTGAGTTGTTTGATTTTCAAGGAGCTAAGATAAATCCGCTTGAAGAAAAACATGATCAGCTCATTGATGAGCTTGAGAAGTCTCTTGGTTGAGAACGTGAACTCTATAGCATAGTTGACTCCTTCTCTAACAATATCGAAAAACTTGTTCAAGAAACTACTCTACAACGTGAAAATATTAGTACTCTTGAGGATATTGTTAAAGAAGATTCAATTAAAGAAAAACGTTCGATCGAGACTCATTCATCTGATCTGAACAACTTTCGTGTTGAAAAAGAGAAATTTGTTGCTTCCCTTCTTCTAGCCCAGGAACAATGCAAGTCCTTGAAAAAGGAAAACTCTGTTTTAATGAGAAAAACTTTTGTACAATCTCTAATTCTAAGGAGGAATTACAGTACACGAAGAAAAATTCTCCAATGAAGTTTCTGCTAAGAATTGTTTACATAACTTGCAGTCTTCTAAAAGGGCTATGAACTTAAAAAAGTTTCCTTCCAATGTTTCTCTTCCACGAACCTTTTCTTTCTGCGGGAAAAAGAATCACTATGTTCAACATTGTTTTGCTAGAAAGAAACAGATTTATGATCTTCAAAATCTACTTCTTTTTATAGTCGACAAAGTAAACTGTCTTACAACATCAACAATGAATGCCCTTCCTGCAGAAAACCAGAGCTCTCATAAAAGGGACTTCAATGGTCACTCATATCGAAATCTCTACAGGAATCGTGTTTCTCCTTATGGTGCAAATTCCTACACAACAAAAATGCACATTCCTAGTGTTTATGAGAATAAGTCTGGTAGATCTAAGTCTAGAAGGTGGATATCTCTCTCTTCTAATCCTCTGGAACCGATTTCTAGAGGTCCTAGACTTAATCCTCAGAAAAATCCCCTGATGGATTTTCTAAAAAGGTTATGTCAAATTCTTCTGGAATAAGAAATAGCCAAAGGAAGGTAAGGAATACTAGGTTCAAACTCTCAGATGGTATTTATAACTCATCTCTCAATATTCATGGTGGGATTACATCTCACTTTGTTACCTAGCTCTATGTAATCTCTGTTGATGGTGGATTTTCAACAAAGGTCAAAATCGTAAAATCATGATATTGCATTTCTCTGACACGGCTTTCACGAATGTGACAATTCATATTTTACGAGCCATGATGAACATGTTTTTCGAAAGGCCTCCACTAGTTGAGCGTTCGATGCCTCGCATTTCATCATGACCTCTATGTAGAATAACATAATTGGGCGGTTCTCCTCAGATTGAGAACTTAACGCCTTCAGGACGTCGGTGACACTCACTGTTCCCTAACTACATAGAGAGACCCACCTCTACATAGAAGAACAATTGGGCGGTTCTCCTAAGATTGAGAGCATTAGCGCCTTCAGGACGTCAATGACACTCACTGTTCCCTGACTATGTAGAGAGACCGTGTACAGATCCAGGCGGTCCTCCGTAAATAATTGTTGAGAGGGCAAGAACGCCTTCAGGACTTCGGCAACAATCGTTGTTTCCTGACTATGCACCTTACAGAATGGGTATGACGCTTTAACTGGCCAATATCCCTTCTGCAATAGATTAATTCTACCATGACAGTCACCACTGAATTCCTAGAAGATAATATATTTTATCTCATCATTCCGATTTCATGATCGAATCCACGGCTGATCTCATGAAATGGTGATAGATAAATTATTACTCCGATTTCATGATCGAATCCACGGCTGATCTCGTGAAATGGTATTAGATTACTCCGATTTCACGATCGAATCCACGGCTGATCTCATGGAATGGTAACCATTACTCCGATTCTATGGTCGAATCCACGATCCCATGGAATGGTAATACTCATTTCATTATTCCGAATCCACCGTTGATTATATGGATTGATAATAAATAACTACTCATCTTTATTACGCAGTTTCATGAATTATTCTCTACTGAATTTCATAAACTAGTAATAAATACTAAACAACCGGGCATCAGGACCATCACTGAGTAAGCCCCATAAAATGGTGCAAGTGTACTTGACAATGATGCATGACCGAGCACCCGAATGCAAAAATGAGCATTCGAAAATATTGATAAATGAGGAATCCTACACAAAACAGGAGAAAAATAATAATAATGATAAAAGAAGAGGCGCTCATGTGCCGGGCCCACCGGCTAGCCGATCGTGCCCTAGCCGTAGACGGTCCCATGCCTCTCCCATTATTTTTACTTATTTTGTTATTTTCATAGACTCATGAAAACTCCTTCATTCTAGCAACTTTCCTTGTTTGAGCAAAACTCACGTTTTCCCATATTTTCATGGTTTCATGAGAAATAATATTATAAAATAGAAAAACGTGTCGTGGGACCGGACAACTTGGACGGCCGGCCATGCCCTAGACGTGGCCGGTCCCACACCTTGCAATCCCTATTCTTTCCTAAATATTATTTCCCTCATCTCATGAAACTCCTCAGTTTGAGCAAAAATCATGTTTTTTTCATATTTTCTCAAATATTGCTCAAACCATGAAAAGGACAAAAGTCGACATGGTCACACGACCGACTAAGCTACTCACAAAAAATATTAAAATACCATTATTTTAATGTTCAAAAAATATTGATCAAATGAGCACACATGCTCATTCGAGCAAAAATCAAGAATTTCAGTCAAGATAAAACTCTTCTGAAAATCCACAATGTTGCTCAAGCGCACATCAGAAAATACCGAAACTCTCAGGACTGAGACACGTATATTATGGTGACACGGGCATGCCTCCTTGAATGACCAAGGCCAGCCCTAGGGCTTGCAAAGAGCCGGTCCCACACGTTTTTCATAATTTTGACCTAATTTGCTCAATTGTTCATATTGGGTCCAAACTCTTTTCAACCAACTTGGAGTTTGCTCAAACGACCACCAGCTGGTCCCACGACCACCAAGGGCCGGTCTCATGCCCTCTTGGTCGGTCCCTCACTCTTCCTTAATTAGGTTTTATCACCTAATGCTCAATCGAGCACTATTTCAATAAATGATGAAACCGGCATTTTATCATCATTCTTTCACCAACTGATCAACTCAGGACCCTGGTGCACGCTCACTTGAGCACTTGGACACCACATGGACTTCCATCATTCCATGTGGTCGGTCTTTCTCCTATTTTCAGCAATTCATCAATTAACGAACGATTGATCAAAAATTAGGGTTTCGAACAAACGCTTCACGAATTCATCATTTTGAGCAAGTTCAAACACTAATAAATTTATGTTGATCCAGCAATCAATATATGGATTAATTATATAATATTCGATAGTCTACCAATATTTTAATTAATATTTTATTGGGTCACGTCGCCAATAAATAATTCGTCGAGTTGAGCAATACTTGCTCAGTTGCTCGAATATTGATCCAACTATCAATATCTAGTAATTTATCAGTACTTCGTCGAATTGAGCAATACTTTCTCAGTTGCTCGAATATTGATCCAACTATCAATATTCAGTAATTTATCAGTAATTCGTCGAATTGAGCAATACTTGCTCAGTTGCTCGAATATTGATCCAACTATCAATATTCAGTAATTTATCAGTAATTCGTCGAATTGAGCAATACTTGCTCAGTTGCTCAAATATTGATCCAACTATCAATATTCAATAATTCGTCGAATCAATGAATCCCTGAGCATTCTTCACTCATGCTGAATTCAACAAAACCTAGACTCATTGTCTAAACAGTCAACAATTGACTAATAAAATACACTTCTGTCATGCATACTCCACGATTCGTGAGACACTAATCACGCCACATGGGGGGATATCAATCAGGGCTTGGTCTGGCGGCATACGGCACGTGGATTCATCCAAGATGAGAAATGTGAGTAAGTCGTGCAAACGGTTGAAGGAGTTAGCAAAGTAGTGGGCGAACGGTTAACCAAGTCTCCGCACGACCTGGAACTGGTTTCACCACGATTTCCTACTTCCCCACTCTTTCACTCAAAAAACCGTCACACTTACATGGATCAAGGTTTTACCATTCTGACAGTATAAATAAGTCTCTGAATCCATGATTGAAACAACAAACATTCGTCTACACATAATTTCTCGAGCAATTACTCTCAAGAATTCATCAATCTCCCATAACTTATTTGAACTCGTCAGTTCATCATTATTGCAGAAACCTTCAACACATCCACAATCCTTGATCATCATTGATCTCACACAATTCTCAGCTTCCCTCCTACAGATCAACCAATTTTTCTTTTTGCGACCGAATTGACTCTGGAACGGCTATTGACTTGGTTTAGGACGGAGTCCTACAGATTGATATCTCGAATCTAAGCACTTCATTCGCAGCGCATCTGAGTGAGGTTGCGCAGGTTGCTCAGTTGAGGAGTCTCGACAACACGTCCGTCTCTTCAATTCCATAAAAAACCAGCAAACTGTTTTTCCCCATCTACAGATTGGCGACCACAGTGGAAAATTAATCTCTCGGTTGCAACCTCACATTTTCACAAAATGGCTGGTCTTAGGTCTGGGTTAGTTACAAATGCAAACGACGCTAGCACTAGCAACAATAGCAATGATGGTATTCCAGAAACTTTTCCTGCTTCCGACAATGGTGGTGACGTTACTCCTCCTCAACCCAACGCTGGAAATCATCCTCTTTTCGACCGGAATCCCGAGGAAGCCAGAGAAAATCCTCCTACCATAGACGATCTCATGAAGGTGCGGGAAATTCTTGCCAAGAATCAAACCGACATGGCTGCCACTCAGAAAGAATTATTCAATTATCTCAAGACTCTCACTGACAAAGTGTCCGAGAAGACTCGGGAGAAAGGAAAAGCCAAGGAAACATATGCTGACCCTGAAGTTGTTCCCATCCATGTATTTGATGATGATGAAGTCCACAAAGCAGCAGAAATAAAAAAGGAACCCGCCGGTTTTATGGAGGATCGAGGGAAGAGCAATCCACAGTCTGTCCACCGCCATCAACCTACATACCCTTCTGATACACAGAGAATCTCTCTCCCAAAAGGTTACACTTCTCCAACGTTCACATTGTACAATGGAACTGGAATGCACGGGAACATGTTTCTCGATTCCTGAAGGTGCTAGGAGAGCACGAGCACAACCATGTTGTCCGTCTGAAAGAATTCTCAAAATCTCTGACTGGAAGAGCGTATACTTGGTACAACAACATTGCACCTGGGAGCATCGCTAACTGGGGAGCAATGGTTAACGCCTTCTACTGAAAATATTTATTCGTTTCTGAACAAGTCACTCTCTCTAACTTAGGAAGGATGACTCAGAAGAACGCTGCAAATCCGAATGAGTATGTGAAGAGGTTCAAAATCCAAGCCTTAGATTGTCATGATCCAAATGTCATTGAACAACAATTAGTGGATTTGTGCATCAACGGGATGATTCCAGTCTACAGAGATTTGTTGGAATATCTTCGATTCCATACTTTCTCATAACTCCATGAAGCAGCAAAGCGATCAGCAACCACTGCTCCAGCTTTGCTAGAAAGAACAAAAACCATCAAAGTCGAGGAGCCGCGAGACACTCGAAACAGCAGCACCATGCGTTTAATTAACAAGAAGTACAATGTTGGATCTTCCGCGAATATTGCTTAAGGGATCAAAAGAAAAGCTAGCGTGCAACAACCTAAGAATGTTCCTCCAACGTCTACAAAGGCACCAAGGAAGGACAACCAAACTCAAAGCACACAAGCGTTGGCTCAACATAATGATCAGGAAGTACCGGATTTTCCTTTCCCTATTGAAGAGGTGATCGAGTTACTGAAAGTCTGGATCCAAGATGGTGCGATCAACTTACCTCCTGTCAAAAGGGAACCAACTGAGGAACAAATGGAAAATCCACGTTATTGCCGCTTCCATAGATATGTCAGTCATCTGACAAGTGATTGCAGAACTTTGAAGCGTATATTCAAGGAAAAGGATGATTCAGGAGAACTGGGGACTGAAGGAGTGCACAAGAATCCTCTCCCAATACGAACCTTCATATTTTCTGAACCACTAGTCAAAGAAGCAGTTCAATCATTAATCGAGCATGCCTGCGAATTGTTATATCTGTCAAAAGCTCAAAGGATGGACATGTTTTCGGATCTGAACCATATAGTGTCCGGGAAACGATTTTTAATCCCAGAAACACACCCTGAACCTCCAGTCACTGACAACGAAATGTATGATTGGGGACTTCTCACCATGGTCGATGTTGGTACTGCTGTGAATATCATTCCTTTGAAAACTCTCAGAGCTGCAGGCATCACTCAACAAGAATCCACTCATGCTCATGTCACAATCAGAGACCATGAAGGAGTCTCCAGAGATGCTTACGGTCATATCATTCTCAAGGTGAAAATTGATTCAACATGGTCAGAAACCAAATTTCACATAATCAGAGAAAATCCAGGATATGATATGATCCTTGGACGGACATGGATTCATGCTGAAAAAGTAACTCCAACATCTTCATTTGCATACTTCTCTGTTGAAGAAACCTCTAACTCAAAAGAAAGCTCCGACTTGGAAGAAATAGAGGATGCTCCACCATTCAAGCATCTGGAGAATGTCCAAACCCTGATAGGACTTACACAAAAGCCTGAAGAAAGCGCACATGAATTCAGAAGATTCCTCACTCAGGCAAGTCTTATTCCCCCTCATACGTCTATATTATCAACTTTCAAATATGCTACCTTTGTCCGGGAACTAAATCTTACTCATGACTAAGCTATCATCAAATGTTATGAGTGGATAGTCTCGCCTCAGCAGTATTACACTAAATGGTTGGAGACTTTCCAAACTGAGCACCCCATTGAAAGGTTTATCGCTGAAGACATGGCTCAGTTATACAAGCGATACTCAGCATACTCTCCCTTGCATGAGTGTCCACATGTGCCGAAGAATTGGAAAGATCCATCAACATGGAACCCCACCGTGCGAGGAATTCCGAACCAACATAAGATATTCAGGGCGCGAGCAACCAAGCCTAAAAAGTTCCGTGAAGGAGATTTGGTTCTTAAGGCAACTAAATGTAATCTGCATTTCATAAAGAGTTATAACTGGGAAGGACCTTTTATGATTGCTAAGTCAGTAGCTGGAGGATACTACAAATTGGCTGAGATCACGGGCAAGACAAGTATAACAATGATTCATGAGAATTGGCTCAAGATTTTTGACGCATGAAGCATTCAACATTGGGTGTTTTATGTCCAAGACAAACGCTCAACACATCTGGCGTTTGCATCTTAGGATTTTCTTTTACCTGTATTTTCAATTCCTCCAAAACGTTTGCAATACTTGCATCCAGTATTTGAATTCAGCAATTTATCAAAGTTCTTTTATTTAAGTAAAATCTCCATTAAATCCAGAATTCAAAAGAAAATCCTCAGTCGCTCATAAATTCAAAACCAATCAAAAAATTCAAAACCTAAATAATACCTCACTGTTAGAGCATAGCTCGGTCGACCTCGCATGCGTTGCTATCTCAAGCATGTTTGTCAAGGTTATTGATCAAAACTATAAGTCTTGATTTCTATCCTACATAGTTAAGTCTCGGACTAGGATAAAAAAGTGTAGTTGAGCTCAAGGACTTCATGGAGATTCATCATACAACGACGAAGATATACTCAAGGAACCATGGAACTTCATCAACAAAAAGGTATATGCAGACTTGAACTTATCTATCACTCAAAAGTCTATCTCTTCTATCTCATACTTCTTATGAGACAAAAGTCGTATGTTATATAGACTGGATCATACACATTTGATATTTCGAGCCGAGTATATCTCACCTATCTATATCTCGAAATCATGTGTTGGTAAAGCGTTTTGCTTTGATCAAGTTTATCTTCACCTAGTGACGAAAGTCATGAAAAGTTTCAATTACCTTGAGAATTGCTCTGACGCGAAACGGTCTGTGAATAACGGCTATATAACGTCCTCTAAGAATGTCTCAATGATTGGAATGAGAGTTTAGATTACATAACCATGTATTCCTTAATCCGAAGTTTTCGAACTTTGTTGATTGAGAGAAACCGGAGGAATCGGCTTTGCCAAATCCGCGAACTGACGAAAGTTCTTGTACCGAAAATTTCTGCTGGGATTTTCCAGAAACTCGTTTGCGTGTAAGTCCGCGAACTGGCGAAAGTCTCTTTGGCGAGATTTTCTGCTGAGTTTGGAAAACTCCACCGGTTGTCTTAAGTCCGCGAAATTGTTTGTGAGCTTAAGAGGTTATGATCTAAAGATGTGCTCTGAACATGAAACTTAAATTACTAAGGAATGCTTTATGCAAACCGTGGCTATAAAGTTCATGAGTCGATTCAATCGAGTCGAATCATCTTTGTTTCAATTGTGTCTTGTGTAGTTATATAAGATCTCATAGCAATTGATCAACTCTTTAAGTAGTTCATTTGAGTCAACTGAACTAGTTATGGTGAAGAAGAACAAGGTTAATATGAAATGCTCATATGGTTAACCTTTTGGGTTACTATGTTGAACCAACATACACGTACACGTTTGGGCATGGTTTTCACAAACCCAGTAAACGTCTACCCAAGTGTGTGTGACAAGCTAAGTTATCGATCTAACGGTTGACAAATATTAGCTTGAATCTAAATCAGGTTTTCATCTAACGATGAATATGGATTGCTTTGTAACTAAGGCAAAACCCTGATTTGAAGACTATATAAAGGAGACATCTAGCATTGTGCAAAACTAATCCCCACACGTCTGTGTGATACTAGTGCGCTCGTTAGAGTCGATTCTCCTTTAACCTTTGGTTTTCTTCTCTAAAACCATGTTAACGACTTAAAGACTTCATTGGGATTGTGAAGCCAGACCGATACTACTTTTATCGTAGTTGTGTGATCTGATCTTGCATCTTCTATCGTATGAGTACAATCTTTGATTGGCTTGATATCGTGAGAGTTCTCCGATAGGCAAGATAAAGAAGTCACAAACATCTTCGTCTCACTGTTTGTGATTCCTCGACAAACCGCCTGTGTAGTCATGAAGTATTGTAGAGAGGTGATTGATTAATCTAGGTTGTTCTTAGGGAATATAAGACCGGATTGTCAATTGGTTCATGTTCACCTTGATTTCATATCTTAAGACGGAACAAAACCTAGGGTTTATCTATGGGAGAAAAATTTATCCTTTGATAGACTTTTCTGTGTGAGACAAATTTGTTTATTATCAAGTCTGCGATTTTGGGTTGCAGCAACTCTTTGTTGTGGGTGATATCAGCTAAGGGAATTAAGTGCGCAGTATCCTGCTGGGATCAGAGGCGTAGGAGTACAACTGTACCTTGGATCGGTGGGAGACTGATTGGGGTTCAACTATAGTCCAGTCCGAAGTTAGCTTGGAGTAGGCTAGTGTGTGTAGCGGATTAATACAGTGTGTATTCAATCTGGACTAGGTCCCGGGGTTTTCTGCATTTGCGGTTTCCTCGTTAACAAAACTTATGGTGTCTGTGTTATTTCTTTTCCGCATTATATTTTATATAATTGAAATAATACAGGTTGTGCGTTCGTGATCATCAATTGGAAATCCAACCTTTGGTTGTTGATTGATATTGATTGATCCTTGGACATTGGTCTTTGGTACCGTCCAAGTTATTCCTTGTATTTGATAAAGACTCGTTATTGATTTTAGCTTGAGTAAAAATCAAATCAATAGAGAGATATTAACTCCTTGAGATACTTTTATCTAGATTGAGTCTGACTGTCTAGTTGATTCTTCTAACAAAGTATTTCGGAGTTAGTCCATACAGATTGCTAAGCGAAATATTGGGTGGTGTTGTTAGACCCCCGCTTTTTCAATTGGTATCAGAGCTGGCAAACACGTTAAAGACCTTATCAGTATGTGTTTGTAGCGATCTGACTCTATGGACAAAGGTGTTATCTCTGTAAACGTACCACCAGTCTTCGATGGCTCAAACTACATATGGTGGAAAGTTGTTATGCGCACATTTCTTCAGTCGCATGACTTCCAATCATGGATCTATGTTGTGAATGGCTATGAAACTCCCGTTGTTATGGAAAGAGATGTATTTGTACCTAAAGATTTTTTATGTATGATGCTACCGAGTTAATTGCTGCAAGTAAAAACTCCGACGGGCTGAACGCCATCTTGCATGCTATTACCCCAAATCTTCGACATCATGTGGCCTCATGCACCATATCTAAAGAAGCTCGGGATATTTTGGAGAGCGTATTTGAAGGTAACCCCAGTGAAAAGGAAGCTAGGCTTCAAAACCTTAATTCCGAATGGGAAGACCTTTATATGGCAGAAGAAGAATCGTTTGACAATTTTTATCACAAACTGTCTGAAATTGTTAATGCATCATGTGCATTGGGTAAGACCATTCCTGAAAAGGAAATTGTGATGAAAATCCTCTGATCGCTGCCATTCAGATACTAATCCAAAAGACATACCATCGTTGAGGGAAATAACCTTAATACTCTTTCGCGAAACAAACTTGTCGGAAAACTTAGGATTTTCGATCGCGAATACATGTCAAGAAATGACCATCAATTGTCTAGCAATCATGTCACTTCTTCTGATTGTAAGACCTGTCGTCCTAAATTGAAAAACGAGAAAAGTGAGAATTGCTTTATTTCTACGTTGTCTCTGTTTATACAGAAACTTAAGAAAATACTCAGACGTAGCAAAAGAAAGTCTCAAAAAGAAACTCTTTAATTCAATGTAAAGGATAAGAATATCCAGAAAATCCGTACTAAGGAAACTGGTCTTACGTGATATAAAAGTGTTCAAGTCACTTCGAAAGATCCAGAAATGGAGGTAAGAGAGATAACTAAAGCATGGATGAATACTCTTGATTATTGTCTTGAGGAAATCTATGATTGCTCTCACAGTCTTTTTGCTGAAAATCATTCTCATGATTCATTCATGACATGTCCGTCCGTGTCTCATGAGTTGGTTCAACAAACCTCTCCTGACTTTGTGTTGAACTCCAGGAGTTTCTCGGAAAAGGATCTAACAAATCTCCTTGGTCATTTGAGTTTATCTAAGGATCATCTTAGCACAATAAATCAAAAACAGTCATGCCTGGCTAACCGCTGTATGCTGGAAAAGAAAAGGAAGTCTACCTTTCATCAAAAGGTGTTTTCAAAAACGGTGCAGAATTTGCAAAGATCTGCAGTCAAGTTTTTAAAACTGTGATTACAATGGATAGGAAAGTTCGTCATAACTATCCTTTGAATAAGCAGAAACCTAGTGGAATGGATGGTTTCTCTCTTTGCAAATATTATCCCAGTCCAACCTTGGATTGGAGGCCTTATGCTCAGTAATCTTGTTGAGAAATGATTCTTGTGTTCTCTTCCTCTTATACAAGAATCATGATATACAAGAGGACTATAATATAATCTTGTTATTTTCTGTTTGTGCTTTTACCAGGTCTTGTTCGTGAACGGCTTCAGCTTTTTGGATAACCAACTTCTGTTAGGGTTTGGTAAAAAGGGTGTTTCTAGGAATCTACACATGTATTTCTTTTGAAATCTCTACCTCTTCAGCACTCTCATTTCATCTTTTCTATCATGTCCTCCTCTAGTCTTTCAAGTAAAGAAATTGATGTACAGACGGTTTTATTTCCTTCGAAGAAGATTCGTTTCGATTCTTCTGACAATGAGATGTGTTATGACAAACATGTCTCTTCTTCTGATGAGAACCCTTCTGTCTCTCAGTTTGATAAGCTCTCTTCTACCATGAATCTCGTCTTGGAACAAGTTCGTGCTCTGAAAATGAACTTGAAGTTTCTTCCAAAAGACTTGAGGAGAAAATGGATAGTCTTGAATCAAGGATTGACCTAATCGAAGATGAGCTTGAAGAATATAGGGAATACGAGAAGAATATTCAAGGTAAGTGAAATGATTTTTAAGAAGTGTAAATACCTAGTGTGTCTTCTTTTGGATTAGTTGGAAGAATAACTAGTGCTTTGAATAGCGATGATTGTGACTACACATAGCTATTTTTGTTTTCATCTTCTTATGTTATTTTTAGGTTTATTGGTTTTTAAATTCTAAAAATATTTGGAGGATGATGTTATTGCAGTATTAATCGTTATGATTTTGTGATATTGCAATTTGATTATGGGATATGTATTGTTTGCTTCCGTGAACTTGAAGGTCCCATATGCTGTCAAAAGTAAAGTCGTTCATGAATTGGTATTCGTATTAATGAAAGGACGAATGGACTTTTGACAATTACAAAAGTTATGCCTATGCAGTCATTTATTTGATGGAAAATATGATGAAATCTTTTGTTTGACAAGGATAAAGTCTATTATGTCGTTATGCAAATAGTGATGGAAAATAGAATAGATCCTTGTATGTTATCCACGGTATTGATCTTCATTGATCCATTTTGTTATTTTTTACCGTGAAGGCTCCATTGTGTATCTTATGTTGAGCACCTTACAACTATATAGATTAATATTGGCCTTGTTGGTTGTTCCATGAGATGCTATATGTTGAGCATTATGAACTAAATTAATCATCTTGGTTGATTATTTAGTTATTTGCTCCAAAAGTCTTCTTTTGTCGAGCAAATCCTTTGACAATTAAATTGATTACTTTTGTGATTAGTTTGGTTGTTTGTATTCCAATTATATTAATTATAAGTTCTCTTGTAATGAGGCTAGTTGAGTTTTCATATATTCCACAAGTTCTTGTGTTGAGTATATGAACGGCTATACAAATCATGTTCTATTGGTTAATGTAGTCGTATATTCCGTAAGATTTTTCCTTATGTTGAGTATGTGAACGATTAAATTAGTCGTCTCCGTATGATTACCTTAGTCGTAGCTCCGTAAGTTTACTTATGTTGAGCACCTTCAATTAAATTGATCACTTTTGTGGTTTGATTTAGTTGCGTATTCCAATTAAATTAATCATGGGTTTTCTTGTGATTAATTTGGTTGAGTTTTGGATATAGAAAATCATTTCTATGGTTTTTTGATGTCCAATTTAAAAATCCTTTTTTTCTTTCGAAATTAAAGTCACTCTTGTTGTTCTTTCGGGAATGACATCAAATGGGGGAGAGTTCTTTTGAACTTGTGCTTAATGGTAATATCTTGTGGGGTGTGCGGCTGTGGAATTTTATAGGGGTTATCTTGTATCTTAGAACTCCTTGATGAATGCATTTAGCTTCGAATTTATGATTGCATCTAAATTAAGTTGGTATATATTTTTCTTTTAGTCTATGAAATGTCTCTTGTGGAAATTTCATTATGATCCCGTTCTTGTACCTTTGCCAATTTTATTGACAAAAAAGGGGAGAAATATTGTAGTTCACACTACAAATACATATGGTTTTTGGATCATTGTGTAAGGGGGAGTGGTTTCCATGATCGAGATGGAGTATTGACTAGGGGGGTGATACGTATCACCATAGTATTATTGTTAAAGTCATGATACAATTGGACTTTGAAGTTACATAATAATACTATGACACTATATAATAATAATCGAGAATCTGGATTCCTCTCATTGTTATAGCTACGGATCTTCAACAACGGTGATGCTAAACTTACAACCTTTGGGATCATTGGAGTACTTGGAAGGACGAAGATTACAGGGAACGTTGAAGATTAGACTATGGAATAGGAGCCACTAAAGTTTATCTTTTTTGTATTCCATATGTATTAATAGTTTTGTCACTAAAATTGACAAAGAGGGAGATTGTTAGAGCATAGATCGGTCGACCTCGAATGCGTTGCTATCTCAAGCATGTTTGTCAATGTTAGTGATCAAAAATATAAGTCTTTATTTCTAGCCTACATAGCTAAATCTCGGACTATAATAGAAAAGTGTAGTTGAGCTCAAGGACTACATGGCGATTCATCATACAACGACGAAGATCACTCAAGGAACCGTGGAACTTCATCAAAAAAAAGGTATGTGGATACTTGAACTTATCTATCACTAAAAAGTCTATCTCTTCTATCTCCTACTTCTTATGAGACAAAAGTCGTATGCTATATAGACTGGATCATACACATTTGATATTTCGAGCCTAGTATATCTCGCCTATCTATATCTCGAAATCATGTGTTGGTAAATAGTTTTGCTTTGATCAAGTTTATCTTCACCTAGTGACGAAAGTCATGAAAAGTTTCAATTACCTTGAGAATTGCTCTGACGCGAAACGGTCTGTGAATAACGGCTATATAACGTCCTCTGAGAATGTCTCAATGATTGGAATGAGAGTTTAGATTACATAACCATGTATTCCTTAATCCGAAGTTTTCGAACTTTGTTGATTGAGAGAAACCGGAGGAATTGGCTTTGCCAAGTCCGCGAACTGACGGAAGTTCTTGTACCGAGAATTTCTGCTGGGATTTTCCAAAAACTCGTTTGCGTGTAAGTCCGCAAACCTAGTCCGCGAACTGGCGAAAGTCTCTTTGACGATATTTTCCACTGAGTTTGGAAAACTCCACCGGTTGTCTTAAGTCCGCGAACTTTTTTGTGAGCTTAAGAGGTTATGATCTAAAGATGTGATCTGAACATGAAACTTAAATTACTGAGGAATGCTTTATGCAAACCGTGGCTATAATGTTCATGAGCCGATTCAATCGAATCTAATCATCTTTGTTTCAATTGTATCTTTTGTAGTTACATAAGATCTCATAGAAATTGAACAACTCTTTAACTAGTTCATTTGAGTCAATTGAACTAGTTATGGTGAAGAAGAACAAGGCTAATATGAAATGCTCATATGGTTAACCTTTTGGGTTACTATGTTGAACCAACATACACGTACACGTTTGGGCATGGTTTTCACAAACCCAGTAAACGTCTACCCAAGTGTGTGTGACAAGCTAAGTTTTCGATCTAACGGTTGAGAAATATTAGCTTGAATCTAAATCAGGTTTTCATCTAACGGTGAATATGGAATGCTTTGTAACTAAGGAAAAACCCTGATTTGAAGACTATATAAAGGAGACATCTAGCATTGTGCAAAACTAATCCCCACACGTCTGTGTGATACTAGTGCGCTCGCTAGAGTCGATTCTCCTTTAACCTTTGGTTTTCTTCTCTAAGACCAGGTTAACGACTCAAAGACTTCATTGGGATTGTGAATCTAGACCGATATTACTTTTGTCGTAGTTGTGTGATCTGATCTTGCATCTTCTATCGTACGAGTACAATCTTTGATTGGCTTGAGATCGTGAGAGGTCTCTGATAGGCAAGATAAAGAAGTCACAAACATCTTCGTCTCACTGTTTGTGATTCCTCGACAAACTGCATGTGTAGTTAGGAAGGATTGTAGAGAGGTGATTGATTAATCTAGGTTGTTCTTAGGAAATATAAGACCGGATTATCAATTGGTTCATGTTCACCTTGATTTCATATCTTAAGACGGAACAAAACCTAGGGTTTATCTGTGGGAGACAGATTTATCCTTTGATAGACTTTTCTGTGTGAGACAGATTTGTTTATTATCAAGTCTGCGATTTTGGGTTGCAGCAACTCTTGGTTGTGGGTGAGATCAACTAAGGGAATCAAGTGCGCAGTATCCTGCTGGGATCAGAGGCGTAGGAGTACAACTATACCTTGGATCGGTGGGAGACTGATTGGGGTTCAACTATAGTCCAGTCTGAAGTTATCTTGGAGTAGGCTAGTGTCTGTAGCGGCTTAATACAATGTGTATTCAATCTGGACTAGGTCGCGGGGTTTTTCTGCATTTACGGTTTCCTCGTTAACAAAACTTCTGGTGTCTGTGTTATTTCTTTTTCGCATTATATTTTATATAATTCAAATAATACAGGTTGTGTTTTCGTGATCATCAATTGGAAATCCAACCTTTGGTTGTTGATTGATATTGATTGATCCTTGGACATTGGTCTTTGGTACCGTCCAAGTTATTCCTTGTATTTGATAAAGACTCACTATTGATTTTAGCTTGAGTAAAAATCAAATCAAGAGAGAGATATTAACTCCTTGAGATACTTTTATCTAGATTGAGTCTTACTGTCTAGTTGATTCTCTAGCAAAGTATTTTGGAGTTAGTCCATACAAATTGTTAAGCGAAATATTGGGTGGTGTTGTTAGACCCCTGTTTTTTCACTCACATCTCTCGGAAGTTCAAAGTTCAAGAGATTATGAAAAGAAAACTAAAGGAAGCCATAAAAGTACGATTTTTGCTTCTCAGCATTCTCCAAGACTTTCAAAGCCGCTTTCTCCAACTCCAGCTTTTCAGTCAATTCAGCAATCTTGGCCATTTTCTCCACCACGACATCACTGGTAAAGGGTATATTCTTCACTACTACATCCTTGATGGTGTTGATCTTATGACGAAGCCACTTCAAATTAAAACCAAGTTCTTCAGATTTCTCCAAGTTGTACTCCCAATCAAAGGGTACATATCGAGTGATAGTACTTCTGGGCCTAGTACGAATATCATCTATAACACGCAATATGTTTCCTAATTTCATAATCAAGAAGTAGCTACGTTCAGGATCTCTTGTAACGACAATATGGCCATACATCTTCCACAACTTCTCATACATATTGGCATACCCAGTGGGAACGCTGAATCCGCCAATAGATACGTGATATGGGAGTGAAGCGCCAAATGGAGGATCACAAACAATCCCTGCATTTGGGTACTCGTGTATCACTATGTGATTCTCAATTACAGGAGCAACTTCCATAGCCATTGCAACAGCTTCTTCTGGGACAATCTCTACTGCTCTTGGCTCGGTTCTGTCTGTCAGGGCGATAACAACTGGAGCCTCAGTTTCCTCAACAAACTTAGTAGCAACATTCTCATGACATTGAGGTGCATAGATCATAACATCATCAAATTGGTTCATCATGCGGTTTGAATCGTCATTTGCACCGTTATTCTCAACTTCGGTATTTGATACCTAATACGAAGATTACATGAGATTAGAGTAATTCGAATATGAAAACCAAAGGCAAGCATAAAATTCAACATGTAAGTGAACTAACACTATCTAAGTTCTTTATTATGCATCCAAGACATGAGAAAATGGTGTGGAAGTCATGAAACACGTTTTTTCAATAAGCCCAACTGAAGAGATTTTATATTGTCCTTTATAAAATGATGAACTGGGAGAAATTGGTAAGTAATCTAAGGTTGAGTCATATACCTTTCTCTTTGTATGGATATTCTCTATAACATATCAAAATTTCATAACAATCGGATTAACGAGCAAGGAGATGTGGCCAAAACATTGGACAACATACAATCCGAAAAAGTTCTGAAAGTCTCTTGGAAGTTTACTATTTCGCATTTCTCAGGACCTAAACATTCTCAAAACTCAAAAATCTTCTGTTTTCAAGCTTGGATATTTTGTGGGCTTAAGGATACATGGGTAGATCGCGAAAATCTGACACCGTATGAAGATTTTATGGTGTTTTTGCTAAAACGCTGAGTTCTGAATTTTATGATGACGTATTTTGCTAAAAGTTTTTCATTCATTCATGTGGATTCTTATTTATTCAATCTCAAGTCAGCAATATTATACTTCTCTGAGGAGAATATAAAGTGAATACTTACTTGAGGAGTCTCCAAGTCATTCGAAAGGTTAACAGGATCGGCATCAACACTGGGAGCGTCGTTATCTCCATTCAGTCGCAATTCTTGAGGATTCTCTTTCTCACCACCAGTCGAAGACGAATGAATAGCATGACCATGTTGGCTTTCCACAACCATCTCCTCCTGGATGCATCAACAACAATCTTCATTACTTCAATCAAGGAAAATCCATAATCACTTACACAGGGGATACTTACATCCACTTCATCATCAGTGTTGGATTCCTGGATTGTTCGTTTAAAAACAAGGTGAAGACCGTCAATGGCTTATGGAGAAAAATTCTGAAACAAATTAACAATGTTCTTTTGGGATCCTAATTACATGGACAAGAAAATCGCAACGATAAGGGGAGTGCTATGGTGACTGCACATTATTCGGTATCATCCTATAAGATGTCCTGCTCCTGCCTTCTCCGCCCTGGGGACTTTCTTGAAGGTCTAAGAAGTCTACATGGATTCGAGGTCTCACATCACGGCCATCCTATCACAAAGTCAATAAAATGATTAAGATACGATTATCATGCTTTCGTTGAAATCATAATGGAAATACTTACCTGTGAACATTCTGGGGATGTTTTCCTCTTGCCACCACGGGAAAGGTACTTCAATCGTGTTCGATCAAAATTCAAGTCAGGGGAGGGAAACTCTCGTGCCAGAGAGTTAGCATCCATCGCAAATGCATACAAACGCTCAAGCTGTTGAAGCCAGAAGTCTATGTAACCCGGAGTTACGAAAGTAGCTCGGTCAAAGCATGGAAATAAATAATCATTCCCCTCTACACGTGTGAAATCTAAATAAGCCTTCAGATACTCAACTGATGGTTTGTTCATTCGATGACCCGGAACACACTGATCGACGCCCATTTGTCGAGTTTCCTTATCGATGTTATACTCTTCTACCTGGAATTCTCCATGCATTACTGATACTAGGTGTAAAGGAGTGCAACTCAATATAAAAGATCTCTCTCCATCATTCAAGTCAGCATCGGTTCTCAACATGACATTTTCTTCAGCAGTATTGAAAGTGATCAATTGCGAGAAAACAGGAGGGATCGACAGCCAGGGGCGAAAATTGAACTCGGATTCAATATCCAAAATTTTAGTGAGGCATATCTTGTATTGTGGATGCTTTGTAGACCAACACATAATCCTGGCATTATTCTTCTCGAGGAAAGCATGACGATTATCAACATTGGGTCCTTGCAAGACGCTACGAGGAATTGGAGCATAACCCTCAAGATGCTCCCACATCAAGGATTGGAGGAACATAGTGTTAACATATGTTTCGACTTTCATGAAGCCGTTGGAGACGCTGGGGTCTATAACTAAGGAGTCTAAATTGGCAAACAGTGAACCCAAAAATAGACTACCAATGGGAAGCTTCTCACCTTTAGCCATCTTTATGGCGAAAGGAATCACAAATGGATTCAACAAATGTCCACTGTCTTCAAGAACGTCTCTGGAGAGCCACAAGCATAAGAAAGCAGCAATGGTCAAAGTACCATTAACAGGTTCTTCAGGAACTCCATCTCTCGGCCACCAGTATCTCAACCATTGAGCATACAAAATTTTGGGATATTCGTTGAATTTGTGCATTTTATCTTCCAATGCGCCAGATATCACCTTCTCTTCTGCTGAGAGCTCTTCAGGGAAATTTCCAGTGACTGGAAGATGCAACAGAGCAACTACATCTTCTAAAGTAACGGTGAATTCTCCCCATCTGCATATGAAAGTATGAGTAGGAATGCACCAACGAGCAAGTAAAGCCACGATACCTGGTATATCATGATTCATGATTAAATCCCCAAAAGCTTGAATAGCTCGTGTCACCTGTGCACGATCCAGAAAGGTTCTTACACGGCTATGACCCAGCATGTGTCTTGCCCATCCATAGAAATGTGTCAGAGGCTTCCGGGAAAGTTTGAGTTCCACATGTGAAGCCAAATAGTGTTTCCCTTGTAAACATAACCGAGTTATTGCTGGAGGAGATACCAACTTGTTCTCAGTAGTGCTCCTGGGATTTATAAGCAGCCGAAACGAGGAACCTAAGGGACGTTTTTCGGGCCTATACAGATACACAAAGAATTTGTCCTCAGCATTTGGAATGTTCTTAGTTTTGGGAGTTCCCTCTTTCTCCTTAGAAGTCTCGAAATCATCATTCTGGAAGAATCATCATCTCTGGAAGACGCGTCTGTAGAAACATCCTCTCTGGAAGTGTCATCTCTAGAAACATCATCTTCAGAAGCGTTACCACGAGATCGAGTCATTTCACAAAGTTGTTGTGACATCCACACATGAATTTCGTCAACACAATGGAATTAAAACAGCTAGATAATTATGATGCTCACATCAATGTCTACAAAAATGGTAATCCTCAACTCTTACCTATTTTCTGTTTTAGGAACTTAGTGATAACAACACAAAACTCCAAAAACTTGCTTACTTCTTCAAACTTGCAAAAGTGAGCTAAAACTTATCATTCAAGAGTCAACACTGACTTTTCATGAAACTATGAACAATTCATATAAACACTTCATATGAGCGTTCCATGATTTTATGTCACAAACACATATCATAAAATCATATAACACAATTGTTTACCTCTAACAATTGCTCAAAATTTGCTATTTGTTTTTATCAAAATATAATAAATAAATAAATAAATAACTCACGTGCGCTTTTTTTTTTAAATAAAAAAAAATTACGTGAGTTAATAAAAAAAAACCTTATTTTTGGCTCAAACGAGCATTCTTCTTCGAAACGAGGGTCTTTTCTATTTTTGTAAGGGTCCACATATTCCAAATAAAATTTTGAAAGTTCACAGATAAATTTTATCATTAACTTCAAGTCCTTTCAAAATTTCTCTAACTCTAAAGATCGTTATTTATTACTTTTACTACGAACCTACGTTCTTAAAAGTATTTGTAAAAGTTCATGCTTTGAAAATAAACTTTGGTTTTCATGAAACCTCATAAAAAAAAATTTTCTCTACTGCAACTAGATCATATCTATTCAAAAACTTATGTGTCTCTTTCATATTAGGGATTTTTACTCGTTTCTTAAACTATCGAACGAACGGACATACGTGTTTTTACAAAAAAAAAATTTCATAAAACCTACAACATGCTCATACCTATGAAATTTTGTTTTAAACAACTCATGAACTTACAGCAAAAAAAAAAAGATCGCTTACCTCAAACTCGCCGGAGGTGGCCGGAAGTTCGCCAGACGGCAACAACGACGGTCGGCTCCGGAAGGGGGGGAATATTTTTCCTTCTCTGGACGTGAAGAGAGCAAGGGGAGATGGTCGGTCAATTAAAAAAAAATTAGGGTTTCGTCCCTTTTATATCAATTTTATTTCCAAAACCTAATAAAACACGGGTTTCCCTTTTGGGCTCGGGCTCGTAAAAAACTAAACCGACCAAAACTGGGCTTTTGACCGACCAAATCAGCAGTGTTTCATTTCATCATACTCACGAGATGACACTGTATTACACTATCAGGATCTTTACCTGGACATTTTCTCGTACATGACACCATTGGAGCGAATCGGGGATTCTGAATATACCTTTGTATGGCTGAGTTCAACTACTGATCTCGTCGACTGGAAAATCACCATCTAATGCTTACTGCGGAACATGACTGTCCCTCACTAAGCAGGGGACTTAATGTTGATGGTGGATTTTCAACAAAGGTCAAAATCGTAAAATCATGATACTGCATGTCTCTGACACGGGTTTCAGGCATGTGACGATTCATATTTTACGAGCCATGATGAACATGTTTTTCGAAAGGCCTCCACTAGCTGAGCGTTCGATGCCTCGCATTTCATCATGACCTCTATGTAGAACAACATAATTGGGCGGTTCTCCTCAGGTTGAGAACTTAACGCCTTCAGGACGTCGGTGACACTCACTGTTCCCTGACTACATAGAGAGACCCACATCTACATAGAAGAACGATTGGGCGGTTCTCCTCAGATTGAGAGCATTAACGCCTTCAGGACGTCAATGACACTCACTGTTCCCTGACTATGTAGAGAGACTGTGCGTAGATCCAGGCGGTCCTCCGTACATAATTGTTGAGAGGGCAAGAACGCCTTCAGGACTTCAGCAACACTCGTTGTTTCCTGACTATGCACCTTACAGAATGGGTATGAGCTTTAACTGGCTAATATCCCTTCTGCAATAGATTAATTCTACCTTGACATTCACCACAGAATTCCTAGAAGATAATCTATTTTATCTCATCATTCCGATTTCATGATCGAATCCACGGCTGATCTCATGATATGGTGATAGATAAATTATTACTCCTATTTCATGATCGAATCCACGGCTGATCTCGTGAAATAGTAATAGATTACTCCGATTTCACGATCGAATCCATAGCTGATCTCATGGAATGGTAATAAACAATCATTACTCCGATTCTATGGTTGAATCCACGATCCCATGGAATGGTAATACTCATTTTATTATTCCGAATCCATGGTCGAATCCACCGCTGATTCTATGGATTGATAATAAATAACTACTCATCTTTATTACGCAGTTTCATGAATCATTCTCCACTGAATTTCATAAACTAGTAATAAATACTCAACAACCGGGCATCAGGACCATCACTGAGTAAGCCTCATAAAATGGTGCAAGTGTACTCGACAATGATGCACGACCGAGCACCCGAATGCACAAATGAGCATTCGAAAATATGGATAAATGAGGAATCCTACACAAAATAGGATAAAAACAATAATACTAATAAAATAAGAGGCGCTCATGGGTCGGGCCCACCGACTATCCGGCCGTGCCCAAGCCGTGGCCGGTCCCATGCCTCTCCCATTATTTTTACTTATTTTGTTATTTTCATGGACTCATGAAAACTCCTTCATTCTAGCAACTTTCCTTATTTGAGCAAAACTCACAGTTTCCCCATATTTTCATGGTTTCATGAGAAATAATATTATAAAATAGAGAAAGGTGTCGTGGGACCGGGCAACTTGGACGGCCAGCCATGCCTTAGAGGTGACCTGTCCCACACCTTGCAGTTCTTATTCTTTCATAATTATTATTTCCCTCATCTCATGAAACTCCACCGTTTCAACAAAACTCATGGTTTCTCCATAGTTTCACGGTTTCATGAAAAATAATATTATAAAATAGGGAAAGGTGTCGTGGGACCGGGAAACTTGGCCGCCCGGACATGCCCTAGCCGTGGCCGGTCCCATACCTTGCAATCCCTATTCTTTCATAAATATTATTTCCCTCATCTCATGAAACTCCTCAGTTTGAGCAAAAATCATGATTTTTTCATATTTTCTCAATTATTGCTCAAACCATGAAAAGGCCAAAAGTCGACATAGTCACACGACCGACTAAGCTACTCTCAAAAAATATTAAAATATCATTATTTTAATGTTTACAAATATTGATCAAATGAGCACACATGCTCATTCGAGCAAAAATCAAGAATTTCAGTCAAGATAAAACTCTTCTGAAAATCCACAAGGTTGCTTAAGCGCACATTAGAAAATACCAAAACTCTCAGGACTGATACACGGACATTGTGGTGACACGAGCATGCCTCCTTGACTGACCAAGGCCGGCCCTAGGGCTTGCAAAGAGCCGGTCCCACACGTTGTTCATAATTTTGACCTAATTTGCTCAATTGCTCATATTGGGTCCAAACTCTTTTCAACCAACTTGGAGTTTGCTCAAACGACCACCAGCTGGTCCCACGACCACCAAGGGCCGGTCTCATGCCCTCTTGGTCGGTCCCTCACTCTTCCATAATTATATTTTATCACTTAATGCTCAATCGAGCACTATTTCAATAAATGATGAAACCGGCATTTTATCATCATTCTTTCACCAACTGATCAACTCAGGACCCTCACGCTCACTTGAGCACTTGGACACCACATGGACGTCCATCATTCCATGTGGTCGGTCTTTCTCTTATTTTCAGCAATTCATCAATTAACGAACGATTGATCAAATATTAGGGTTTCGAACAAACGCTTCACGAATTCATCATTTTGAGCAAGTTCAAACACTAATAAATTTATGTTGATCCAGCAATCAACATCTGGATTAATTATATAATATTTGGTAGTCTACCAATATTTTAATTAATATTTTATTAGGTCACGTCGCCAATAAATAATTCATCGAATTGAGCAATACTTGCTCAGTTGCTCGATTATTGATCCAACTATCAATATTCAGTAATTTATCAGTAATTCGTCGAATTGAGCAATACTTGCTCAGTTGCTCGAATATTGGACCAACTATCAATATTCAGTAATTTATCAGTAATTCGTCGAATTGAGTAATACTTGCTCAGTTGCTCGAATATTGATCCAACTATCAATATTCAGTAATTTATCAGTAATTCGTTGAATTGAGCAATACTTGCTCAGTTTCTCGAATATTGATCCAAATATCAATATTCAATAATTCGTCGAATCAATGAATCCCTGAGCATTCATCACTCATGCTCAATTCAACAAAACCTAGACTCATTGTCTAAACAGTCAATAACTGACTTATAAAATACACGTCTGTCATGCAGACTCCACGATTCGTGAGACACTAATCACGTCTATGGGGGGATATCAATTAGGGTTTTGGTTTGGTAGCCTACGGCACGTGGATTCATCCACGATGAGAAATGTGAGTAAGTCGTGCAAACGTTTGAAGGAGTTAGCAAAGTAGTGGGCGAACGTTTAACCAAGTCTCTGCACGACCTGGAACTAGTTTCACCACGATTTCCCACTTCCCCACTCTTTCACTCAAGAAACCGTCACACTTACAGGGATCAAGGTTTTAGCATTCAAACAGTATAAATAAGTCTTTGAATCCATGATTGAAACAACGAACATTCGTCTACACATAATTTCTCGAGCAATTATTCTCAAGAATTCATCAATTTCCCAGAACTTATTTGAACTCATCAGTTCATCATTATTACAGAAACCTTCAACATATCCACAATCCTTGATCATCATTGATCCCACACAATTCTCAGCTTCCCTCCTACATATCAACCCATTTCCCTCTTTGCGACCGAATTGACTCTGGAACGGCCATTGACTTGGTTTAGGCCGGAGTCCTACAGATTGATCTCTCGAATCTAAGCACTCCCTTCGCAGTGCATCTGTGTGAGGTTGAGCAGTTTGCTCGGTTGAGGAGTCTCGACAACACGTCTGTCTCTTCAATTCCCTAAAAAACCAGCAAACCGTTTTTCCCCATCTACAATCTCATCCTTGTATCTAACTTGAGAGTTGCAAGGATGAAATTTGCGAGATGCTCAAGTCTACTGTAGGTTACCATTTGTCTTGTGTTTGATTTAGATGTTTTCATCTTTTGTGAAGGTTGAGTCATCTCTTGAATCCTTGTAACTAGTATGTATCTTCCTTATGCTCTGATCAAATTTTTTAATTATTGAGCCATGGGAGTAAGAGATATCTGAAAACAGAGGGTATTTTCTTTTTCTTGGATATTGTCTGATCCATTAACCCTTCACATCTAGTCCACGAACGTCCGTGTCTTTCTTGGGAGTTTAAGGGTTTCGATAACAAGGGTGTCGTTCTCTTGTTCGTAAATATATATATATATATATATATATATATATATATTGTTTTTGCCTTCCATAATAAAAAAAAGGAAGAAAAATGGAGAACTTTTCAAGACCTCAAGAAGTGGTGAATCTTGAGATGGAAGAAGACATTAAAGGATGCGATTCAGTTCAAGAACTTGTCTTGAAAAAGATGATTGAAAGGAAAGAGTACAACTCCTGGATTGGAGAATCTGTCAAGGATTTAATTCTTTTTCAGAATGACTCTAGGGTCGAATTTGCAAATCTTCAACTGCAAATAAATCAGCTTATTGATGGTCAGACCAAAATCCTTGATAATCAAAAGATCTTGATCAGGAATAAGAAGAAACTCATCATGGATTGTGTCAAAGCTAGGCATCTTTCCCGCATTATTGATCAGAAATTTAATGTTCTAACTCATGAACATAAAGTCTCTACCGTCAAAAGATTCAACGATATTAGTGATACCTTTTATGATGGACCCTTTCAAAGGTATGATGTTATCAAAGAAACTTGATTTATTTTTTTTTGTCTAAGAAACTTCTTATGAGAATTTATTCTTGTGTTTTAAGAAGGATAACTAGGGTTTGGAATAACAATTATTGTGAGTACACATAGCTATTGCCAATGATTTTCATCTTGCAATGTTTTTAGATTTATTTATTTAAATTCTAAATTTTATTTGGAAGATGATTTTGCAGTATTAATCTTTATTGGTTTTATCTATTGCAAAAATTGTTATGGGATATGTGTGTTTGCATCCGTGAACTATGATTGTCCCATATATGTCAAAAGTTAAGCCTATTATGTCATTATGAAAATATTGATGGAAGATAGGATGAACTTTTGATTGCAAAGATTAAATCTATTATATGTATTTATGAAAATATTGATGAAAAATAGAATGAATCTTTGAATATTCCGCAGTATTGATCTTTCTCTGATCCACTTCTACGTGAAAGTATTGTGCGATTCCATAAGTTCTCATATGTTGAACGTTTCCGATTAAATTAATCATGGGTTCTCTTGTGGTTAATTTAATTGAGTTTTCTGGACACAAATTCATGTTTCATGCAATTTGTTAATGCCAAAGAAGTCTTTCTTTTCTTGTGAAACTAGGTCGCTCTTGTTGTTCTTTTGGGACTGACATTTTATTAGGAGAGAGTTCTTAATTGAACTTGTGCTTGATTGCCAAATCTTTGTGGGGAGTGCGGTTGTGGAATATTGTAGGAGTTTTCTTGTATCTTTATAAACTCCTTGATGAGTACACTAAGTTTTGACTATGTGAAATCATCGAAACAAAGTTGATATGTTCTCTTTTAGTCATGAAGTATCTCTATGAAAATTTCATTATGATTCCACTAGTTTTCGTACCTTTGCCAATTTATATTGACAAAAAGGGGGAGAATTAATGTGTGGTTCACACTACAAATACATATGGTTTACGAATCATTATGTAAGGGGGAGTGGTTTTCATGTGAGATGAAGTATTGACTAAGGGGGAGTGATACATATCACCGTAGTATTGTTGTCAAAGTTGTGATATAATCGGAATTTGATGTTGTGTAATAACAGTATGACACTTTATAAAAATGATTGAGAGCTATTGTTTTCTCATTGTTATAGCTACGGGTATTCAACAACTAAGATGCTGAGTTGAACACATTCAGAATCACTGGAGTACTTGGAAGTGACGAAGATTTCGAGTAATGTTGAAGAACCAAGGAAATCAAGCATTTGGATGACAAGCTACAAAGTTTAGATCACTTCTCGGTTGAACTCGCAAGCATTGCTATCTCAAGCTTGTTGTCAAGTTTAGTTGCCAAAACTATAAGTCTTGATTTCTAGTCTACTTATATCTAAGTCTCATATTAGGATATAAAGTGTAGTTGAGCATTAGACTTCACAACGTTCATCGATTGAAGACGAAGAACTAACTACTAAGGGGAGATTGTGGAACTTCATCAACAAAAGGTATGTGCATACTTGAACTCATCTATCACTCAAAATTCTATCTACTATATCTCCTATTTGAGACAAAAGTTGTATAGCTATGTAGACTTCGATTATACACATTTGATATTTCGAGCTGAGTTTAACTCGCTTACATATATCTCAAAATATGTGTTGATAAGGTTTCGCTTTAACCAAGTTCATCTTATATTCTTGGAGAAAGTCAAAAGATGATCATGTGAAAATCGCCTTGTAACATCTTACATGATTTGTGTGAGAAAGTCATTTGATGTATACTCGGAATGTTTTGTATTGATCATTCGATCACTTGAAAATTGCTTTGGAGCTAATAGTTTGTATGAGACATTTATTGTCATCTTCTAAGAATGTTTCAATAATTGAAATGGAAGTTTAGAACAAATAACCATGATTGGATATAGCACATTATGCGTACTTGTATGCTAACTGTTGAAAGTTATGCCAAATCCGGGAACCATAGTATGCATACCCGTATACGTACTGGTTGGTTAATGAAAGTCTGGTATGCGTACTGGAGTGAGTCTAAAGTTCCGAAAATTCAACTAAGTTTGGAAGGTATGCGTACCCATTCGTATACTGGAGAACCCAAACTTAGTCCGACCACTTAGGTATGCGTACCCAGATGCATACTTGAGTAGGTTATGTTCTAAAATCGGTTTGTTCATGAACTAATACATTTCTATATTAAGGAATGCAATCTTTTGCAAACTGTGGCTATAATGTTCATGAATTGATTTGAGTGAATCAAAATCGATTTTGATTCAATTGTGTCTTATATACTTCTATGAGAATATAAACAATTGAACAACTCTAAAACTAGTTTCATTTTAGGCATTTGAACTAGTTATGGTTAAGATGAACAAGGTTAATATGAAAGTGTTCATATGGCTAACTTCGGTTTACTATTGTTGAGCCAATAAAGATGTATACGTTTAAGTACGATTACTAATATCTAAATGAAGTCACTTTTCATTTGTGTGTAGCAAGCTCAGTTCTATCTAACGGTTGAAACATATTAGCTTGAGTCTAATCAGGTTTTCATCTAACGGTGAATATTGAATACTTTGTTACCAAGGTAACATTGATTGCAAACCCTGATTTGAAGACTATATAAGGGAGAACTCTAGCAACTGGGAAACCTAATCCTCACACCTCTTGTGTGATACTAGTTGCAAGTAGAGTCGATTCTCCTTTAACCTTAGGTTTTTCCAAAACCCAGTAGGTTAACGACTTAAAAACTTCATTGGAATTGTGAAGCCAGACCCAACTATTTCTCTGTAGTTGCGTGTTTTGATCTTGTTGTTTTCTATCGTATTGAGTACTATCTTCTCTAAGATTTGATCGAGATTTAATCTCCGATAGGGAAAATAAAAAGTAGTCACAAACATCTTCGTTTCATCGTTTGTGATTCCACAATATCTTGTTTCGCTACCATACGATTAAGATTATTGTGAGGTGATTGATATTACTAGGCTGTTTTTCAGGAATATAAGTTCGGTGTATCAATTGGTTCATGTTCACCTTGATTTATCAAAATACGGAACAAAACTCATAGGTATATCTGTGGGAGACATATTTATATATTCAATAGACTTTTCTGTGTGAGACAGATTGCTTTATCAAGTCTTCGACTTTGGTTCATAGCAACTCCTAGTTGTGGGCGAAATCAGCTAAGGGAATCAAGTGCGCAGAATCATACGTGGTTCTAGAGGCGTAAGGAACGCGATTGTACCTTGATTAGTGTGAGATTGGTTATGGCTCAACTACATTCCAGTCCGAAGTTAACTTGGAGTAAGCTAGTGCCTGTAGCGGCTTAATACAGGGTCTCGGGGTTTTTCTGCATTTGCGGTTTCCTTGTTAACGAAACTTCTGATGTCTGTGTTATTTCTTTTCCGCATTATATTTTCTATATAATTGAAATATCACAGGTTGCGCGTAAGTTCAATCAATTGTTAATCCAACCTTTGGTTGTTGATTAAATTGATTGACACCTTGATGTTGGTTTTTGATACCGTCCAAGTTATTTCTTCTATTCAATTGGGCTCGCAAATTCCTATTTGTTTGATTGCAAATTGAATTAAGAAATTGAGCTATAATCTTTGATATACTTTTCTTAAGATTGAGTCTGACTGTTTAGTTGATTCTCTTGAAAATATGTTGGAGTTAATCTATACAGATTGCTAAGCGAAATATTGGATGTGGTTGTTATACCCCCATTTTTTCACCATGCTCCTCTCATTTTTGGCGTGTAATAGGCGTGTGGGTAACTTAGACTATGTATGTGCGTTTTATTTTGACGCATAATGTCTTCTCATCGACTTAGTGTATCCTTTTGTCTTTTCTTCCTTCCTTTATTTCAAAATTTTATTTTAGTTGTCTGATATGGATATTACATTTTCGTTTTTATGGCTGTGACTTTTAATTCGCTGGTCATAAGATTGTAATCTATGCAGTATATTCTAGTCAATCGTTTAATCGTAAGTGGACTAGGCGCTTAGCATATTTTTGTTCGCTCATTGGGCGGATAGTTTTATACCGCGGTGCAATTTTATTTTCATTATTATATGGTGCCTAGTTAATTAACTGCTTGGAGGCCGACAATAAGTACCCTCCATTATATTCCTGAAGCGCCTGTGCTTGGTGATCTCGTTTGCCAGAGAGTTTGGGGATTATTTACGATACGGAAAAATATATGGATCTTTAGGCCGATGCGTTTTTCTTTTTCTTTTTCTTTTTCTTCTTCTTAAGGCGCGTTGGTTGCCTTATTAATATGTATATGTATCACTTATAATCGTTCCCAATTTTCTCCCCTTTTTTCTTGGTGGACTGGACCATTTCGCTCATGGCGTTGTCATCTCTTGTTTCTTGGCCGTGTTCACAACCTAGCCATGCTCGAGGTTTTATTTCATTTTCTGGCTGTACTCATAGCCCAGACGTACTTGGGGCTTTATTTCATTTTGTGGCTGTACTTGCAGCCTAACCATACTCGTGGTTATTATTCTTTTCATAGGCTGTACTCGTTGCCTAACCATACTCGTGTTTTTTTTTAATTTAAATGGGATGTACTCGTAGCCTAGCCATACTTGGGGCTACTATTCATTTCATGGGTTGTACTATTCGGGGCTAATATTCATTTCGTCGGCTGTACTCGTAGCCTAGCCATACTCGGGGCTATTGTGAATTTCATTGGCCATGCACAAAGCCTAGCCATACTCGGGGCTACTATTCATTTCATGGGTTGTACTTGTTGCATTTTTTCATTTCACGGTGCATTTGAGGCCACCTTTTCTCATTTTTCATGGTGCATTCGAGGCCACCTTTTCTCATTACTCGGCCATATTCATGGCTATTTTCAATTCATGGTGTTATCACATTTAAATTTCTAAAGTTCAATACAAAATGACGCAGATATTCTATGTATACTTGGTGAAATTAGTAAGATTTAATTCTTCATATGCGGCTAACTGACATATGCGCCTTTCATGGAATTCAAATATCAATACGCAAATAGGTGCTATCTCGGACACTGCTTGGTTTAACATGCTAAATATATAAAAGGGGCGCATGTACTCATTAATAGTGAAATCAGTGTGTTATTATGTACTCAATCTTGCATATTTGGAAAATGTAAATACTTATAACCTTCTAAACAATATATCAAAATACAACAGTGTGTTATTATGTGTATGTGTATGCCCGGAGTGTTGGAACATAGTTGCACTAAGCCTCTTCCGGTATGAGGAAGGTTTTCGGCATTACGAGCCTTCATAACGAATTGCAACCAATTCAAGACGGAGATATGCAAATGAGAATTTAGACACCAAGCATTTTCGGTCAAACAAGATTTTGTGCTCGTGCTACGTCCGGGCAGCTTCTCACACTTGGTTCACCAATTTAATCTGCAACTACAAACTACAAATACTATGCATCAATGCCTCTTTCTTTGAACCATATTTTTTATTTGGCAAAGCTCGGCTTTGTCCCGTCCCGATATGATTTGGTAAATCTCGGCTTCGCCCAAGTCCGCATTTGATTTGGTAAAGCTCGGCTTCGCCTCGTCCCATTTGGTAAAGCTCGGCTTCTCCTCGCCCCAATCCAGATTTGAACTGGCAGTACGGGAACTGGCAGTAGATGAACTTGGGTGTTGAAGACCAAATGTTCTGAAAATTTGATTTGGTGTTATTAATTAGATGGGAACATTTCTTCAACTAAGAGTTGTTAAAATCAAATAAAAACAAATAAAGGAAGTGACGGTGCAGATAGATTAATAGTCCAAAAACTGCAATAATATTAATTAGATTCAATGAAATGTTGTCTCAAGTTAGCGTTGCATATAGAGCAATCAAGCTCACCATTACAGCACGTTACTGTTTGGTAAAACTTTAGCTTTCTTTACAAAGCATCTTTGTAGTTACATAACATAGCATCTATATATATATAACCTGCTGAACAGGTTGGTAAGCCATCGTTTCAGGGACATTGAGATTTTAAACCATTGTTTTTTCAGTGTGGCTTTCAGTAGTTACTGCACAAACTCGTTGCTCAAAGAATCCACCTGCTGCTAATAACACTTCCTGCAAAAGTTGTTGTACAGGAATTTATTTAAATACACAACCAAATTAGTCAGACAACATTAATTTGGTTCACTTTAACAACAACATATTATGAAAAGAAACTAATATTTGAGGTTTGTGCTTACTGTTGCTCCAGAGAATCGAATTGCTGGTAATCCTTGGTCCCGATAATGTTTAGCACTGGTGGAGGATGGGAAAATCTCAGGCTTACCCAGTCAACCATTCGCTTTCTTTACAGCTTACTCTAGCTGATGAGTTTCTTGCAGCCAGTTCCCATATCATCAGTAAAATTAGACCATAAAATTGTTGTTGCACACTCCAGAAAAAGAATAAAATCTTGAAAATGAGTTTGTCGGACTATGAAAGTTATACCTTCATTATGGCTTCTTTCAAATCTATGCTTTCCTGGTTATCCAACAACGGTAATTCTCTTTGCGCCCAATGTATTACATCTTAGCTTTCTTTTCAGATTTTCAGAACCAAAGTGACTCAAAACCATGTTCATGTAATGACAATAAACCTCATTCATGGATTAGTATGGAAGCTAATATGTAATTTGACTTCCCAAATCTAAAGATAGAGAAAAACAATATTTTTAGGTACTACATACCAAGTCTACCCTACCATCATTAGAACTGACTTTGCATAAAGCTGAATCAATTTTCTTCTTGGAATCACAGTAAGCATCAACAATTTAAGAAATATAAACGTAAATCATGTGATTTGTATAAAAGAAATTGGGGACCGGGTAGAAGGAATAATTACCTTGTTGGTAATCTATGAAAGATGGATGCAGGAAAAAGCTTGTTGGCTATTCCAGCATCATTCCACTATCCATCTCATCATCATTTACTGTCTTATTTTCATTTGTTTTCCCCTGCGGACGAAGTGAACGAACATATTAAACCCAATTAAGCTTATGGCCTATAAAAGTATACACACATAAAATATAAATAACAATCAGATATCAAACCCCAAGCACCAAGAACTGAACCCATTAAAGTTTTGCGAAATCAGATATCTTTATAATTTTCATGGTTCTATTTTCTTCCTTCTTGAATACTATGATTCATCTCCTTCACTCTCTTGTCGTGCACACTGTCAATTCTTAGATATTCATTATTGCTGGCAATAAAAAATAACAACAAAAAAATCAGTAACAAAAAAAGCTAAACGATGTTGAAAACAAAAATCTCAAGGAAATTGAATATAAAAATATGAAATTTTCAATTGTATCAATACAAATAAGAAAAATGTTGCAATATCAATAATCCAAATAAAACATTTCAGTTTAGGTATATGATATGCTTACTGTTTTTGGCACTTGCAACAATCTGCCGGGACTCTTGTTCTGCACTCAGTAACATTTGTACACTAAAGTATCCATTGCAATTTACTAATGTAATTTTCTCTGAACAGTGCATGAATCAGAAGGAATACATTCTCATACATAAACACTTCAGAAGTAAACCATACATATTGGAAGGTATTGCAATCCTCACTTACAGTGACATCCAGTAAGATCTTTATATACACCGGCGAATAAATAATGTCTTCACATGCAATTGCTTATACATACCATGGAAAGTATTAGAAACTAATGGACTTGTAATGCTTCTCAATCCTGTCCAAGCAAAAAAAAATCGTACCTGCAAAATAAAACAAATGGGTTAGGGTTTATTGATTCAGAGAAACAAAAAGACAGAACGAAAAAGTTTCAGGCTTACCAACTGCAAAAATCGTTCACCTTTTTTACTTTGTATTGAAATCCCCAGACCTAAGAAAACAAACTCAGGTATTGATCAGAAAAAATGCAATTTTTATATCTTAAATTCGCTAATTAACCACAACCCACCACTTCAAATCAAGCATTCAGGTATATTAGCTAGAAAAATGAAAGAGATGTGAAAGTAGAACCAAAATTAGGGTTTACGTATTTAGTGTTCCTGAGGTTTTTATTTCAGTGTTCAGAATCATCATATCCGGAAGCCATATCAAAATCTGTAAAAGAAACCATTAATAATAATATAAAAAAACGATGATGAATTAAAAGGAGAGAAGTAGAACATGGAGAGGAGAGGAAGAAGGCTGCAGAGAGAAAAACCCCCACTGAACATCTATTACGCCTACTGCCCCCATTTGTGGTATCCACCGTCTAATGACACAAAAACTATTGATCTAGCATGGTCTTTCACTTCAAAACAGACTGGGAACCTACATTAAACATTTCATGTATGTTTAAACATTAAAATAATTAGACATAAGGAACTACATCACCTTGGAGCATTAATCGTGTTTTTAATTTGGAGCATTAACTCTTGCCTTTGTGTTATACAATTTCTTAAATGTATATTCATAATTAGTTTTGTCCACTCCTCCTGTGAACGTCACAGTCTCAGCAGCAAGCCCAATCATCGTACTCATACTGACAATCAAAAATATAATTAATTAATCATTTGGGTCCAAGTGAACATATAATTCGCATAATTGGCTTCTCATCGAAGTAACAAATGTGTTGGCATCATTTGGGTCAAATTGAACACGTATTTCGCTTCTCATCCGAGTAACAAATATGTTAGCAGTTTCTCAAGGATATTTTGGTAAACAAATGTATACCATATACCTTCTTTTCGTCCAAGAGATTAGTGTAACATTTTGGGAATGCCGCTGTTTTGAGTTTCAAATATACCTGCTTTTCTGCCAAGAAATTATCACTGTAACATTTTGGGACTGCCACTGCTTTGAGTTTCAAATAGAAGGCCTCGACATACGGTATCATCTATTCTTTGGATGGTATGAAATTCAACCAGTCAAAACACCTGCCAAATATGGGGAAAGATAGAGCCTGGTGCCAATGAAAAACAAAGAGTTAATGTAGAAGTACTGAGACTGCAATAATACCAACCAAGGTATCCCGATAAAAGAAAATCATGCATCCAACATAGACGGGAAAATATGCTTGTATGCAAACGGATCCTGCACTTGTACTAATTCAAATTAGCATTCAAAAATCAATCAAAGCAAATGGTATCGTTTCATAGAATGGCATGCCGTCAGTTATCTAAAGAATCAGCCATCAAAGTGTAAAGTCTCAAATTTATTATACTTGTAACTGGTTTAGTCTTACTATTTAATCTTACTATCCTATAAATTAAACCACCTAAACAGATTGGACCTAACCACTGTAATTTTGTGTCAAGCTTAAGGGATGTCATTGGGTCGAATCCAGTTCTATAAAGAAGAATCACAGGGCATCTAACGAATGCAAATGAGGGGGACTCACCAGGTTGAATTTCAAGTGATGTCTGTCTATACATATCTCCAAATCAATTGAAGTCCAAATAACATACAAAAGATCTCCAATCGGGCTTATTTTACCACTCTATACAGAATTTAGAATTGAAAAACTGAAAAGCAGAGAAGTAAAGAGAAAAGTGATATACCTTAAAAGACATATCTTCAATGAAGCAACACACCAATGACCTAATATTGAAAACAAAGAAACAACCAAAAATTACTCATATTATATCACCAAAATAAAATTAGGGATTAAAAGTTGGATAAAATAAATTAGGGTTCTTTTTAAAACCTACCCCAAAAACGGAAATCGGAGATATCATCAGGGATTCTTCAAATTTCTCTTCAAAGACCTGGCGAAGAGATTGCAGTCGAACCAAAAAGAACCCCTTCACCTAATTCTTAAAGAAACTTAAATTGAACCTAATACATCTAATTATACTTCAATCAAGAGAAAACCCATCATAATTTGATCAAATTATAAAACCATCTAATTATACAGAGTTAATTAAAGAAACCCTAAATTACCTGGTTTTGTGATTCGTCATCAGAATGGTCCCCTAACTTCAATTTATAACAGCAACGGGTTTTTCTTCTTACTTCTTCTCTCGTCGAAGATGTAGAGACGATTTTTGGGTACGTCTTGAGAGATTTGGATCGCGATAAGGTTTTTCTTCTTAGGCTTTTCTATGTTTTCGTTTTCGATTTTTTTTTCACGAATATAAATAAATAAAAAAAATCCTTTATTTTGCGAGAAAAAGTCTTATTTTTCTCTCCTTTAAGGAAAAGTGAAACGGAGCAATTCTGTTTGAGGATGAGGGTCACCGTTCAACGTGAAACCTAAGGAGCTTAGGATTTTAAAGGAGTTAGATTGGTACATGCGACTAGGCGACTTATTCCTTATATGCGCTTTATGCTTTACATAACATAATCAAGAAACATATGTTGAATAGGTATAAATACAAATGTCACATACAAGTAGGCACCAGTCCTCCCATCAAAGAATTTTTTTGTAGATGCATGCTTGGAGATAAATTGGAGATTTTAGGTTTTGAAAGCCATAATAATTTTCTTTTTTAAAACTTTTTCTTGGCAGTAATTAAATCATAAGCGTTCAAAATGCGCACACACATTCCTAAGCAAAATGAGTATATATGGGTAGCCAAAGTTTATCAAATAATATAAGCATTATACGATTCAGCTAGCACAACACGAGAGTCTTCAAGTGACTATAGGTGGGATGCAAGGCGTGCAAAATGAGGCAAAAGGACAAGTCCTGATGATGTGCTACTTAAACAATGAGAAGTTCTGGTACACATATTCAGTGTGCGTATAAATCATATGGAATTGTTGCATGAGTCATTCAAGCATCTATAATGCTAAAGATAACCTAAGCATGACAGCATACCGAATGGTGATTCTTCACAAATCAGCTTGGCCCTAAAGCAACATTCATGGTCCTTAAACATAGGTGATACACCCTTAGGGATGTTCAAACAAGTGTAAGACCAAAATGTAACAGACCATGCGAAAGTATTATATCTATCATGTTTTCAATCAAGAAGTTATACATAGAGTGTATGTGGCGCCTGTTTATGTCCAAATAAAATGAAGTAATAGGAGGGTCCCAATACAAAGGTGCACCGGATGTTTATGGCTGCATTAGACGCAAGGAATGATCATTATAACCAAATGAGCGCGTTCATCATACGTTTCGTGGCTAACTTATATCTCTGTTCTAGCATACTGGTAGGTGAAGTAATTTAAAATTATAAATGCAGACCAGTTGGGGATGCATAAAACCACACATTACATTCAATGAAGTATAAGATGATTTAACACAAAGTGAAGATACACAAGCAAATGTAGATACAAGGATATACGTGGTTCGGTATGATTACCTACGTCCACGGGGTGAAAGGATGAATGTTCTTATTTCTCTTCTTTGGTTACAAGTTGCTCCCTCCTTCTCAAATGGTGAAGCTCTCACAACTCAAGTTTAATGCCTTGTTCTTTTTCTCTCCTTACAACCTACCTCTCTCCCTCGACCTGCCCTTATATTTATAGGCCAAAGTCGACATACAACAGAATTACAATGTTGGTCATATTACATCATTTTAGTTGTTCTCTATCGGACCTTCACTGATCGCCCGAATTCCTGGTTTGATGGATAGTTCTTCACCCGAGACCGAGTCTGTATCGCCTGGTTAGCACGGTGTCTCCCTTCTTTCTTCTCGCTCCTTTGTTTGACCATCTTCCTTCGTCTGACCGAGTGCTTTCTGATTGTTCTCCCGACCTGTCATAGGATAAGGGTCACATCACATCCGACACCTATTGGGCCATCACGTCCGACCCACGTGATACTTCGCTCTTTGCGCCGCTTGGTTTTATCCTGTGCTTCGCCGCTCTTTTCTCTTTGGTGTATCATAGCTTAGGATCTTGCCACCTAGCCCTGTGGATTATCTACACCTACATTTATGCCCCTTCTTTCGCTCGTGTTCTTGACACGAGGGAAAGAAAATCGTTCCATCTTCCCACGTCCTCGAGCGTGCCGAGAATTCCGCCATGCAGTCTCCCACTAACTCTCCTTTATCACTTGTAACCGTTGCTATCGGTTGAGGCGTTGTACCCTATAAATATCCTTCCTTATGTTCTCACTCCCTCGTTCGCCATTTTTTAGAGAAACGAAGTGTTGTTCATCTTTCTTCTCTTCCTCCCTTTATTGCCGACGCCATTAATTCCGGTGACTCTCTTCTCTTTTCAATCTTCGTCTTTGTTGTTTCTGTTGGTGAGATTCGCGACAGTTGTGGTTAGTTCTTCCTTTTGCTTTTCTCTTCATCAGAGCTCGTATCTCCCTGTTCGTTTTTCTTGCCATGGCTTCTTATTCTCCGTCAATGACCGAAAAAAGGTGCGTGAGTGATACCTTCTCCGAGGGCGATGTCGTTTCTCTCGATTCCCTGTTTTGGCTTGAGAGTCCATCCCATCACGATTATCGTGCTATAAATTCAATTTTCCCTGATGAATCTCCTTCTTTTTCATGTAGGTCTGATAAGAGAGTCTCGAAAGACTTGTCTGATGATAAGTTTATTGAACAGTTGAAGGAAGAATTTGGCCTTCAAAACTACGAGGTATCCCTGGTCTCGGGCCAGACGGGTGTATTGAGAAAGTCCGATGTTGACAGATATGATCAGTCATCCGAGGCGGTTATCGTTACTCGTGGGCAATTATATCTCGGTATTCGCTTTCCTTTGTATAACCATGCTAGCCCTTTCTACTATGAGGTGTTATCGCAGCTTCAGCCGCCTCGGGCCTTGACCCAGTGGAATGGCAACACTTTCCGTCTGATGAACGAGTGGAGAGACCGGGGCGAGGGTCATAGATCTATGGCCGATTGGTCGACCTACAGGCCCGAGGATGCGCCCAAATGTACTGTCGCCAATTTCCTTGCGAACTATCGGAGTGGGACATCTACCAATGGTGACCTTGCCGGTTTTGCTGCCATCCCTCATCGCTTGAAGTATATGCCCAATGGTGCTGAACGATTGATGTTGGATGCTGATCCTCTAGGGAGAGGTTCCAACAAGCGTGCTCGCCATACTAATGACCCATACTGGGATCGGGTTCCATTGCTTGTTCGCGGCCAGATTTTGCATGGTAGCTTCTCTCCTCCTCAGTTTCCTGCGGAGCCTTACTCATTCTGGGTGATTAATGATGACAGGGTATGTTGTTTTCTTTCCATTTTCTTCGATTCATGTTGTGTCGGCTCAGGGTATTGATTACTTTCTTGTCATAGGTTAAGCCTCAGGGAGAGCCTACCAAATCGGCTTCTATTTCCAAGAAGAGGAGCGCTGGCACAAGGGTCGAGGAAGACCAGGGGAAGGTAACAAACATATAGCTTCTAATATAAGTACATGTACTTGCCCCTGTTTTTTGCCTTCACGTGCTCTGACGCTGAACCTTGTGCAGAAAATCCCTAGGCGCGAGGATGAAGATGTTGGAGGGTCCAATACTGTTGGTGATGAAGGTTTGGTTCCAAGGCGTAATCCTCCTCGGGGGAAGTGGCGGCTAAGGGAGTGATGCTGAAAAGTTCGGATATCGTGATCGACATCCCCGATCAAGATGATGAGGACGATATATTCGGGGACGAGCAGTTGTTTGATGAGGATGGGGGTGGGCAGAAAGAAGTGGAGATTCCCTTGGAGACTACTATTGTGAATCCTACCGTGCATCCTTGGGCTCAAGGGCCGACCGAAACATCGCCCCAAAAGCGTCCCCCAATGGATGTTGGTTCTTCCTCGAGTGTTCACACATCTTTTACCATATCGGGCCCTCTGTGTGATTCTCTCGGCGCATTACACTCGGAGGAGTTCGACCCCTATACTGATGAGCAGATGATTGATGTCGTGCCCCTGTATCCTGACATTGCGTCGTTCTTTGATAATCTGGTAAGTGGTTTGCCTGAACTATTCGTTTTGATGTTTTCGGGCCTTACTAATATCGTCTTGGGATGAAATTTGTAGGTGTTGAATCGGTCGAGGCTGGAGGCTGCACTTCGCCGACAAGAGATTAGGAAGTTGGAGGATGCTCTTCAGCAGGAGAAGGAACGATCTCGTCGATGCTCAAGGTATATTGTTTACATAGTTTTGTTGATTGAGTTCTTCATACCAATATCCTGAGTCAATTATTGTTCTTCTAGCCGAAATATATAGTATAGATCTAGATGCTTCTTCGGAGTATAGGCTTATGAAGAGAAAATGGGATATCGAGAAAGATCTTGTGGAGAATCTTCGACAACGAATTTTCAATAAGGATGGGAAGATAGACCGACAGGAGGCCGAGATCCAACAACTTCAAGAGGAATTGGACAAATATCGCCTGTTTGAGTATGTTCCCGTGTAGATGGCGGATTTTCGACAAAGGCTAAATTCGTAAACTCATAATCATACGAAACTCTGATTCAGCAATTGGACGTGAGTATCGAGACACGAGTCTCTCATCGAATTCTCAACAGAGAGTACTTTCTCTCAGAGTACATGTAGATATGAAGTCTCACGACTGGACAACGGCATATCTCATGAATACGGAATACTTTAAGTGGTTATTTCTACATAGCATCACGTGATGGACGGCTCCTAGACAGCTTGCTCTACTAGTATAGAGCGATAACATCTTCAGGAACAAACAACGAGTATACCCTGACTATATAAAAGATATGACTTACCGACAAGCTCATATCGGGATGATTAATGCTCCTAGACAGCTTTCTCTACAGTATGGAGCCACAAAGTTAATTATTCCTAATTGCTCCTATTCCATGGTCGAATCCACGACTGGTCCCATGGAATGGCGATAACAATTGTCCTGATTCTATGATCGAATCCACGGCTTGATCTCATAGAATAGCAATAACTATATTATCTCATTACTCAGATTTCATGATCGAATCCACAACTGGTCTCATAAATGGTAATAGATAAATCTTAATTACTCCGATTCTATGGTCGAATCTACGATCCCATGGAATGGTAATGCTCACTTTATTATTCTGAATTCGTAGTTGAATCCTCAGCTGATCCTATGAATTAATAATAAACATCTTATTGCTCAGTTTTGTGAATGATTCTCCATTGAATTGCACAATTGGTAATAAACAATCAACAACAGGGCGTCTGAGCTACCTCTATGTAAGCCCCGATTCAAATGGTAAAAGTGTATTCAACGAGATACACTAACAGTCACCGCACGAATGAGTATTTCAAAAATTCAACGAAACGATGAACCTATGCAAAATAGAGAAGAAAATAATAAATAATTAAAATATTGACCAGGGTGCTGGGAGCACGGACACACGACCAACCGACCGTGTCGTGGTCAATCCCACGCCAGTTTTTATATTTTAATGCATTTTTATTAGTTTTCATGATTTGATGAAAATTCTCTCATTTTATCAAATTTCCTTCGTCTCGAGGAAACTCCTCGGTTTCATGGTACTTCCATAAATCCATAAAAAATAATATAAAACTAAGGAAAGGAATGTGGGGCGTGACTATTGGCCAAACGGCCATGCCTTGGTCCCAACCGGCCCCACACCCACGGTTCCTTATTATTTTATTATTATTATTATTATTTCTCTAATTTCATGAAAAAACTCCTTGATTTCATGGTATTTTTGCATAAATCATCAAATAATAATAAAATAAATTATGAAAACTTGTAGGACCGGGCCTTGGCCGGCCGGCCATGCCTTAGCCAGTCCCACACGCCCCTTTGTTTTATTATTTTATTATTAGTTTTCCTTGATTTCATGGTATTTCTCTCAAATTAGGAAAAATTCCCTCAAATCATCAAAAATACCTAAAAAATATTAAAAAATCATGAAAACTCGTGGGACCGGGCCCAAGCTGGCCGGACATGCCTCTACGGTCCCACACGCCCTTGTTTTTATTATTTTAATATTTTTGCTTCCCTGAACTCATGAAAACTCCTTTAGTTCATGGAAACTCCCTAAATTCATCAAATTTCTCAAAATTCATGAATTTTTCATAAAATCATTATAAAATTAGGGAAACTTGTGGGACCGGGCCCTGGCCGGCCAGTCATGCCTTCCACGGTCCCACACGCCCTTGTTTTATTATTTTAATATCTTTTGGTTCCTTGAACTCATGAAAACTCCTTCAATTCATGGAAACTCCCAAAATTCATGAATTTTTCATAAAATCATCAAAATATTATAAAATTAAGGAAAAGGCACCACGGGACCGTGGTCACGACCGTACGACTATGCCTTGACCACGGCGGTCCCACGCCTCCTCATTCCTTATTTTATAATTATTTTTCATCATCTCATGGTGTTTTTCCTCAGTTTCGTCGAAACCCTAATTTTGGCATATTTTTACAAATGGATGCTCAATTGCACGTCAGAAAATATCAAAATTCTCAGGACTGAGACGCAGACGCCTTGGGGACACGAGCACGCTATCTTGACCGACCAAGATTGGCTCTTTGGCTCACGGAAGCCGGTCCCATCAATTTTCACAGTTTTGACCTAATTTGCACAATTGCTCGTATTAGGTCCAAAACTCTCCCAAACACTTTGGATTTTCATGAAGTGATCATCAGGCGGTCACGTGACTACCCAGGGCCGTTTTCATGACCCATGGTCGGTCCCTCACTCCGTCATAATTAATTAGGTTTTCTCACCTAAGGCTCAGACGAGCATTTTCGAATAAATGATTAAACCAGCATTTAATCATTCTTTCATCAACAAATCGTCAACTCTTCAGGAGTTCTTTGTATTTGCTCACATGAGCATATGGACACTACATGGTTGATCCACGGTCCCATGTAGTCGCTCCCTTCTTCGTCCCATGGTTAAACTTCTAACGAACCATGAATTGATCATCAATTGATCAAATTAGGGTTTCTGAATCCAAGGATCATCATTCCAGATTCCAACCTTAATAATTTTACGACGACCTCATGGTCATTAATTTTATTAATTATGCTCGGTTCAACGACCAGTATTCTAATTAATATTTTTGGTACGCCGCCAATAACCCATCAGATTAGCAACACATGCTCAGACGATCAAATATTCAACAATTCATCACATGATCAACACTTGCTCAGATGATAAATATTTGCTCAAACCAAGGAATATTGTTTCAACAATCAATATTCAACGATCCATCGAATGAGAAATACTTGCTCACTTCATCGTAAGAACTATACCTCTATCTCATGACATGTCCAATTCATGAGTTTCAGAACATCATGTTCAACTCAACGACTACATGGACTCATCGTCCCATCAAACCACGAAGTCATCAATTGACTAAAAAACCACGAGACGTCAATCGTGTCACTTGGGGGGATATCACTTAAGGTTTTGGTCTGGCGGTCTACGGCACGTGTGTTCAAACACACGATGAAATGTGAGCAAGTCGTGCAATCAGTTAAAGGAACTCACGAGGTAGTGGATGGAAAATCGACCAAGTCTCCAAACGTTGAGCAACTGGTTTTAAAAACGATCTCCACTTCCCCACTCCTTGATTCCATCAACTGTCACACTTCATGGAATCATGGTGTCTACAATTCCAGCAATATAAATAAGTCTCTGAATCATGATTGAATCATCATCAGTATCGTCAATCTCACATCAAACTGACAACACGAGATCATCAACTCATCAATTGAGCAACTACTCTCAATTGAGCAATTTCAATCACTCAGAGTTTATCGTATTCAGAATTCACACACCCACAATCTTTGATTACCATTGATTCTACACATTTCTCAGCTTCCCTCCTACAGATCAACCCATCCTCTCTTGTGACCGAATTTACTCTGGAACGGTCATTGTCTTGATTTAGGCCGGAGTACTACAGATTGATATCTCGAATATAAAGCACCCCCTTTGCATCAGTGCATCTGTGTGAGGTTTAACATTTCGCTCGGTTCGAGGAGTCTCTTCCGTACAGTCGTCTCTCAATCCCTTAAAAACCAGCAAATCGTTTTTCCCCATATACAGATTGGCGACCACAGTGGGAGGTCATTCTCTCGGTTGCAATCTCACAATTTCACTAGATGGTTGATCACAGGTCAGGTTCAGTTACAAATCCTAATACAAACCGTGTTAGCACTAGCAACAACAACAATCAGAATATCCCAGAGACAATTCCGACTTCCAACACTGATGGTGGTGACACTACTCCTCCTCACGCCGAAGGTCATCCACTGTCCGGACGACACCCTGAAGAAGTCAGAGGAGATCCACCGCCTACCATTTCTGATCTTATCAAAGCGCATGAGACTCTTGCAAAGAACCAGACTGACATGGATGCTACACAGAAGGAGCTGTATAAGTATCTCAAAACTCTTACTGACAAGATGTCATAGAAGACTCAAGAGAAGGGAAAGGAGAAGGATAAACCCTCAGATGACGATCCTGAGGTAATTCCAATTCATACAGTAGAAGACGACGAAGTCCACAAAACTGCTACAAACAACTCATCAGCGAAGGGATCATCGAATTTCATCACTCGCGAGGATCTGCAGAACCTTTTGGAGAACCATGGAAAAGGCAAGACATCGCATGACCATCGTCATCAACCTCCTTATCCTGCCGCTACGCAGAGGATTTCACTCCCCAAAGGTTACGTTTCTCCAACTTTCACCTTGTATGATGGAACTGGCAATGCTCGGGAACATGTCTCTCGTTTTCTCGAAGCCTTGGGAGAACATGAACATAATCATGTCGTCTGTCTCAAGGAATTCTCAAAATCTCTGAAAGGCAGGGCATACACCTGGTATAACAGCATCACATATGGGACCATCAACAATTGGGGAGAAATGGTTAACGCATTTTACAGGAAATACTTCTTCGTGTCAGAACAAGTCACCCTCTCCGACCTTGGAAGAATGTTTCAGAGGGTCAGTGAAAATCCCAATGATTATGTGAAAAGGTTCAGAGTCCAATCCCTGGATTGTCATGACCCAAACGTCACGGAGCAACAACTGGTGGACTTGTGCATCAATTGCATGCTCCCGTTCTACAGGGCCTTGCTAGAAAACCTTCGATTCCAGACTTTCTCAGAGCTTCACGAAGCTGCGAAGAGGTCGGCAACCACTGCACCCGATCTTTTGGAAAGAGCAAAGTCAACAAATACTGAAGATTCAAAAGACACTCGAGGAAGCAGGCATCCGATCAACAAGCAGTATAACCTGCAACCTTCAACAAATTCTGTCGCGGAAGGGAGTAAGCGAAAAGCAGAACCACAACACAAGCAAACTTCCTCCACCCCTTCAAAGACACACAAGAAGGAGAATTCTAAAATCCCTCCTCAGCATACGGAAGATCCAGAAGCACCTGATTTTCCATGTTCAATGGAAGAAGTTAATGAACTACTCGATGCCTGGATTCAAGATGGCGCAATCAAATTGCCTTATGTCAAGAAGGAACCAACTGAAGAGGCCATGGAAAACCCTCGGTATTGCCGCTTCCATAGATACGTCAGCCATCCCACGAGTGATTGCAAAATTTTGAAGCGCATATTCAAAGAAAAGGTCGAATCCGGAGAGCTCAACCTGGGGACTGAGGGGTGCACAAAACCCCCCTCCCAGTCAGAACTTTTACCATCTCCGAACCTCTTGTCAAGGAAACGGTCCAATCTCTGATCGAACATGTCTGCGAGCTATTGTATCTTTCGAAAGATCAAAGGAAGACATGTTTGTTGCACTGAACCACATCGTGTCCGGAAGACGTCAGCTGATCCAAGAGACCACCACCGGACCTTCAGCCACCGACACAGAAATATATGACTGGGGACTGCTCACCACAGTGCACATTAAAGGAAATGAGTTCAAGAGGGCGTTCATAGATGTTGGTACCGCCGTCAACATCATCCCTTTAAAAACTCTCAGAGTTGCTGGTATTACTCGACGGTAAGCCACCCACGCTCCCATAGCAATCAGGGACCATGAAGGAATCTACAGAAACGCATACGGCTTTATCACTCTCAAAGTTACGGAAAGATCGATCTGCACTGAGGCCAATTTTTTCATAATCCGGGAAGACCCTGGATACGACATGGTCCTTGGGAGAACTTGGATTCATGCTGAAAGGACAACGATGCCTTCAACACATCCTGTCATCGACAAGGATTCCGAGTCGGAAGACGAAGCAGAGAACGCATCACCGTTTGAGCATCTGGAAGAAGTAAAAACTCTGATGGGACTTACGGAGGAACTTGGAGATAATCCGCACACCTTTGTCAGAAGGTTTCGAGCTCAGGAAAGTCGTATTCCTCCTCTTGCTCCAATATTACCAATGTTCAAATACGCTACTATGGTCCAGGGACTTCTCCCCATGAATAATTTAGAAGTCATCAAAAGCTACGCGTGGGTAACTTCACCTCGGCAATATTACACTCAATGGTTGGGTTCATAACTTCTTCAAATCGGTCACTCCGTCGAGAGGTTTATTGCTGAAGACTTGGATAAGCATGATCAACGTTATGCTGGATACTCTCTTCTGCGAGAGTGTCCATACGGGCCACAATCGAGGAATTTCATCAAACAGGGAATTCCGAATCAGTGGAAGATATTCAAGGCACGATCGAACAAGCCTAACAAGTTTCATGAAGGGGACCTGTTTCACAAAGCAGTTCAGTGCGGTCTTCATTCTACAAGGTACTCCAATTGGGAGGGATCATTCATGGTCGCTGAATCCGTGGCCGGAGGTTACTACAAATTGACCAACACAGATGGCAGAACCCTACCAGTAATTCACGAAAATTGGCTCAAGGCGTTTATCTGAAATTATTGGACATTTAAGGTATTGGGCGTTTGAATCACTCATGGTGTTGGGATTTAAAATTTAGGATTTTCTTTCATTTGTATTTCAATTCCTCCAAAACATTTGCAATACTTGCAATCAGTATTTGAATTCAGCAATTTATCAAAATTCAGTTCATATTTCGTAAAAGAAAATCTCTATCAAATCTACAAGAAAATCCTCAACCATCAGTCAATCCAAAACCATCTAAATATCAAAAACCAAAGTATAAACCTCACATCTCTCAGAAGTTCAGAAGTTCAAGAGATCAGCAAGAAAAGGCTTTCGCTCATCAGCATCCTTCAAGATTTGCAAAGACGCCCTCTCCTTGTTCAACTCCTCGGTCAGCTTGGCAATCTTGTCCTCCTTCTCCTTCACACAATCATTTGGAAAGGGTATGTTCTTCTCACATGAATCCTTTATAACGTTTATTTGCTTACGAAGCCATTTCACGTTGAGGCCAAGTCTTTCTGAATTCTCCAAGTTAAACTCCCAATCAAAGAGTATATCTGGAGTCACGGTATTCCTGGGTCTCGTATGCATATCACTCACGACACGCAAGATAATGCCTACTTGCATGATTAAAGCATAAGCACGCCCAGGGTTCCTGTCAACGATCATATGGCCGAACTTCTTCCATATCGTCTCATACAAGCGTGCATATCCAATGGGAACGTTGAATCCACCGACCAGTTCATGATACGGGAGTGAAGTGTTAAAGGGGGGATCGAAAGCGACCCTTGCAGTTGGATATTCATACACTATTATACGGTTCTCGGTCACTGGAGTGGCTCCCACGACTAAAGCAACAGTTCCTTCGGTATTCTCCGCTGCTGTCTCGGTTTCTGATAGACGCATTTATGTGTCTAATTTGTCCTCAATGTTTCGTATTGTTGGTACTCGTTTTCGTCCTTATTATGGTGTTTTGTGTATTTTTAGGTATTTTTGGAAAATAAATATTGTTGGAAAAATCGGCTCGAAAAATCACTCGGTACACCCCCGGAGGACACTTGCTATACGCACCCCGGATTTGGTTAAGAGGCACCTCAATTACTAAGGGGCATCCCAAAAGGCAGCTGTTATTCGCACCCTACAGCTGGTTAAGGGGACACCATCTTCTTCGTTTGAAAATTAAAATTGGCGGGAAAAAGAAGCACTGAAACTGGATGAAGTTTCGATCGAAATTTGAAGCAGTTCTGGGTAGACTAAAGGGCTGAAACTTAATGGGTAGTTTTGATATTTCCTAACAAAGATGGTATGGGAGTTTGTTTCGACCCAGTTTGGATGGAATTGCCGTGGTGAAGAAAACAGGGAGCACGTGGACAGAAAACTCCATCACGGGATTACAACAAATTGAAACGTGTACTGCTCGTGTTTGGATGGAGTTTGGACTCTGCAGAGGCGTGTAGAAGGAAAATAAGGAAGGTTGGACAGCTGCAGATGCTCGGATGAAGAAAAAAGTATCCGGAGAATATGTTTTATTTACTGCCGAATAATAGAGAATTTGTGGTATTTAACTCGAGATTCGAGGGGGTTGTTGAGTATAAATAGGCTGCTGGGATATCATAGAAGGGAGACGGAGATATTGGGAGAAGTTTAGAGCACCACAGAGTCAAAAAAATCGAATTTGCAGAGAGACCACCTGCTGCTGCTGCCATTGAAGAACACTGAAGAACACGAAGAATAGACTCGCCACAACCGTCGTTTTTAAACAGTGTCAGCGACTCATACTGTGGGTTGCAGATAAGAGACAGACTTAAAAAACGCAACAGTACAGTAACGGCTCTTTGTAACGGCTTTTGCAACAGTTATAAGCGTTGAAAACCCGATTTTTATTATAATTCTCCCTTATTCATCATTTGTAACCCTTTGAGCATAAATGAAATCAACTTTTGAGCGTGTTTCCAACATGATGAGCGGCTAATTCTCTCGTAACCAAGGCAATGGATGAAGCTATTCACACATGAACAATGGGTAACTATTTCGTTTTCTCTAGTATTTAATTATAATTCACTCAATCACTGCTTTTGCAGAGTTCTTAAAAGTTTACATAATTTTCTTCATTAGTTGTGATTCAATTAGATAGTTTATGCTTTGGTTAGATAATCTATGCTTAAGGGATACAATTAATTTTTGAGAATATGTTTGATTATTTGTGGATTAAGAAATAAAGGATTAAAAGGATAATTAGAGTTATGAAATATTTGACATCATTCATGTGTAATAGTGGATTCTAGTGTCTTGGTTATTTTCCAATCACTTGAAATCAATTTTGAATTAAGTTTTCTATATTTTTAAGTTCTATTAAGTCTAGAATTCATTGCCTTCACAAGCCTCAACGAACTCTTTACTACAACATATTTGAGATAACATCAATTTTTGGCGCCGCCGACGCGGGCTTGTCTTTAGGATAGAGTTTTTAGATTTATTTATTTTTTTTGTTCTTCTTTACGTTTTTGGGTTTTTGTCTTTTCCTTTCAGATTTTGGGAATTTGGAGCAAAAGAAATTTTTGCCAAAGCTTTTGGCGAATATTTAAAAACTTGAAGTAAAAGGCAAAGCGAAAGGAGCTAAAGAAGAAGAATTTATTTTTTATTTTATAGAAAAAGAGAGAAAAAAAAAAGAGTGTTATTTTATTAGATTGTATTAGGAATTCTTTTTATTTTGTATTTTTCCTTTTCTTTTTGCACTTTATTTTTTGGACCTTTCTTTTGGACTTTGGACATTTGGACATTAATTTTTTTAAACCCTACGGAAGGGTAGATTAAATATTAAACTGTTGGCAGAGAAGGACGGTGATTACGATATCACCTCGGCCCCTCGGGTTCGTACACAACATAGGAGGTGTGGCCCGAGTCGACGACAACGGTTCATCCCCCGTCTGGAACGGGAGGTAAGTTTGTCGAAACACTCGTGAATCCCCTTTCCGTGAGTTACTGTATTCCTTCGTTTGCATATATGCTGAGGAACTGAAAACGGCTGCTTTAAATTCCTAGTAAAGGGAAAGGACTGGCCATACAAGATAAGGGTTCGGATTTCATCACCGTTCTCTTCTTGCCCGCCTTAGGAAAACGAAACCAAACGCGAACCTAAGCTTTAAAATTTGTAATAGAACGAGACCTATAGGGTAACGAGCTTAGTAGAAAAGTCGTTTGAAAAATATTGGTTAATCTTTTAGCATACTTCGAAGTTCATGATGGTTTCTGTGAGTTGAATGCGTGACTGCGCCTCCTTGTGATAGCGGTGAGGACTTGGGTATCAAAGCTCCACTGAGCTTCCCTCGCCTCAATTCAATTTACTTTGAATCAGATTGACTCCAGAGGGGTTTGCTTAAATTGTAATGAATTACCTTTCGAAGGATTAGAAGCTGGTCTAGAAACAATCTAAGTGGAGCCATCATGCTTTTTGTTTGCTAGAATTCAGTAGGTTTGCTGTGGTGGAGTCAGCCTTGTTGTGTTTGCATAGAACTTCCCTTCCCTTTTAGGGCTTTTCTTTTTAGTTTTGTTTTTCTAGTGTATGCCCGAGGTAGAACGGGCTTGGAAAAGAAACACTCTAGGTCGTCTGATTAGTGATAAACCTAGTAGTTATTCTTGTGAAGGCGGGGAGCTCGAAGACTCTTCTTTAGAGAGCCCCGTTTTTGGAAACTTCAGTTTTGAGAATCTGCGTCTTTGTGAAGAAAGTTCTCCTAGTCCTTTGGTAGTGCCAGAAATGGAAACTTTAAAAGCTTTATTGAACCCAACTAGGACCTCTCGTCCGTCTTGTATCAAGTTAGCTGAAACCGAGGCAAATTATGAACTCAAACCTGGGACTTTACAGATGTTCCCAACCTTTTTAGGAAAAGAGAATGAGAACCCCTATTTTCATGTTAGGGAATTTGAGGAAGTTTGTAGTACTCTAAAAATTAAAAACCTTAGTGATGATGCACTGAAACTTAGGTTATTCCCCCTTTCCTTAAAAGATAAAGCCAAATCTTGGTTGTATAGTTTGGATTCTGAGTCAATTGAAACCTATGAACAACTTACATCTGCCTTTATACATAAGTTTTTCCCAAGGCACAAAACATCGTCTATTAGGACACAAATTTGTGCTTTTGCTCAACAAGAGGGAGAATCTTTATATAGGTATTTAGAAAGGTTCAATGACTTAATTTCTCAATGTCCTCATCATGGTTTAGAGAAGGTTAGGTTAGTTCAGATCCTCTACGAGGGTTTAGATTATTCAACAATAACCATGGTTGAGTCCTTATGCACAGGTGGGTTTGAGAATAAAACTGTTGATGAGGCGATGACATTTTTGAATGAAATCGCCAATAAGACCCAACAATGGGAAAATAATAGGGAACCCCAGAAAACAATTCTTCTAAGTAGAGGAAATGTCAATAGGGTAGAAGGATCCTATGAGTCAAATGCTAAAATAGCAGCCATAGCCAAAAGGTTAGAAGCGTTGGAATTAGGTCATTCTAGTGGTACTAGTGGTAGAATAGAGCCTTTTTGGGAAGACCATACTGTTGAAGAGAAAGCCAATGCTCTTTATAACAATACTAGATTCGATAACCGTCAGAAGTTTGACCCTTATTCAGAAACCTATAACCCTGGCTGGAGAAACCATCCCAACCTTTCTTGGTCTAAGGGCCAGAATCAAGTTCAGTCTAGTAACTCTCAAGCTCCCCCAGGTTTTGGCTATCCTAAGAATCCTTCAGCCCCCACAGTTTCAGAACCCTTCGGATAAGAAGATTATGAGTTTAGAAGAGTCTCTTGCTTTGTTAACTCGTAACACTATGCAGTTTCAGCAATCTGTTGCTCAAGGTATAGAAGAAAATAAGAGAATAGGTCAGGCTAACTCTCAGGCTATTTCCGAGTTGAAAACCCAGGTTAGTCATATAAATGAGTCTTTAAGAGAAAGAGGTAAGTTTCCTAGTCAAACTCAACCAAACCCTAGAGGAATTAATGAAATAGGTGAAAGACCATCCGATCATGTAAATGCTATTAAAACCCTTAGGAGCGGTAGAGAGATAGACAACAAGGTTTCCATGCCTAATAGTGAACATGTTGTAGTTCACCCTTCTGAGCCAGAGAATGAGAAACTGATAGAGTCTCCAAAGAGACCAATGAGGGTCCTGCTGAGCCCGGCTTTGTTCCCAGAGCCCCGTTTCCCCAGCTGCTAGTTCCGACTAAGAGGGAGTCCAACTTTAATGATATATTGGAGGTTTTTAAGCAAGTTACTATCAACCTACCATTGTTGGATGCGATTAAGCAGATTCCGGCTTATGCCAAGTTCCTTAAGGACTTGTGTACACGAAAGCGTAAGCTTAGTGTCCAAAGAAAGCCTTCCTAGCTAGTCACGTGAGTTCCATTATTCAGAATACCACTACTCCTAAGTATAAAGACCCAGGGTCCCCTACCATTTCTTGCACAATAGGTAAACACCGTGTTGAGAAAGCTTTGCTTGACTTAGGAGCCAGTGTGAATTTACTTCCATACCATGTGTACCTTAAGCTAGGACTTGGTGAGATGAAACCTACCCAGATGACACTCCAGTTAGCTGATAGGTCCGTTAAAATTCCTCGTGGTGTGATCGAGGATGTTCTTATTGAGGTCGACAAGTTTATTTATCCAGTGGATTTTGTTATCCTAGATACCCAACCTGTCCCTGACCCAGAGAACCAGATACCGGTGATTTTATGTCGCCCATTTTTAGCAACATCCAATGTGATCATTAAATTTCGTACTGGTATTATGAATTTGTCTTTTGGTAATATGACTATTGAGCTGAACATCTTTCACATTAGTAAGCTAACTCATGAACTGGACGACTCGAGCGTAGAAGAGGTGAACATGATAGGAACCTTAGTAGAGGAGTCATTACCAAACACTTTGATAGAAGATCCATTATAGAAATGCCTAGCTCACTTTGGGATTGATTTTGATGATGATGATCTGATTAATGAGGTGAATGCTTTGTTAGATTTAACCCCTTTGTTAGACACTAGTAATGGATGGAAACCTAAGTTCGAACCTTTACCCGTTTCCGAGTCTACCCTAGTTCCTTCATTGGAAAAGCCTCCCAAGTTGGACCTTAAACCATTACCAGATACCCTGAAGTATGTGCTTTTAGGCCCATCTGAAACTTTACCTGTGATTATAGCATCCGACTTGGATAGTGATCAGGAAAGTAGGCTAGTGACTGTCCTTTAGAATAACAAGGAAGCTTTAGGGTGGACCATAGCAGACATTAAGGGTATAAGTCCCATTGATTGTATGCATCATATCTATTTAGAGAGTGACACCAAAACTTCTAGGGAGATGCAACGTCGACGGAACCTTAATATGAAAGAAGTTGTTCGAACCGAGGTTCTGAAGCTGTTAGATGCAGGCATTATCTACCCCATTTCAGACAGTAAGTGGGTCAGCCCCGTTCAGGTTGTTCCCAAGAAATACGGTATTACTGTAGTCCAGAATGATAACAATGAGTTAATCCCAACCCGAATGACCACGAGTTGGCGTGTCTGTATTGACTATAGAAAATTGAACAAGGTCACTAGGAAGGACCACTTTCCCCTTCCCTTCATCGACCAAATGCTAGAGAGATTAGATGGATGTAGCCATTATTTATTTTTAGATGGATATTGCGGTTATAATCAGGTTCCTATTGCCCCAGAAGACCAAGAGAAAACCACTTTTACCTGTCCCTTTGGTACCTTTGCGTATAGACGCATGCCTTTCGGCCTATGTAATGCCCCTGCGACCTTTCAGCGTTGTATGATGAGCATATTTTCTGACATGGTAGAACGGTTCTTAGAGGTCTTTATGGATGATTTTTCAGTGTTTGGTTCATCTTTCGATGAGTGCTTGCATCATTTGTCATTAGTTTTGACTAGGTGTAAGGAAAAGAATTTAGTGCTTAATTGGGAGAAATGTCACTTCATGGTTCGTTCAGGAATTGTTCTAGGGCATATCGTATCTTCAAAGGGTATAGAGGTAGATAGAGCCGACGTTGACCTTATTAAAATTCTACCGGTCCCAAAAACCGTAAAAGGTATTAGGTCATTCTTAGGGCATGCTGGTTTTTATCGTCGATTCATTAAAGATTTTAGCTTAATTTCTAGATCTCTTTGGAATTTGCTTGCAAAAGATGTTAAGTTTGTCTTTGATGATGCTTGTTTAGAGGCTTTCGAGAAGCTTAAAACTTTACTCACTACCGCCCCCATAGTCCAGGCACCCAACTGGAACCTACCCTTTGAGATCATGTGCGATGCTTCAGATTATGCTATTGGTGTTGTGCTAGGTCAGCGTGAAAACAAGTTACTTCATGTAATTTACTATGCTAGTAAAACTCTGAATGATGCCCAGTTGAACTATACCACTACGGATAAGGAGTTGTTAGCCATTGTGTTTGCCTTAGACAAGTTTAGACCCTATCTCTTAGGTTCTAAGATCGTAATATTTACTGATCATGCTGCTTTGAAATATCTTTTGTCTAAGAAGGATATGAAACCTAGATTGATTAGGTGGATCCTGTTGTTATAAGAGTTTTCTCCGGACATTAGAGACAAAAAGGGTGCAGAAAATGTAGTAGCAGACCACTTGTCTAGACTTGTTGTGGATACCCTTAATGATTCCCTTCATATAAGGGACAACTTTCCTGATGAACAATTGTTCTTTGTTACCCAATTACCTTGGTATGCGAATATAATGAACTATCTTGTTACTGGTCGAATGCCCCAACATTGGGGTAAACAAGAGCGTTCTAGATTTTTAGCTGAGGTTAAGCACTTCTTTTGGTATGATCCTTATTTGTTTAAGTATTGTCCATACCAGATTATTAGGAGATGTATACCTGAGAGTGACCAGTCCAGTATTATTTCCTTTTGTCATGATCATGCGTGTGGGGGTCACTTTAGTGCTAAGAAGACTGCTGCTAAGATATTTCAGTGTGGATTCTATTGGCCTTCGTTGTTTAAAGACTCCCACAGTTACTGTGTTACTTGTGAACATTGCCAGAAATTAGGAACCATTTCCCGTAGGAACATGATGCCCTTGAACCCTATTTTAGTTGCCGAGGTCTTTGATGTGTGGGGTATTGACTTTATGGGTCCGTTTCCTAATTCTTTTGGTAACCTATACATCCTTGTCGTTGTAGACTATGTATCTAAGTGGATTGAGGCGGTTGCGTGTAAAACCAATGACCATAGGGTTGTGATTGATTTCTTGAAAAATAATATTCTTACACGTTTTGGTACACCGCGAGCTATAATTAGCGATGGTGGGTCGCACTTTAGTAATGGGACTTTTAGGCTTTTGATGAAGAAATATGGTATTACACATAAGGTAGCTACCCCGTATCATCCACAGACTAGTGGTCAGGTTGAGGTTTCCAATAGGGAGATAAAACGTATATTAGAGAAAACAGTTAATCCTAATCGGAAAGACTGGTCGTCTAGGCTTACTGATGCCTTATGGGCTTACCAAACTGCGTTTAAGACCCCCATTGGAATGTCTCCTTATCGTCTTGTGTATGGCAAGGCATGTCATTTACCTGTCGAGTTAGAACATAGAGCTTATTGGGCTGTTAAGCAGCTAAACTTTTCTCTTAACAAGGCAGGAGCCCATAGGAAACTCCAGCTCAATGAGTTGGACGAGATTCGTATTGATGCTTACGATAGTGCGAAGGAGTATAAGAACAAAATGAAACTTGTGCATGATAGAAATATTTTAAGGAAGTCATTTTCTCCAGGTCAAAAAGTTCTTCTGTATGATACCCGCTTGCATATTTTCCCTGGGAAGTTACGTTCTCGGTGGACGGGTCCTTTTATTGTTCGCACTGTCTTTCCTCATGGAGTTGTTGAGATCGAGACACCGGATGGTAGTAGTTCTTCGAAGGTTAGCGGTTATAGATTGAAACCCTTTTTAGAGCCCTTTCCTACAGGTGATGTTGAGGAGGTCCCTCTGGAGGACCTTGTTTACCCTTGATTGACCATCGAGGAAGTTGTATGTTGTATATTAATTTTTGATTTTCTTCACCCAGGTACTATCTTTCCAACTTCTCCTCGTGCTATTTTATTTTTGGTATTGCTATTTCATTAGAAACATTGAGGACAATGTTAGATTTAAGTTTGGGGGTGAGGAATAACTTTTTAGTTGCACTTTTGAAACTTCTAGCGTCACATGGTATCCGGTTAGCTAAGTTTACATACTGTTTCTCACCGAAAAGATAGAAATTGGAATGTTAGGGATAACAACCTTTTGAGACATTAGAGAAAAAGACATTGAGATCCTTGAAATTCAGGAGAGAACTTGTTCCTTTTATAGGGTAACCGTGATGGACCTAACCATACATGATGGAAATGCAAGTAGGTCAGGAAATGCCAGAAAGACAAAGCAACCTCACAATGTAGTCTTAGTTACTGGATTGCGACTCTCTCTCAGTAGAAACTTATCATCATCAACAACCGGAGCGACATCAAAATCTATGAAGAAAGTTGAAGACGTTTTAGGTTTAGAAGCAACAATAGAAGAGAATAATTCAAAAATCAAAGTTGAAGTTATAAGAGCAAATGATATAAGTTGTTAGAATCCATGATACCAAGACATCACAAGTTGCGAAGATCCAAGTTTTGAAAGTCCTTCTCTCATGGCCATGTAAATTGTTGTCTTGTAATTTTTGTTTCAAAAAAAAA